>NC_080029.1:24234274-24542903 GCF_030020395.1 Manis pentadactyla
CCATCCACACTGCCCATCAACCTATTCCAAACAAATGCATAAAAGTAAAAGACATTGTTCCCGCCAAGAATATCAGACTCATCAGCCTTGTCCTGAGGCCCAACAAGTGACAGTGAACATAGTGACAGTGAACATTTGCAGCCCCTCTCCTTTGCTTGCTCCCTGTTCCTTCACATCTCTAGATGTCACCTCCTCAGAGAGCCTCCCTGACCACTGCTCCTCCTTACAGCTTCCCTCACTCTCCCTCTTCCTCCTGTAGAGCTTTCCATCTACAGGACTCATTGCAGCTGTAATCACACAGCCACCGGCCTGTGTGTTCCATAGTTGTATTTTCCTCTACTTTCTAAGCTCCATGATGACAAGCACCACTGCTGTTCTGATCACTGTGGATTATGCTTGGAAATCAATATTCTTATGAATCAATCAATTCTTTTGAGCTGCATGTCTTCTCAGCGTGATGCAGGGGAATGGATGTCAGACTAGGAGTTAGGATCCTGGGCTCTAGGCCCAGTCCTCCAGCCACTTGCTAGCTGAGTTCTCCAAGTCACCTTGCCTCTCTAGGTTACAGTTTCACAGAAAAAGCAGGTTGCATTGTGATGCTTAAGACGGCAGATGGCTAATCAGATGTATGTGTTGGAGGAGGGTGGATATGTAAATTGAAACCCTATTTATTTTACAATTTAATACAGGGAAAAGATTTCCAACAAAACTTCACAAGAGCCTCTTGGCTAGTGGGACTATGCTGGCAACACACCAACAATAACAGAAAAATTACCTGGGAGTCATGGGTGAACAAAGATTGAGAAATGTAGGATTCCCATTCAAGCAGTCCCTGGTTCCAGAGCCATTTCAAGTATGGCCCATGGGATGCAACAGAGGCCAAGGAGAAAATGTGGGTTGTCCAGGATAGCTTGTATGTGTCACTTTGCAGAACCCGTGTCTGATTCAGGAGCAGAGCAGAGCACCAAGTCACGTGCAGGACAGGGGGCTGGTGAGAAGACAGGTCAGTGAGGAGAAGCCAGATGGTACCTCTGAATATTAGAGACACACAGTTGGGCCAGGAGAGAACAGGGTGTGGTCAACAATGGCCTCAAGAGCCATTAATGGCAGATTGAACAGGGGGCTGAGCAATATGAGTAAGAGCTCAAACTCCAGATCAACAACCCAGGCTCGTTTCTTGGGCAGATAGATTGCTTTCTCTCTTCAACACCAGTTGAATCAACAACAAAAAAAAATGGAATCAGGAAATATAAGGGTTGTTGAGAGAATTAAAGGGAGCTGTGTTCAAAAGGGCCTAGCCCAGGTGGAACGTGCTTCATGAGATTTAGTTCACCACCATCATCATCATTAAGTTTGGTCAAGCAAAATACATGATAAACAGTGATAAATAAGAAGATTTCCAATAAAACAGCATCACTGAGCGCATACTCCGTAGTATGTCCAGAGCCAGGCACTAAAACTAAACTCAGCCCTAAGGCCACCAGCTCCACTTGTGATCCTCAGCCAGACTCGAGATGGCAAATCCAGCCTGAGAACTGTGTTCAAAAGAAGTCCTGGACCTCCTGGGATTCCCTGGGGTTTCTTAATCACACCCCTGAACTTCACAGTCTTTGCTGTGTCAGGCGTGAAGAGGGACCTCTGAATGCACAGAAGCCACTGTCGGGTGGACACTCCTTTCAAAGCATCCATCCCTCAGTGACTGCTCGCCTACTTAGCAGCATGAAGGCATGCCTGTCTTGTTCGCCACTTATCCTCTCCCTGCACCTTGTTTCTTTTAACACACAGTGGGCCCTCAGACGTGCTCACTGTTGTTATAAGGGGTGGCAAAAGGTACCTTTTGATTAACATCACCGGGTTTCAGTAAGAGATTGCATGTGAGCGTGCATGCTCATGTAGGCTCTATTTCTTGGTTCCCATCACACGGCAGCTGGGCCCCTAACACCTCAATTCCTTCTTCGTAGAAAATGTTTGAAGGCATTTCCCCTCCTCCCTAGGCTCCCCATTCTGACTTACGCTGGATAAGCAATTTCAGATTGCTGAACAGCAACAGACAACACAGCTGGACAAAAATTCGTGTCCTGAAATTCCTGGAAAACTGTGATGCACAGCAAGCATTCAGAGCACGGACACAGCCCCCACCCCCACCCCTGAAGAGTTGAAGACAGGAGAAAGGCACTAGGCAGGCAACTAGAACCGAGCCTCAATTTTCTTAAGAAAGTATTTTGCTTGCTTTCCAAGCACCCCACCCCTGAGCAGAGAGAGAGAAATCACAAGTGAACTAATTACCAGCACTTACATCACTGCTGAGCCAGGGGCTTCTAGCCTCCCCAGTGTGACAGATGTTGTTCTTTGCATTCATAGGGACCAGAGTTAGAGGAATCTCCTCCCCAGCCCCAGGAAAAGGTGTGTGGCTTTGCAATGAGCTTCAGTGCTGGCACCCCCAGTTTTCAATGCCCAACTCCAAGAAAAACACAGCTAAGGCATTTCATGTTTAACTTACATGGTCTCAAAGAAACAGAGTACAAATCAGAATGCCAACTGATTTGTTGTGGATTTGGGGCAAGTCACTTCTTTTCTCTGGGTTTGTTTCTTTCAGGTCTTTGAGTCCTTGATTCCCAAGGTACCCTGTTGTTCTAGAGGCCAGAAACTCCAGTATGAGTAGAATATCCAAATCCTCAGGTTCATCATCTATATACGATACTTAAGTTTTTCTAATGGTAGACATTTTCTCAAATGGATGGAACACACTAAACTGAAGGTAGACAAAGTTAATGTGAATAGTTCCTACAACTAAATAACATAATTTTTCAATGCTGTTTTATTCTGCTCAAATGCATGCTCCAACTTCAACTAGGTTAAGAAAGGTACTCTTTCATTTATTGACCAGTGAAGATTGTTAAGGAACTCTCTTTTGTTCCTCATTTCCATCTATACAACTGGTCATCTGCTTTATCTATCTACTATCCTAATATTAAGATTCCGAAAGTTTCTGAATTTAGCCTTTTTCACCTCTCAACTATCCATACTCCTCCTTGCCTGGACAACCTCATCCATGTGCAAGCTTTCCTTCACACCCTATAACCACAACCGTGACATCTGTGCCCTTCCCCATCCTCCTCCCTAGCACAGCCACTGCCCCCACCTGCCTCTGCACAGCTCCCCACAGGTGACTTACAGATCATGAAGAGAAGGTGGAATATGAACAAACCGAAACTTATTACCACCCCTCTCCTGCCTTCACCCCACACCTGCTCCTCCCTCTGACTCTCCCGTCCTAGTTACATCTGCAACCAGAAAAGCATGTTATCTAAAGCTCCTCCTTTTCAATAATAATAATTGATAATAATTAGTAATAATTGCTAACACTCACTCAATGCTCACTATGTGCCTAGCATTGTTCTAAGCATTTCACATGCACTGTCTCATTTAAACTGAAACAGAAAGACAGACATGAGAGGGGTAGAGAGAGAATAAAGCCAGTGAAGCCCACTAAAAGAGACTCAGAGAGTTATCCAGATAAAACCAGAGAGCCAGAAAGGACTCACAGAGTTAATGAGTTAATTAGCTAAAGTTTCAAAGGCCAGGAGTGACTTGAAATGTCCAGATATTCCCCAGATAGAGAAAAGTATCAGAGCGCAGCCCATGTCTTCATTATGCCAATTGGATCATGCCTTTGTAAAATCTACTTAGCCTGCAAAAAGGCCCAGCTTATTCTTTAACTTAACCTATATGCTATTCTTCCTCTTCTTCCAGCCCCTTAATTATGTAACTTTGTAACCAGGACAGGAGATAGACCTCTGAAGTGTAAATAAACCTATCTGGATAAAGAATGCCAAAATAGTCACCTAATACACCAACATAGTCACCTAAATAACCCTATTCTTAAGATAAAGCTCCAAAGGAATTATGAATCACCCTTACCCAAAAAGGCCCTATAAAACCACAGACCCTAAATCCTTAAGCATGCCTCCTCTCTGAGGTTGTCTGCACTCCCCTTTCTTCGAGTGTGTCACTCTTTCTGTTCTACTCCAGTTAAGTAGGGAGGGGCTGCTGAGAGCTCCCCCACATCCTGGGGTGGTAGGGACTTAGTTCCCACGCCGTGCAGCTTCAAGTGGACACTGGACACCAGGTGACCTTGGCTTTAGGAGCTGACAAGGGATATGCCCAATGCCAAGCAGGAGTTCAATGAACTGCCCTTTCTGGCCTTTGTCTACCTTGACTCTGGCCCACTCCTCCCTTGGAGTGTATTTAAATAAAACTTCCATTCTGCTTTGCTACTGTGTCTCTGCCTTTCAATTCTTTGTTGTGGTGGGGACAAGAACCAAGGAGAATAAACTCAACCCCTAACATAGTAACAAAACCTCATAAGCAATCCTAAATGGTGACCACTATTATTATACCCACTTCACAGATGATGACATTAAAACACAGAGAAGTTGTCCTTCGCCCAAGTTTGCACAGCTAGTATGCAGCACAGCCAGGCAGCCCAAGTCCAAAACCACTAAAAGGCACTGCTGTTCCAGCCATGAAGGTCCTCTCAACATCTCCGTACTCGGCGCTTCTTCTTCCATCACCCTTCCCCAGGGCAGACTCTTCTCTCGCCAAACGCACACAGTAGCCTCTAGCTGGCCGACCTGCTTTAAGCCTTCTAATCACTACCAGCCCGGCATGCTAACTGCCCCAGAGCTATCTTTCTAAAGTTCAAATCTGACTGTCACTCCTCCACTGAGAAGCTTCCAAGGTTTCCAATTGCAGGAAACAATGATGTCCAAAATCCTTACAAAGCATTTATGACCTACGCTGCCTAATTTCCCATTGGCCTCAATCCTTCAGTCCAGCCACATTAACTGCTGGAAACTACTGGAAACAGCATCCTGCAGTCTCTGAGGGCTGCCCGGAGTGCTCTCTCTTCCCAGTCTATCAACAAAATCTTCCAAGTCCAGCCCAAGAGTTTTTGTTGTCAAGTTTTCTCCAGCCCAATTCCCACCCCACGCAGGGTGGAACACGCCCTTCCAAACAGCCCTGCAAACATTCTACCAGTATTTTAGCAGCTCTAATGTGTGTTGCACCTGTTTGCCTGACAGTGTCCCCAATGAGACCATAAGCTCCTCAAGGGCAGGGCCCACGCTGGTACCTAACATGCACTCGTTCTGTGAATGCCCGAAGAATGAACTTATTTCAGCCAACAGATGGCCTGTTCCAACAAATAGATGATGATAACTCAAGGACTGCTTTGTAAATGCTGGAAGATACTTCAACAACTTTCTTCTCTTTTATAATCCAAAGTTACCCCAGAAAATACCATGATTTTTATGCTGAAAGCAGCTCTCACATAGTATTAGGAATTGCCAACAGTGTGAAACCTCCTTAGGAGGGAGGAGTGATAGGACTACTTCCCATGGGGCCCTCCAAAACCACTGGCCAGGTCAACAAAGACCACCACATGCAGGGCTGAAGACAGTAAAGCAGCCCCCACACACGGCTGGCATCAGGGACCCTTCAGGCATTAGCCTCCACCTAGAAGCTGCAAGCCCTGGGGTGGGGACAAACCGAAACAAACAGCCGAGAATAACTACTACCAATTAAAGACAGATACACATAGACATGAGCACTGATCAGGAGCCTCCAAAACTTTCTGAAACAACTCCATTAGAAAAAACAAATTGACTATGTTCTCTGAAGAGATATATATTTATCTATAAATAATGTGCATATGAGTTAACCATATATTTTATTGTTCCCTTCCTGTATCTCCAAAGAATGGTCTTACACATGCTCCCTTTTAAAGGCCACTGATCTAGAGAATAAAACCATCCCCAAAAGACAGAGTATGTACATAATCAAAAGTAAGGGTGGGCCTGGCAGCCAAGCCTCCCAGAGCCATGGAGTCTTTGCTCTGAAGGCACATATACACCAGCACACAGTCTGGACAGGTGTCACTCCAGCACCTGCCGCACCCCTCCCAGTGACAGGGCTTGGCAAAGTCACACGTTCCAGATGCAACAGCTCGAAGCATCAGAATTCTTCCTCTGCAGCTCTGATCCCTTCAACCCTCCCACTTGGCATCCACTCCCTCCTCTACATGGCAGCTCTGCTGATATCCAGGGACAATTATCTTGTCCTCAGTGAGCTCTGTCTTCTCCAGGGAATCCACATGAGCTAATGGGGCCCCTCCATCTCCGGTGACAACATCATGCCTGCCTCTAACAGCCATTCCACAAGCATTTACATGGTCCCAGTCTGGCTGCTGCCTGTAATTGTTACAGGAAACCATTGGTTTGTAAACAAACAAAAAAGTCTTTCTAGTCTGTCCTCAACCAGATCAGACCAAGTGGAATATGTATGTGCTTGACACAGATTCAGTGAAAACTGACCTACAGTACACAGGCCACCTTTCGCATTAAAAGTCAGAAGTCATTTGCAATGGCAACCCATGCCACTGTGGTCCAAGTCATATTTGACTTTATTGATTAAATTATTAAAAGACATTATTGAGCTCACATTCCTGGGAACCTGTCTCCATGCATAATACATGTTAGTGAGCACATGAACAGACACATATGTAAGCATACAAAACATGCATACACACAGAATGTGCTTTATTAAGGCAACATTCATTGAGCACCTGCTTTTTGTCACACACCAGAGACATGCTATTTAGTGCACAAGCTTGTATGTGCAGTAATTAACAAGGGAAACAGGGCCTTCCCTTGGTTTCATGTCTTATAGTTCTCAAAGAGTACCTCCTCATATCCACTCTGCAACAGGAATCAGGAAACCCAACCGAGCTATTGCAACTTGCATTAAGGATGTAAAAGCCAAGAAGGAGCCAAGAGACACATTAAAATGTAGCCACTGGTTATATATACTACATAGCCCCAATCTGCATTAACACAAGGCTGAACACTCAACATCAGGATGAGTAAGCAGCAACGTTCCCACAGCGACTAAAATCTGACCACCTTCCCCCATGGCAATCACCACATGACTGTGTGAGATGGGCATATGCCCATTTTCCAGCACTTGCATGGATCTGAAGACTCTGGCTGGACAATGGGTTAGAAGAGTAGAAGTCAGTGACTCTGGGTAGGTACATTTCAATGCTTGGACTCAAATGACATCTGTGGGATTCACTCTTAAAAGTAAACTATTGTAAACCACAAAAGTATGAGACAGGTTCCTCCGTCCTTGGTAACAGTGTACGTAAAATGACTGTCAATGGGGAGGTCGCCAAAGGCCAAGACCAGCCTCATCCCCTTTAGGGTGTGGGAGGGGATTTGTTTGGCAGGGTTCTAGTGTATACCAGTGTGGGAGCAACATCTTCTAGCCCTGCCTAATCCCTCTCCCTAGGAGACTTCTGCCCAACAGTGCCAAAAACAAGGGATACTCAGGGCAACCTGTCAGAATAGGAAGCATTTTTGGATAGGGTGTCTGCTTCCAGGGCCAGTTTCCAGGAGCAGCTACTCAATATTCCTTCACCTCATACCCTTATCTTTTTTTTAAGCATCCTGTTAGGCATTTTAGCAAAATCTTGATCTCTGTTGGGTTGTGTGACCCTGGCTGCCAGGATGGGCTTGTCAAGCAAGTCTAATCCAATTCCATTTTCCTCTACTCCACGGCATTATAGAACCTGTCATCTTATTGCGAAGCCATTAGAGGTTTCCAGGGGGCTCCTTGGAAACTCTGAGATGCTACAAAGCTAGCTGGGCATGGAGGAAGATGGGACATCTTGGGGGGATGAAATGAGGCACAGACAATAAAGCCAGAGATGGAGCTAACCATGTATCTTCCAGAGGACAAGCTCCCCAGGAACAGAATGACTGGAGCATGAATCACCTGCTTACATCAGAATCTCTTCCCACATCAATCCTGCCCACATTGTTTAAGATTAATCACAACCAGTTAATTCTAAATAACTAAGTGGTCTGTGTACTGTTAGTACCCTATTAGAGAATCCTTTATGAATTTTACCTTGACATGAGGTTAAATTCCTGCAAAGCATCATTGAGAAATGTTATGACCAGCCCATCCTCCTCACTCCCGTGGCCTACTGCAAAGGTTAGATTGCTTTAACTGGAATGAGGGCCAGCAACAAAATATCTTGGAAGCCAACTTCGGCATGGTGTAAGAAGAGTTCCCTCATACCCAGCAGTCATCAGAGATGCATGAGGCTGCCTTGGAGAGCACCAAGCCCCTGTCACTGCAGTTGTCTAAGAGATTTCTAGGGGGTGCAGGAGGTGGAATGTATATACAGAGGAGAAGAGGATGGGAAAGGGGTAGTTAGACCCAACGACCTTTAAAATTCCCTCCAAACTTACCATCGACGCTACAACGTGGTAGTGGCTTCCCAGTGTATCACACAGGCGAAGCCATGACCAGAAGGTGATATAAATGTCTTACTGCCCTCTACTCATGGGATCTGAGCTTCCTCCCTCACAATATTTCTCCTGCAACACCAGAGTCCCCCACATTTCAGTGTGTCTCCCTAGAACTGAGAAGAGGCTCACACAACATCACCTCAGCCTACACTCAAGCCTTGCCTTTCCTGTCCTAGAGGAGCAAATATACCGAGGGATGAGATGATCAGCTTTTCAGGAAAGCCGTGGGTGAGAGTCTGAACTCCCTTAGCTGTCCAAGGCTGACCATGCAGGAGACAGGACCTCTCCTGAAGAGAAAAGAAGCCGAGGAAAGAAGGATGAACGAAGAAACTGTGCGTGTCTGGTGACCTCCCTGCCTGGGCAGCCCTTTTCCCACTGTTCAGATCACAGGTAAGTGATTTCCACCTTGCTGATCCTTCCTCCTAAGTGGGAGTATCATTTTCATTTGAAAGCAATTTATTGAGTAAAGAAGTTGTGCACTCTCTTACCGTACTTTTTCTATTCCCCAGGGATTGCAAGCAACACACTTCCAGTCAGACCTGGAATTGCCTGGAACACACCGCCTGCTGCAGTGGAGACACCAGGCCTAACACTGTCAATGACCACAGACCAACTGGGACTCTGGCCTCTAGGGACCTCACGCCGGCAAACAGAAACACTTCAGGAAAACTCAAGCGGCAGGTGAGAGGCAAATCTGTCAGGAGAGGATCAAATGAATAGCCTCATGGAGACACTCAAAAGAAAATCTCCCCAGAGTCATTTTCTTCTCTAGAAAGATACTGTGCTTAAGTAAGAGCCTCAGTAAAACCAATGGATCCTAAACACATCTCACAGCTGAAACTGGCAGCTCCCCGGCGCCTACAACTCATGCCCTTGCCTGCGGTTCACCTCCCCCCTCTCCAGGCCCTGGCCTACCCTAGAGAGAACAGCATTTTCCCCCAGAAGAACTGAAAGCATTCACAATTTCTAGGCCCACAAAGTAAGTTTTATCACAGACTGGAGCTGGGTGGTTTGGCTGGATGTCTATGAGATTACTTTGTTTTTTTTAAAGCTGCTGGTATTGGTTCCTGAGTTTTAAAAAATAATTTTTTTGAACTTCAGGAAATACATGATTTAGAAACACTGTGGACAAAGGTGGAGCTTGGAGAGCAGAGACGGACAATGACACCTTTGAAGGGGGCCCTGTATTCCTTTTAAATAGGTCACCCAAAGACATCAATTTCTGGAGAACAACAGCCGTAATGACAACCCACTGGCACTGTTAGTTCCCAGAGAGATCACAGACACAGGCCTGTGGAGCCGTGTTTTGTCCCTGTCCTCTGTCAGCCGCAGCCTGTCACTGTAACACAATCCCCCAGTGAGCCGCCACAAACCAAACATCCCAGCTTTGGCTGAGAGAAGCCCAGGAGCAGACCCAGGTGCTCCCTCTGTTTAAATACCTGCATGTTCCTCTAAATGCACAACATTTCTAAAGCACTTCCTCTCTTCACCCACTGGATATCCTAGAAGTTGCCTCCTCCCACCTTGCCTTCCCAAACAATATCCCGATATGCCCCTCATCCTCCCACATTCCCTCTCTGTGGCTTCCCGCCCTGTTGGTTATGAAGTGAGGGGAAATTCATCTGTGATGAAGCGTAGGTCACTGGGGAATCGCACGTACACCCAGAGCAACATTGCTGTCACCCAACAGCAACCAGTCTCCTGAACAGAGGCGGATCCACAGAGGTAGGACCAGAAGCTTATGGCACTGGGGGCTCCTTAAGAAAAATAATCACAAGTACAGCATTAGGTATGGGGCCTCAAAGGGGCCCATGCAAGTGAGAATATAGGAAAGGTTTCATGTCGTGGTAAATCCGCCTCTATAATCCCCACCACCACCACACACACACACGTGCACGCGTCCGAAGGAAAGAGAAGAATAAACACAGAGAAGGGGAGTTTGGCTCTGTCATCTGTGAAGAGAGTCAGAGGCAGCAGGAGAGTGAGAAGGCATCTGACAGAGTAACCAGGACCATCATCTTTTACCGCCAACCCCGCGTGGGGTGCTGGGCACCGCTGCTACTGGAGAAACCAAAGGTAAGTCTGAGGAGGCCATGCTGTCCAGCGATGCTCCAGAGCGGTGCAGCTGTGTGCAGGCTGCCCCAGGACCCTCGGGTCCAAGCCCGTTGCTTCGTTTCAAACCAGGCTCTTGAGGGTGGGAACTGAACACGCAGATTCATTCATTTCACTTGCTCTCGGTCTCTTGTCTTCTCTGTTTCGCTCTGACGGGGAGGAGCAAGGCTCCTGGGACTGGCCATGCTGATAACCTCCTGTACCAGGACTTTGACATTTTGCTTATCACCTGCATCCAAGGAGGCAATGCTCCATTTCACGATAGAGACACGGGCCATTTGTGTTAATGAAGGCAGCCCAGGAGCAGAAACAAAATGCCATGTAGGGGACCCAGGCTCCCAAGGTCCCAGAGACACCTGCCAAACAGGCAGCATCCAAGCTTGCCCTCACATCCTCTCCCCACAAGTGCAGTGGCCTCTCAGGGCTGGGTCTCCTCCAGACCTGTCCCATCAGGTTGCTGTGGGGGCCAGAATACCACACGTTCACAGGCAAAGCACTCTGATTATGGTCCAGCAGGAACAACCACTGTCAGGGGCAAAGTGGCAATGAAACTGCATTCCACACCCTCCTGAAATTCCCCTCCTTACATCTCTGCCACCTCTCAAATGGGGATGAAGGAACACAGCAGAGATAGGGGGAGCTCAAAGGGAAACTTCTGTGAAACAAAACTGATGCATTGTCCATTCTTACACACACCAGGAGACCAACAGCCTGGAGTCAGGACAGGTTTCTTTCCAAGAGACAGTGCTGGTGACTTTACACATTTCTTCTCATTTCATGCTCTCAGCAACTCTACAACCTATGATTCTATACTATCCCCACTTTGTTGCAAGGCAGGATCACACAGTGATTAGAGTATGGGCTCTGAAGCCAGGCTACCTAGATTCAAAGCCCAGCCTTGCCTCTCCTCAGCTCTGTGACCTTAGACAAGTGAATTAACCTCTCAACCTTCAGCTTCCTTACCACAAAATGAGAATCATAATGACATGCCATGAGTGGTGAGGGTTATAAGCCCTAATATGTGCAAAGCAGTTAACACAGTGCAGACAGAGGGTGATGCTCTGTGATCTCTCATTGACATTAGCATTGTTATTGATGAGGATCCTGACCCTTCCAAAGCCAGGTCCACAGGCGGACAGCTTGTAGGTGGGCACACCAAGGCTCAAGTCCAGATCTTTTTCACTCCAGAAGCCTTGTTCAAGTTCCAAATATCTCTCTGCTCCTCAGTTTCCTCCTCTGTCAAATGGGGCTAGTTAAAGGTATCAACTGTAAAGGAGCATTGGGAGGATTAGGTGAGACCACACATACAAAGCACCCAGGATGTCAGGAACATGTTGGTCTTCAGTAATAGCAATAATACCATCATTATAACTTTATTTCCCAGGAAGGTACCAGAACCTCAGAGCTAGTGATTGCAGGGCAATAGGCACCCCCAAGCAGGGCACATTAGTCCCATCCCCTAGCAAAGCCCATCCCCCACCTCTTCTGCCCTGTGAAGGAGAGAGGGGCCCCAGCTGATGGGCAGCTGCCCCCAGTACTGGAAACTGTCTTTCCAGGAAAGCCTGCAAAGGGAAATAGGGGTCTCGCAGGTAATTAGCCCCCAGTCTGGGCCCGTGGTGTCTCATTACCAAATGCAAATGTAAGTTCACATGCCACTCTGAAGGTTCCTGGCAAAATGCCTGCCCGACCCTCCACCCCCATGAATTTGGAGGAAGCCGTACCCACCACCCACCCCTTTGCAGCCTGCAGCTGGTGTCCAGGCTCTGCTAAGAGAGAAGGCTGTCCTCACCCCACTGAAGGGGGAACAAGGAAGAAGGGTCTTAGTTCTTTAAAGGAGGTAAGGATGCTATGGGGGGTGGAGGCAGGGGTATAAAATTGCTCTTCCCTCAGCAGTTAAAAGAAGGATAATTGGAGCAAGTGGCAGGCGGCTGCTCTGCCATTTAGCATACAGCATACCCAGGAAATCTCACTTGGTAATCAGGAGGAGAGAAGGAAAAAGGAGCAATCAGACCCCTATTCAGGCTCCATTTAGCGACAGCCCCCGCTGGCTGACTGGCTGGCTGGGCTTGTGGAAAGCCAGGCAGGTCCCACCTAATGCCTGAGTGCTGGGTGGGAAATCAAGTCTCAGAATGGAAGTCCTCCTTTGTGTATGTTTAAGGCCTTGCTTCTGTGCTTCTGCCTCCATACCAGGGAAAAGAATTCTGCAAGGTGATTGCCTTTACTCTCTGATTACTTACCATTCCCCTGCAGCTCCCTCCCTCCTCAAGGCCATCCAGGGCTGACTCAGATTCAGAATAATGCCATGTGCACTGGGGATTGTGTTTCTGCACAAATGCTCCAAATAGAGGATCCAGCTGAGGCAATCATTGGGACCTTAACTGCAGTATCCTATGTCGTTGGCCCTTGGTAAAGGCTCAGGTTAACCAGCTTCATGGCATCCCATTCCATCCTAGTTCTGGCTTTGAAAAATGGGGCAAGTCATAAAATTCTCAATAAAAAGAAAAGTAATTGAAATTCACTTTCAGGAAGGCATACCAAGGCCACACAGTGGCGTTGAGCCATCAGTCACACCAGCCTGTGTGGGATGTCAGTTTCAGGCAATAGGACAGATAAGGAACAGAGGCTAGTGGGTATCACACAGTAGAGCACTTGTCACAAGGCTCAGGTGCCGATCACCACCACCCACCACCACACCTCACGGCAGGGTCTCCACACCTGGAAACTTAGCAGCTGAGACTCAAGACAGCAGGTTCTGGTCTGGGCACATGCCCAAGTCAGCAGGAAGAGAGCAGACAACAAACCAACCTTTTTGGGTTTTTTTCTCTCCCAAATGAATAGGACCTCATGCCTAGTCACTGAATTAACCTAAAAATGTGGGCACACAAATGATATGTGACATAGGTAGGCCCCTGTAATGAGATTTGGGAGTAGTGATCAATCTGTGAAGCCTTCTACATCTTTCCCAGGCCCCACCCCACCTGCAACAGGCTGACTTCTTGCTAAATGAACTTTCAGAAAGACTGGTACTGAAATTACACCCTGGGAGTGAATCGATTCTTCATGACCATAAGATTAAGAAATTCAGAACATGTGCATTCATAACTAAGGATGTTTTTAAACCATTAAGTTTAAACTCATTTCAAGGTAATGACAAGCTGAATGACCCATGAGGGGACAGTTCCCCAGAGGGAGGCCAGGACGCCTCTTCACTGCCCAGGGGGCTTCAAGGCCACCCATAGCATGACAGGCTGGGCTAAACAAGAACCAGGTGAATATGCTGTACTGTAGCTTGACTATATTCCAAACCAGATACATATAATTTTAAAATCATTTTAAATGACCTGCACTTCTGTCCTCCAAGACCATTACTGAAACGGCAAGGTTAAATGTCAACATGAACAATTCTGAAGTTGAACACCAAAACATTTCTTATAAATGTAACACCTAGAAGTAAAACCCTGGGACCTCTTCTCCCTCCATCGTGTGCCAGAATGTCCAGTGTGACCAATAGCTGTGTTGGGAGTCTCGGGATGCAAGTAGACTGTGTGGCGTTCAGGCTGCAGCCAGAGTGAATAGAACTCTTCACCACATTAAAGAGAAAATAGGGAGTCCCATACCTCTTACCCCTAGGCCCAACTCGCCCATAGCAACTGTCCCCAGTGTCCTCTAGGTCTTACCCAACTGGAGATCAAAATAGCTCAAAGCACATCAAAGAGGCCCATCTGGGCATTCTTCCTGGGGTGCCGCATATAGGCATTTTGGAGCCATCGAGGCACGGAAAGCCAGACAGGCCAAGCAAACATCAATGCTGCCAGTGAGCCTGAAGCTAATGGACCACAGGGAGTGCCTCCAGCAGGCCCCAGTCACACGCCTCTGAGGCTGCAGGAGCCCTCTGGGCTCTTCCTGCTCCTGAACTGCTAAAGCGGGAAGTACAGAACAGATTTGCCACGCTGGGTGCAAGCCCCCACACAATCCAATGGCAGGACCATTCCTGCAAATTGAGACAATCAGATGCCTGGTACACAGGACCATCTGCTGAGATAAGTCCCCTGGTTTCAGTTCTGTGACATGTGCAGCTTAAAAGGGGAATGGAAGCATCCTCACCACATGATTCACCAGGTTATGTCTAGGAAAATGGGTAGGCATTTGTTAGGCTATTTATCTTGTTTTATGCAGATCTGCTTGACACTTAGCAGCTGTTGTGATTTTATCCCCCCATAATATTTTACAGGTGAGTTTTTCACACTAACTCTAAAAATTAACTATGTGTGGAGAGAATGGATACTTTCTAAAAGCCTGAGATGCATTTTTGTGATTGATTAGACATAATGACAATTACCAGGATTAACGGGCTCCGAGTTATCAATGGTAAATTCTGGTATGTCCTCCAACATCTGCCCTCACTTCAACCTTTGCACTGCTCTGTTCCAAGACAATCTAAGTGTTACTGTTACTAGAGAGTTTATTTACACTATCTGTGTATCAGGAGAATAAGTGAGCTATGCTGTGTGTTTGCCTTCTACAGACAGACATATCAATCCATAGCCACAAGATGATATGAACCTGTAAAAAGAACTATTATTAAAATGTACTGTACTTCGCTATTAAAAAATTGCCTACAATCTGCTCCAAAGAAATTCTGCCGGAGACCTGAAATACACACACAACACACACACACCAAAACCAAGGGGAAAAAAAAAAGGAGAAAAGACAAATCGTATACATATCCAGTATAGAGATTCTTCCTGCAAAAGTGCTGATGTAGACCTGCCCAGAGGAAATACGTTCTTTTCAAACATAAAAAATGCAATCAGGGATAATCAGCAAGTTAACAACACATTTGCAAACACCCTGGTCTCTAGAAAGGACGAATGCCAGCTTTCAAGGCACGTTCTGAGAACAAAATAGATCTTTGGGCGAATGAGAAAAACACAAGCGATCATGTCAGCGTCTTCAGGCAGAACTTTCTGCAAAGTCAAAAAGCTTTGGAATAGCAGTCAGCTCCAGAAGGCACCTGCTTGGGAGAAGCGCTTCAGTAACCACATTCCCAAAGTGGCTTTGGGGGTTGGGGTTGCCTCGCCCCACCTCCCCATCCTTTTTTTTCCAATAGGCTCAGTGGGGGAAAACAGAAGCCAGAAAGTGTGGCACGCACATCTTCAATCCCCCGCTCCTGCAGCCACCACACAGGCAGGGAGAATTGATACCTAACCCAGTAGGGGAAAGCTGCAGCAGAGATGGGGGAACACTCCTGCAGGCTCCCGGACAGCAGCTACAAGGAAGCTTCCCACAAGCCCCTAAAAGTGTCCCAGTCTCCAGCATGTACCACCTGTGAAATAAACTTTGTTTAGATTTTTTTTTTTTAATTTTAAACAGTGAGTAGTAGCTAAAGTTCAAATCAACTACAACCTGCTTTAGAGGTTGGGCTGTTCTGGGACAGTTTGAGGAACACCTGCAGACACTATTTTTAATTGCAAATCCCAAGACAGTGAGGCCTCACCTGAATGAAGAGATCCTAGGAGTCAATGCTCCTAGGACACCCACTGGCCCCACCTCCTGCGGCCTGACCTCCCCCGACCTGTGTATTCTCAGTCTTGGCTGCACAACAGAAACATCTGGGTAACTTTAAATATATACAGATGCTTGGATCCCATTCCCCAAGTTTCAGCTGAATTGGTCCGGGGTGTGGCCTGAGAGCTTTTAGGCTTCCCCAGGTGATCCTAATGTGCAGCCAAGGTTGAGAACTACTGTTCAGACCAATACCATCCCACTACGTCCCTGAAGAGCCCAGCACAGGATGGCAACACAAACATCTCTAGGAGAATCCTGGGCTTCACTCAAAAAGGATGGGAGGAAATGTAACTTCCCTGCCTCTCCCCATGCCAGTCTCCCAACACATACACCCGTATGTATGGCCAGCTCTCACACACTCCATCACCTCAATGGTTCCTCCTACTGAAATCTAGGCCTTAGAGAGTCCAGAAGTCCAGGAATCTGGGTTTTTAGCATTTGTCAGTCAAGTCTGGGCCACTTCTCTCAGATCTAATCCCAAGCAGCCAGAACTTGGTGAATAAGCTGAGCTCAGCCTAAGTCCTTGGCCATGAGTCCCTCCTTCCTCTCCCTGGGACACTGCAGCTGAACGTGGGAGGTTCTCCAGTGCTATACTGAGTACTGTCAGCTCCCTCAGGGGCTTGGCTGGACAAGTCTCCTGTCCATCCTGTGTCTCTCTGTACCATTCTCAGTGCATGGAGAGGAAAGGACCAGAAAGAAGAACCTCATGTGAAAAATCCTAGTGTTAGACCAAAGGCGAGATGCTCCTCCCCAAATGCCCACCCTCCTCTAAGTGCTCCCAGATGATTGTGGGAGAGGGGCACAGCTGAAGGGCGGGGCTGACAGCGGGGCCAGGACTGGACCTGTGGTCCATCCACCCTCGCTCTTCTCTGCACGGGCTTCCTGTGCTGGGGATTACAAGGAGGAAGCGGTGATGAGTTTCCTCCTTCCCCAAGGGCCCAAGTCTCAAGGGATCAGGAGGAACAGACAGCCACTTCACCCCTTCCCATCTGATTTCATGCCCTGTGCTGGTCCTACTCCACTGTGTACAGTAGAAGCCAAGCTGAGGCACAGATTCTGCAGTCAACTCCCTCCAGCCCTGTGAGTACAGCCAAGCATTTGACTAAGGAGCCCATGGTTGAGTAGCTAGGATTCTCACCCTACTGAGAGCGGACGGATTTTCCATTGAGAGCAAGCAAAGGATTTCTACCACCTCCTCAGGGAAAGGGACCCAATTATCGAACATGCAGCTAAAGACGCACTTCAATCACACAGCTGGTTTCTATTCAGATTCTAGCCCTCACCCCACCCAGGGGCCGGGTCTCCAGCATGAGAGGGGTGGGGAAGAAGACCTTACCTTCCGAGCACAGTTTGCCCCCATAGCCGGTAGTGGAACAATCACAGGTGGGGTGGCCATCCAGGAGAAAGCAGATCCCCCCATTTTCACAGGGATGCTCGCCACAGGGTCCCTCAGTGTCCAGGTGGACGCCCTGGCTCCCCAGAAGCCGAGGCTCTGAGTTGCCATACTTGAGATCCAGGATTAATCCCTCGAAGCCGGGCATGGCCTGTACTCCATCAAGGGTCAGGGCAGAAGGTCGTATGTCCGTGGGGACTCCGCCAAGGAACAAGTCACTCACCACATCCATGTAGGGCCGCTGGGGCTGCAGCTCGCCAGACCGGCCCTCGCCGTCAAGCACCAGCACCGTCCGCAGGCGGTCTCGACTCACCATGAGGAAGTGCCAGCCGCTGTCGTTCACCTGTTTGTCGGACAGGACAGCAGTCTCGGCGCAGTCCATGCTGAAGCGCAGCTGCACGCGGCCATCCACCAGGGAAAGGCAGAGGAAGTCACAGACGCCGCCGTCGTCCAGGTAAAGGAGCAGCCCCGTGGAGACGTTGGTCTTGAACTGGAAGCTCAGGTCGCTGCGCGTGCTGGCATCCCAGCGGAGGTAGCGGGCCCATTGGTTGGGGAGGCCCATGAACTC
Source organism: Manis pentadactyla (assembly GCF_030020395.1). NCBI lineage: Eukaryota > Metazoa > Chordata > Mammalia > Pholidota > Manidae > Manis > Manis pentadactyla. Next base: position 24,252,294 of record NC_080029.1, read on the forward strand.
GAGGCCCAGGCAGAGTCCCAGCAGGGACCCCAGCAGGATGCTCACCTTCAGGGTGAAGAAAACCGAGTGCGTGGTGAAGCCCATCGTGGCCGCAGGTGGAGCCTGCAGGAGCAGATGGGCAGGGAGCAGCCCTCAGGGGAAGATGCCCCTTGGTGGCAAAGGCAGAGAGAAGAGGAGACGGGTTCGGGGACAGAGAGCACCCAAGGGGGAGGAGGCACACCCACAAATACTGAGAGGGTGGGGAAAGAAGGAAATGAGCAAGACAGCCGCAGATGCGCACACAGGCAAGAAATTCAACACAGAGGCAGAAGGGAAATACAGGGCAGAAGAGGAAGAAACCGGTGGGAAAAGTGAGGGGCAAACTGTCTTTCTCCAAGAAAAGATCTCAGCTATCCATGCGGATCCGGAGGCCTTGATTGGAGGAGGAGAAGGAACACGGCGGGTGGAAGCTCTCAGCAATGCTCTCCTCCCGACGGACCCCCAAACGCCCCAGCCGGGGAGGCCGGGGAGCGGGCTGGGGTGGGGCAGCCGCCGTGATGGAGGAGGAGTGAGCGGTGAGGTAAGCCAGGTGAAAGGCAGAAATGGGCCACAACCCGTCCGGAAAGGCCACCTCCTAGCAGCGGGGGACTGCAGGGAGGGGGGCAGCCCGAAGCCGAGTGCTCAGGCAGAGCAGGGCCCAGGGCAGAGCGGACGCAGGCTCAGGCTTCATGGTGCAGGCCAGAGGCAGTCCTGTCCATAACCCGCCTGGGAGGACTCCAGATGAAGACCTGCGGGGGCAAGGGGGGCAGGGAGAAAGGAGAGAACGAGTGGAAGATTAGAGCCACGTATCAGGAAAACAATGCATCTTATTTCATAAATATTTATAGAAGGCTGATTGTGAGCCAGACTATTCTAGTGAGTCCCACAGCTTGGTGTTTTAAACAGGAGAGAGGGCCCAGGTTCTTTCAAAGCCATTGCAGGACCCCGAGCTCAGCTCCTAATCATGCACTCAGTCTTTCCAAAAGCAAAAGTAGTGAAAAACTCCCAAAACCCTATCAGCACATTTTTATGATATTCATATCCCAGGGTCACATAGCCAAAATGCAAGACAAGGGCTACCATTTTATACACTCAATGCACACACAATTTTAATTTATTTACCTAATAAAAGACATGAAAATGACATTAATTTTTCTTTTAGATTTTTCTTTTTAAGTTTGTCAGTCCAGTGCTCCAGTGTAGATGGCCTGAAATAGATTCCCACTTTTCAATTTTCTAGAGAAATATTTATAAAAATCAGTGAAAATAAATTAGAAGGTGAGTAATGAGCAAAACAACTCTCATCTCCTGCTAATGACTAGTGAAAAGGTCTTATAGAAAAAAAGATGGGCTTTGAGGCTTAGAAAAGAAAGGCTGAGTTTGAATTCTAGTTCTATATGTGGAACTTTGAGAATATTTCTTAACCTATTTTGAGCTTCTATTTCCTCATTGGTAAATCAAACGAAAATAGACTCTTTGTATGATTTGAAAGAGGATTAAATGAGATCAGGTATGGAAAGATCCTAGCATGAGGTTATATACATAGTAGGTGATCAATAAACACTAGGCTCCTTCCTTTCTTATTTCCAGATAGGAGGGGTGGGAAGAGGGGTCATTGATGTGTGAGTCTGTGGAGTGGGGACAGCATATAAAAACACAAATACTTCCTTAAAAACTATGAAAACCTAGAATGGACAACAAATGAATAAAGTACAGACTTAGAGCATATCATGGGTATTTTATACAAACTAGATATGCGCCAGCACCCACTCCAGTGGGTCACCTGCTTTCTGAAGATAGATTCTGGCCCACCTAGGCAAGTGGAGACTTATTATTAACAGGAGAGCAACAAGTAAAATTTTCCAGAGCTGCACAGGTTGCTACTTATTAATTGGCGTATTTGATAATTCACTGTGGTCTCTGCTAGACCATTGCTGCCCACTATTTTTATGATGTTCACATTAGCAAAGCTAGTTGTTACCCCTGTTTTGAAGGGAAAACATTCCCTAACTAGGAAATAAACCCCTATTCCCATTGAATAAACAAACCCAATCAACAAGAGGCTCATTAAATCCAGCATAAGGAAGGCCTTTGTTCTACAAAAGGTCTTGCCCAAGCAGTGTTCCCCAAAGTATGGCGTGGGTACCTCCAGTGGGGCAAAAGATGCTAAACTGGAACATGGATACAGCCGTATGGAAAGTTCAACTCATCCAGGCTTGTGAGAGCCAACTGTTCTATTTCAGAAATTTGAGCAGTTAATATAACTTTGTTAGCATGCAATCAACTACGCAACACAGAAGTAGGCAGACCCCACAGATCAGGGTTCGAGAGGTGAGAGTTAAGAAGAGCCTTGTAAGAGGGTGAGGGAATTAGCCATGTAAATATATGGAAGAATGTTCCAGAAGTAACAGTCAGTGCAAAGGCCTGGAGGCTCGAGCAGGCTGTTATGTCTGAAGAACAGCAAGTAGGTTAGTGCTGGTAAAGTGGAGTGAGGGTGAGACATGAGGCCAGAGGTGGATGTCAGGAGGCCAGGCAATGAGATATGACCCAGTCTCTAAACTGTGATTGTTGCACAAGGTGAGGCAAGCCAACCGGGGAAAAAGGCAACGTCCTAGGGAAGAGGGGACACCTGAAGAGAGGGCTCCTTCTGGTCTCAACAACTGCCATGTCTACATATTCCTTAAATCAAGAGTTGTAAAGGGGCCACTTTCAGGGAATGTGCTTAGAGGACAGCTGCTCTCTCCTGTCTCCTAGCCCCAGTCATGCATTTGATTTAGATGGAGGTGGGGGGCAAGAAAAGGGGAGCAAGGCAGGTGTGAGCAGGAAGAACAAGCCTTTCACAAGGGTATGCAAAGCCTGGAATTATCAATGAGCCAAGAATGTAAAAATCATGTAGTACATGATGGAGCCCATGGTGTTTGGGAAAGCATTTTCTCAGTGACACCACCCTAGCTGCTCCACCTGGGGGGAGTGTCCCGCTCTACTGCCTCTCCTGCCATTTAGACTGAGTCCCTGGCTGATGGGCAAAGCCTAGGCCCAGGTGGTTAAAGCCAGTGGGACCCTCAGCAGGAGGAAAGCACATTCAGGTGAAGAGAACACAATGGATGAGCAGGGACATGGGAGACCCTCTCAATGGAGAGTCCCAGAAACTTCCAGACGGATCTACATATGAGCTCACGTCTGGGCCTCTGAAAGTCACTTATTTGTATAAATTGAATGACTTGCTCAATTCAATCTGTTTATCAAATTCCAATTCATTCCAGTTACTGCAGTATCAAAGCAGAAAAACCATTCTCGCCCTAGAGGACATCAAAAAGTAGTGGGGCAAGTGTGCTTCAGATGCCACAGCATCTGGCCCTGGATGCCCGGTGGAGCACCCCTGGAGGCAGGGTCTGCTTTGGCATGGTGCCTGCCGCAGGACTCGGCATGGAGCAGGAGCTCAGGAAATGGTAAAAAGCATGAACAGTAAAAACCGAAGCTGACGAGCATCCTGTGGATCACTGACTTGTGTCCCACGAAGGGCATCCACACCACCCCACTTTACCCAAGGACAACAATCCTGAGCCGCCACACTTCTCGGGATGCCTATACAGGTGACCTCAAAGGGCAAAGCAGCACATGCCTAGTGACCTGGGGAAACCCAGGAATTAAGAACTAAGCTGCTGGGAACACTCCCCTGGGAGGAGGATCATGGGAATTATGAGCCTGCTCTGGGGCCCCTCAGTCCTGCCTGTTGAACCTCTCCCCTCAGGTTTCCAGGCCTTCCCTCCCACCCAGACTGGCACTGGAGATACGAATGTTCCCTTGCCTGCATTGTGGGGGATCCAAAAGGCTGACTGAGGAAAACCAAGCTTCCCAACAGGTGCTGGGCAGAATCGGATTTCAGGACCGGTACCATCAGACTTGGGTGTACTGGCCTTGACACCCTATGATCTGCCCATATTCTCTCCTCAAGCCCTTCCATTTATTTCTTGGATTGTGGACATTCCCATGGCCTCTGAGATTTTGCCAAAATGCCCAAAAGCTAAAGATGACTTTATATTAAATATAACAGGCTTCCAGCCCACTGCCCCAAGCATTTCTCTTTCAACCTCTCTAGCTCCCTAGCGGGACTACCCAAGGCTCAAGAAATGGGAAAATGGGAGCCAGGGAGCCCTCCCCACCGAGTCAGCCAACTGCCACCCTCTCTTGAACCATAGGACAGCTATGGGACCAGGTGGTTTGCCCCAGAGCCTGCATGGCAGGTCCAGACTAGTGCTGAAGCTCAAAATGCTTATCTGTTGTGTGGGAACCTAGGAAGAGAGGGAAAGTGAGTGACATCATCTAATTGCCAACTAATTTGCATAATTATTGAATGGCACACTTTTTACCTGGGGTTAACATCTTTGCACCTGTCTCACAATCAGGCTACAGGGCCCTCACACAACTCTGACACACAGGCTATTTGCTGTGGTGGGCCTTGGAAGAACTGGCTGCCATCTGCCCTTCCACCCCACCTGCAGTTCTCTGCTCCCTTGAGACAGACTCAGGAGGAAGTCAGGCCTGTGTCTGGAGCCAGGATGGGTGTGTGAAGGCATGTGATGACCGTCCTCATGCCGAGCACCTGCTGGAATGCCACAGGCCACACTGGGCTCGCCAAATTTTCCTGTACAACTTCTCAGTACCTTCCCTCTTATGCCCCTCACCAGGACCAGAAAATCATAGAGTGGCTATCTGTTAGTTTTGCTTGCCCCCCTTTCACCACATGCCTCACCCCACTTTGAAGGTAAAATGACTTTTACCACCAATCTCAATGCAGGTCGTTTAGGTGGGGTTCATCCCAATCCCAGATCCTGTGACCCAGCTGAACCAATGAGAACATTCCAATTAGTTTAGGGAGCAGACTGTCACCCAAACGGGGCTGAATTAGAGTTAACCCTGGGGCTTTTGTTGGAATTATAAGAAGGGCCCTCTTCTTACCTCATTGTCAAACTAGTAAAATGAAGTTAGAGTTGATAATAGATACCATTATTACTATTAAGATTATTTTGTCTAAGAATGAAGACAACAAATAAGAAAATGGAGCCAAAAGTTAGCTAAAGACAAATATCTAGTGATGTTTTAGCATCTGGATGCAGCCAGGCCTGAAGCCCAATGGATCCTGGGACTTGTATTACATGACACAAACTTTTTAATTTTTCTTTTTACTTAAGCAAGTTTGAGTTGGTTTACGATCAAGAGTCCTGATACACTCCTAATATTCGACCTTCAAAAACATTATCTTTGACATGCCAAAGCTTTCGTCTCATATGGTCACTCCTACCTGGCAGGACTCCCTTCTACCTGAGACACATAGCAGATGCCTCACCACCCCCACCACCAATGCTCTACACCACTTGCCCATGTCCTTGGGCAAAGGCATAGGATATGGACCTGCTCTATCCCTAGGTACTCCGGAGGAGGCTGCAGGGCTTATTCTTGTACAACAGCCTCAGAGATTCACAAAGCTGACTAACGTATGCCCCTCCAGACACTATACCATTAGGGCAGCCCCATGCACCCAGTACTCTCTAACCTAACAACGAAGGCTGCACCACGGGCAGTGAGGGAGGTGGAGGCCTGAATTCTCTCCAGCACATGAAAGAGTTCAGGGTAGTGATGCAGAGCATGGGCCTTGGCAACCGGCAGAGCTGGGCTTAAACCCAGACTCGGTCCTGTAGCTACTGGGCCTCGGGCGACTCTCTGAGCCTTTGTTTGTTCATCCCAAACAAATGGGAATGACAACACCTATCTCAAAGTGTAATTTTGAACTTTATAGCATTTTTAAATGTATAGAGGTACAACTACTTTTGGAAGATTGTGTGGCAGTAGTTACTAAAGCTGAACATTTTTACCCCATGGCTCCACAACTCCCCTCTTAGGTACATATCAACAGAAATGCTCACATACCCCCCAACAAAGGCATGCATGTGAATGTGTATAACAATGCAATTCATGATAACCCAAACCTAGAAAATAATCAAATGTTCTTATCCATCTATATTAGAATGGATAAACAAAAGTATAGTCTACTCATGCAAAATGCTGCACAGCCTTGAGAATGACTGGCCTTCATCTCCAGATAGTAACATGGATGACTCTCACAGAGGAGCACATACTGAATGTGTTCCATTTACATAAGGTACAAGAAAAGGCAAAATTACTCTGTGCTGTTAAATGTCAGAATAGCCAATACCCTTGGGGGAGTCAATGACTGGAAGAAGGCAAAGCACAGGAAGGAGTTCTGCTCTTGATCTGGGTGATGTGCATCATGCTCCATTGTGGACGTGCATTGGCTGAGCTGTACAATTATGACATAGGTGCTTTTCTATGTGGATGTTACACTTCAACTCAAAACCAATCTCTTATCTAGGAAAGTATCGGCAAATATCCACCAGGTTTGGCAGGAGAAAGCTCACCGTCCTGCTCTCTTCCCAGGCCACTCCATGCCTCCAGGGCCTCCTTCACAATTTGTTCATGCCTAAGAACACCATCTCTCCTTCTCTCTTCTCCTCCGCCCCTGAAAGCTGCTGAGCTGATTCTGGTGGTAAAGGTGCCCCAGCCACAAAGCTGACCCTGTCCTCAATTTACTGTCCCTACCCCTTCAGGAAAGGGAAGGGAGAAAGCCTCTGAGGACCTCCATTCCAGTCTGTCAAATGGGCACACAGAAAAGGGTGTTTGAAGCTTATATTGTCCTTAAAACAGGATAGAGACGAGCAGAGAAAAAAATTTTTAAACCTTAAACTATAACACAAATGAAGTTTTCCATAAGAACTAAGAAGCTGTCATGTCAGACTAACCTAAATTCCTTTTCTGTTAAGAATACTAATCTATTATAATACAGACACAGGATTTATAACATATATGGGCTTCAGCCACCTTCTGGAAGTTTCTTATGGCTGGGTGAATGTAAGGTGGACGGAACCAAGGTGACTTACACTGGCTAAACAACAGCACCTCAGGAAGGCCTAGCAGGGAGCCCTTCAGGAGGCAGCCTGGTGCAAGGCCAGGCCCTGTCCCACTCCTCACACTCTCCAAGAATTTGGGTGAAGAGGGAAGAGCATGGTTGGGACTGGTCACATCTGTGGCTGAACTGACACTGAGAGTTAGTGTGCATACTGGGTGATGCTATGGGATCCCAGAGGTCACGGGAAGCTCTCAGTACAGCCTGCATCTAACAAGACACAATTTGATGCAACTAAGTGGAAACTATCCAACTTGATCCTCCAAAACAAGCCACCTGTAAGGATGGGAGGTACAGGTTGTAACTATAGAGTAACTGAGAATTGAGGAATCAAATAGACAAGAGATAGGGGGAGAGAAAGTGAGAGACTGAGGGATGGAGGGAGATGGGGAGAAAGAGGAAGACAGTTGTGTGGCTGCCAGATAACCAAATGCAATTTTAGACTGCATTAATTAAAATATAACTTTTAACTACATGGCAGTGGTCAGCCTCTAGGGTCCAAATAGAATGCTGGCAGTAGAATAAGTGCCCTTTTCATAGAGATTAAAGGCACTGGGCTCTGGAACCAGCCTTCCTGGGTTCAAATCCTAGACCCACCACTTGCTGCCTGTGTGACCTTGAGCAAGTCACTTACCCTCTCTGTGCCTCAACTGCCTCATCATAAAATGGAGAGGATAATCATGAGTTACCACAGCAAGGCACTTAGTCTGAAGTGAAGCCCTTAGAACAGTGCTCGGCACAGATGAGTGCCAGGGAAATGTCAGTCACCACTGCTGCTGTTCTTACTGTTGTCCCAGGTGCTCATTTCTCATCCTAGCAGCTTGGCTGATGTTGGTGTCTCCCCCAGTCTGCTCAGGGAGAGTAAGCTGGATAGATGGACAGCCTTCTAACTTCATCCCAATGGCAAGAAGTTAAGAGTCATACCTGAGTCTCTTTATGTGAGAAACCTTTGGCGGCAGCAGGGTGTTTGAACTTAGAGAGGCAACTCAGCAATAGCAAGAGCATGACTCTCTCCAGGGCTGTGGAACATTCTGACCTTGGAAGACAGATCTTGCAGATTCTCTATGGCCTCAAGGATAGGAGTCTGTCTAATGAATGGATGTTCTAGGAAAAGTAATTGTGTCTTTATCTTACATACAGACACCTCCAGCTGAAGCTGGCTTCCCCGTTACTAGGGATATCCCAGAGAGGCTGGACATTCTTTGGTGTTGTGTGTCTAGTACTTAAGAGGTCGATACAATGAGGCAATAGAGTCCAGAGGAACAAGACACAGCACTGGCCTACTGTGGACTCTCAGAGGACAGGGAACTTCCATGGAAACTTGAAGAAGAGGATGTAGGCAGCTGGGTAGAGGCTGGGCATGGAGAAGACGCTGGACTGGGAGAGTCAGAACCAGGCTCTGTCTTTCCACTAAATATTAGCTAATCGACCTTAGGGAGAAATCGATGATCTAGCCAATTGTTATGAATTAGGGAGAACAATAAAATGCACATTCGAGAAGAAAGGAGGCATTACTTCTCCTATCAAAGGAGGTAAATGGCTCCACAATTTAAGGTAGCAACCATGCCTTCTTACCGCACCTTGACAATCCTCCAAGGTTCACACAGAAAGCAGCACATGGCATTAGTCTCTTCCCACCGGCCACCTCTGGGTAGTCCAGTGGATACAACCAATGGCAAACTTTCCTCACAGACCACAGGGCTCAGAACTCAGGTGCCCAAAAGTGCCAGCAGCCTCCCCAGCATCCCAGTGGCAACCAGGAACCCAAAAAAACTGATCATCTGCCATTCAAACTCCCTCCTTCTCCTGTCCCCTCCGCTGCCAGCCAGCTTGCCTCCCTAGCCCAGAGTTCCAAGCCACGGGTTGGGAAGCCATCTGGCTGCTGAGAGAGTTAATAATTTATAATGAAGATAATCACCTTTCAAGATCCTTGCCTCTTGGGACCATTAAAAAGGATTCAATTGAGAGTAAATTCTTTACATGAGGGGACAGGGGGAAGGGGAAGAGAAAGGGAGGGGGGAAATCAACTAGGTGCTTAGCCAGTCTTCCCCACTAAAGGAGGTAGGGGGAGAGGGAAATTATTCAGCCCAAGGAGACAATCTTATCCAGCTTTTGCAGCACCAGCCCAGCAAGAGTGCAATTTATGGCTCTTTTCTCCCAGCCAACTCTTGCCACACAAAGAGAAAAAAAAATCAAGCACATGCAAAGGATGAGGAGAGAGAGGCAGACAAGAGAAAATAAGCCTGCCCAGCAATCATGTCTGGGGCTGCTGGGATGGCTCTCTGTTCTCTTTCCAGGACACAGTCAGGCCCCCCACTGTGCTAATTATTCCCATTACTTGACAAATTCCCCTATTAACGAAGCAAATAGTACCAGAGCTGGCAGGGGGAGAGCAGAGCCAACTCGCAGAGGCTCTGGACAGACTTGAGCTGTGCAGACCCAGACTAGACAGCCCCCAGCTTCCCCTCAGGGAAACGTGGAGCCTGGTGCAGCCCCATCTATAGAGAGCACTTTGGAACTATGAGGGGCAGACCACACTTCCCACGGTGTAATGCCATGGCTGAGAGCAGGGCACATGAGGGCAGGCAGCAGGAACATGCCTGGGAATGCCGTCTCTAGGAAGGATTGCAGTGTGGGTGAGGGCTGAGCCTGAGGGTCCCAGGCCAGCTAAGGGCAGCCTCCGACAAGGGGCAGAGCTGATCCGTGTGTTCAGGACCAAGGCCAGGGGCAATCTGGTCCTCCCATGAGTTTGGAAAGCCACTGAGAGGCTGTTACACTGTTCTTCAGGCACACACATCTTACAGCAACAGCTCTCCTACCACACTTAGCCTGTGCAAGGCACTACTCCAAGTATGTTACACTTGAAGCCACTTAATCCTGACAAAAACTCCAAGAAGCAACAACTATTATCCCTATTTTATAGATGAGTAAACTAAGACCCCCAAGAGATTAATTTTCCCAAAGTCATGCTATTAATAAGGGGCAGAATGAGGTCTGGCTCCAGAGTCAATGCCACCGCCCCACCCAGTCAGCCGTCTCCTCTGCTCCACTCAGGCTCCCCAGGGTTCCCTGCCTCTTTGGCAGGAAATTCCAGGCTTGCCCAGTGACCCAAGGCCTCATGCAGAGACCTCCAGCTACATTCTGATCAATTCTACTATGGCAGTGTTCACGTTTCTCCTGGACTACATGCCAGCCTCCTGTCAGATCTCCCTGCTTCCATCTTTGCTCCTGACGTGTTATCTTCTACACCACAGTCAGAGTGACCTTAAATGAGAAGTTATCACTTATTCAAATCCTTTCAATGATTTCTTTACATGCTCAGAACAAAATCCAAAGACCCCTGGCCACCTCTCTGACTTCACCCACTATTCCTTGTCCCCTTTCCCACTAGGTCCCAGACATGTCACCACCTTGGTGTTTTCAGAAATCACTAAATGCAGTTCAACCTCAGAGCCTTTGCACCTGCTGTTCCCACTGCCCAAAATACTCTTCTCCAAACTTTCTCACATTCCACTCTCTCTCTGCCAAGTCTCCACTCCTGTGTCTCCTCTATATAAAACAGCTTTGGGGCACCAGTTAGCACTCTCATCTTCTCTGTTCCCATACTTTGTGGGGAAACTGCATCTCTTCACGTCTTCTCATCCTGTTATCTAGGAACTGAGAACAGGAGATGTAGGTACTGCCACCAAACAAGCAGACCTCAGCTCCTGTCTTTGCTCAGGAAGTCACCACCTGAGGAGGGAGGCAGCCACAGGAAAGGGATCTAACACCAGAAAAGTGCTGTGGTCAGATGAACCTAGGATCCCTGCCGGCCGCTGGGCAGGACATACTGACAAGTGATCCCATCTGCTGCAACACCCCCAGTCCCCACTGACCATTGCCCACCACCAGCTCCTACAGGGTTAAATTGTTACCAACCTCATACTCTGTTCCATGGAGAGGCATAAACACGTGAAGCAGAAAGAGAAGAAAGAAAGACCTGAGATGGCAAGGAGGAGACACAGCTAAGGGACGCTCCTGGGGTTCTCCCAGACCAGGGCAAGTATTAGCAGCTTACGAGCTTTGAGGGAAGGTGGTTATGGTGTCTGGTACAGTCAGTCACAGATGAATCTTTGCTGACTGGACTAAAGTAAGGAAGCAGATGGAAGTCAGAAGAATTCAAGGAGAGACTTCTGGGTCAGGCCATTGGCAGACCAGTTCTACAATTCCACCTGTGACAGTGTAACTGGCAGAGCTGCCCCTGGAGATAAAGCCCATCAGAGCTGGAAGACAGCGGAGACCACCTGGTTCAAACCCCTCATTCTGTAGGTGAAGAAGGAAGGACGGACTCCACGGATGGTCAAACAAGTATCTAAGATCACACAATTGGGCAGTGGCAGAAGTGGCACTAGAGCCCAGGTATTGGGACATTTGACCAGGAATCTTACTATGAAAAAAGTGGTTTTCCTTTCTTAAGCCACCAAGATTCTTATCCCTTCCAAAAAATAAATAGTGCACCAAACCCCAAAATATGACAGTTCAAAACAGAGGGGCTCTGTAGAACTGGAAGGCAGACTCTTTCCTCCAGGCCTCTACCTTGACTTCTACAATGGTTCACAGGATTTTATCATTAAAAACTCTATAGCCCTAAAGGACACAGTTTCAAAACCACTGCACCATAACAACCTCAAAATCTAAGGCGCTATCCCTAAAATCTCCTACTTTCCCCTCAAGCCACAGAGGAACTGTCAGTTAACACAAACTTTTCTTGGACAGAGCTGACATTTCATTCAAACAAACTTGATACAGAGTCTGATAACCTTTGCATCACCCACAGCTCCTAGCACCAGTAAAAAGCACTCGTGCAAGGATAAACCATTCCTTAAGTTTATCACCCTCTGTGTGAAATGGGGCTGCCCACTATTTGTCCTAAGTTTCTCTCTAGTAAATTTCAAGGGGTATCCTTGCCCCCAGGTTCTGGTATTCTTTGATTTGGTCAGAAAGAACTTGATTCTCACCCATGCTCCATTCCACCATATAGGACCTATGTAACCCTTGGCAATTACATAATCCCTCTGAACCTCACTGTTCTCATTTGTAAAATAGGGGAGGTAACACTAGTACCTACCCTACAGTAAAGGCTTGTTGTGAGGATTCAATGGGAGGGAAAATGCGTGTGAAGAGACTGGCCCACGGTACAGTTTCAATAAATGTTAGCCATTACCATCACTGTCACTGCCATTTCTCTGTTCCCCTATTTACACCATGATTTTGGAAATTTGTCCCAAAATACTGTACAGTAGTTTGGTAGTAATAATGACCCAAAGTCTTCGCCTCTCCCAGTCTCCATACCCCTCTCATCTAACATCGCTGTGCCTCTTCCTTGACACCAAGCTCAGGCACGTGGCTTGGCTTTGGCCAAATGCGATGTTACTAATGTGACGTGAGCAGAGTCTTGGAAGCTACTTCTACCTTTTCTTCTTGCTCATTCTCACTCCTCTGCCATGAGAATATGCCTGGGCTCTCCTCCTGGGGATGACACAGGTAGAACGGAACTGAGTCACTCCAGTGACCCTGGTCAAGGCTCAGCATCTAAGGAAAGAAAGTCCAAGTCCTTAGCTCCCAGTTTACGATAAGTACCTGAGATGGGACCTCTGAGCCTATGAACCATGATGTGATCCAGCCTCACCAACTCCAGGGTAACTGCCTTTTCTGAAGGACATCACCACAGAAAGCCGAACAGGAGGGAGGCTGGTGAGAGCCCCGGGCTGGGCCCAGACTAGCTGAGAGCCCACCGAGCACATTGGTACAGTTGCTGTGCACAGCAAGCTGAGACTGTGCAACAGGCAACACATGTGGAAACCACCATATATAACAAGCACGGAGCAAACCAACAGGTACTAAATACACACAGCAATCATCTCATAACCCCCGTTAAAAACAGTAGGCACTCATGAGGGTAGAGTACCTCAGAGTTTCCAAAGCACTCTCTCATCTAACCTTCATAATGACAAGTAAGGTGTCAATTTTTTCAACTCTCTTTTATATATGAATAAACTGAAGCTCGGAGAGAGAACATGGTTTGTTCAGGGTCACAGAACTAATAAGTGATGTAACTGAATGTTACATTCAGTCATTTGATCAGTTAGTCTCGTGTTTCTATCAATATGTCTCACTGATTGGCATTAAATCACTATTTCTAGAACCTGTTAGATAAGGAAGGTAAACACATGAATCCTCCCTTCACATGTCCACAATATGCTTCACCAATCACTCTTAGACCCTTTGTGTTGAGCCAGATGGAGCCTCAGAATCTTTCTCAGCACAACAGCTTAGGCACGTACTACCCACCCATCAATTATAACAAGCACATGAAGTGAAACCTATGGGCTCATTCTGCAAGGGTTACACACATTTGATGGCACACAATGGACCCACCTATGTCAGACTCTCCCATTATCCTCAAGAGGGTAGTTCCAATTACATCTTGCTCTACAAAGTTTCTAGATATTATTTAACAGTAAAAATATTTTTAAATTTTTAAAATAAAAAAATCACAATCTTTTTCAAACTCAGGCCTCAAAAAATTATTCTATCAACATGGCTTCAACTTGGGGACTCCATGGAGCTTTGATTAATTTGAAATGTTTATGGTCTTTTGTTTATAACACATTACTATATAATCAGAACTAATACAACCTATAATTTTGCATTAATTTCTCCACTTTACTTATTAGTATCTATTTATATCTTAGCTTTTAAAAATGTGCTGTGCTTGAAAGGTAAGAAAGGTACATCTCTCTTTTGAAAAATACCGTGTAATTCCATCTCTCTCTTAAGGTAAGCTAGGCTTTTGTTATTCCAAACTAGGAAAATCTTTACATATACATATATATATATATATTTATATTTATATTTGCACATACACAGAAAAGTGAGAGTCTCAGAGAGGATGACCAGAGGGAGCTAAGCAGTCACAACCTCCATTTCATTCCACACAACTCACACTTATTCATTCATTCAACAATTGTCCAATAAATACCTGCTACTTACTGGCACCACGTAAGACCCTGAAGTCCCAAATATCCCAGCCAGAGCTTAGGGAGCCAGGGGAGATAGGCATTCAAGCAACAATCATAACGAGAGGTGATGGATGGATCCTTTAATAGAGATGTGGTACAAGTGTTATGTACAAAAGATGGAACTGATGACTGGCCAAAAGATAGAAGAAGGCTTTGGAGCTGCATTTCAAAGAATGATGGGTTTTGCTAGACCAAGTCACAGGGGAGGTATGCCAGCAAAGGGAAAGACATGAATTAAGGCAGGGATATATGAATGAGCATGGGGTAGTCAGGAAGCCATAAGAAGTTCTATCTGGCTGGAATGTAGAGTGGATGGGAGGGAAACGTGGGGGAAAATGGAAAGCTAAAAAGTCATGTTAAGGCAGAGTTCCAAAGGTCCTTGGTGCTAAGTTAAGAGGGTCTTAAGGAGCCATTGAGAGATTTTATACAAAGGGAGTGGTGGCATAAAGTCTATGTTTTAGATGATGTGGCAACCAGTTTTGAAATGAATGTGTCAGATACACTGAGAACAAGTAGGTCATTGCTCTTACCCAAGGGAGATAAGAGAGGAGCCTGAACTTGGTCCCTATACTTAGTTTTTAATCATCCATGGCCATTCCCCATACACCTGAACAACCAGATTGAACCAGTATCTGAGGCCACAACCTATCCAAGTAGACAATCCAAAAAGAAAAAATAGCTCCTAGCCCCTGCTCTAGAGTCAGTGCCTTACCTTGGAACTGCTTGATTTTCTGAATTCCTGATTCTATCCTGTGTTGACATGTGCAGACGTCTCAACCTCTGGCCACATCCCTACACAGCCCAATCCCTTGGTCCCCAAGCCTTCAGAGAGATAGATGCCTCAAATCTTCCCTGGGGTGCAAGGTGCTCGAGAATGAGTCCTGGCTGCTCTGGGGACTAAAACACATTTAGTAAGTATGACCCAATCCTGTAACCTGAACATCTCCCTCCAGTATCATCAGAACAGAGGATAACCAGACGCCTGAAGCACTGGGTGCACAAAGAAGCAGCTAGCCCCATCCTGAGTACAGAAAACAAAGCAAGACAAAAACCATTCAGTTTAGTGCAAATGTGCCTATGAAGATGGGATAAGGGTGATCAAAAGAAATTCTGCAAGAATTAGTGCACCAAAATTACCTAAACGCACATTTTCAAAAGTGTGCTCCTTAGGAAACCAGTCCCCCAAGATGCTCTAAAACAAAAAACAAAAAGAAAAGAAAGAAAATGTCTTTTGGTCAAATACATTTCAGAAATATTGCTATCAGCAGAATGTTTGTCAAGAGCAAATCCATATGTTGAAGCCTGGTTCCTGGTGTGATGGGCACAGGGCCTTTGGGAAGTGATTAGGCCAAAAAGGTGAAGCCCTCATGAAGGGGCTGAGGCCCTCTGAGGACAGACATGAGGAGACTGCTTCCTCCTCTCCCTGCTCTCTGCCATGTGAGGACACAGAAGACAGCCATCTGCAAACCAGGAAGCAGATCCTCACCAGACACCAGATCTGCCACACCTTGATCTTAGACTTCCCAGCCTCTAGAACTGTGAGAAATAAATGTCTGTTGTGTAAGTGCCCCCAGTCTGTGGCATAGTTATAGCAGCCCAAGCTAAGCCTAACACCAAACTGTTTTCCCTGTTTGAGAGATTCACAGTGAAGAGCAGAATATTAAAGACTCCAAGGAGCCTTGTAGGAATGAAACCTAAACAAACCTGGTCAAGCTTCCCTCTTTTACAGATGGGTAAGCTGAAGCTTGAAGCATTTCTACGTAGCTTTGTATGGTTAATTACTGTTTCTCTAAGCTATGAATGAAGACCAGTGGCCACTGGCAAGGACTATGTCTCACTCTCTATGAACGCCTGGAGCCTAGTCACCTGCTTGATAGTCAAGAAGTCCCTGAATATGTATTCACTGATGAGACCAAAATAAAGTTCTTCTAAGTGGAAGTGGATACACAATCTTTTAAATTTGCTGTCATTCATTCATTCACCCACTCAAAAATATTTATCAAGTACCTATTACATTCTTTGTTCATTGTTAGCAATGGGGCTAGAGCTACGAATAAGACAGACCCAACCTTTACCCTCAATGAGTTTATAACCTGCTAGGGAGGAAAGGTCAAGAACACTGGAAAGGTAGTGAGAGGCTCTGCAGAGATAAAGGATAGCTGTAAGGTGCTCCACCCCCATCCATCTTTCTCCTAGAGTCTCTCTTTCCAAGGATGGAGGTTATTTCTATTGCTGTAACTTCATTAAAATAGTTTCCTTCCCACACCTACCTTCTTGCTTCCTTATTTGCAGTGCAGAAAAAAAAAAAGTTCCCAACACCCTGTCAGAGTAAAAGCAATTGTGAAATCCCAAGTACATTACGGAGCTGTGACCACCTCCCCCTGGAAACATCTCCCTTTGAAGCATCTGCCCTCCTCAGTTAGTCAGAAAGAGCCAGCATGAGGGGCCCTGCTCAAAGCAACAGGGAGGCTGGGCTTCACAACACCTTCCCAAAACAATAAGGTTCCCAGAGAGTTCACCTTGGGTCAGCCCAGGCTCTTCTAGCAGCTTTGTGTATATGTGTGTGTTCCACCAATTTTATACCCGAGGCTAGGACTTCCTGCTCGGGCAGATGCTCTCTGATTCTGGGCAGCCAGCTGCCTCCCAGTGCTTCTTTTGAACTCTTGCCTCTGTGGCCTCTGGAATTCCTGCTGTTTGTATTTGACTTCCCACAATACAGCAACCTGTGCCTTCTCTAATCAAATGATTTCTTGGCCAAACACTCTCAGTTGGGGCCACTTGTATCTCAGGTTGGGAGCAGAGCAGACAGCATCCTTTCTTCCCACCTTTACTCCTCTGTGGTCATTCAAGGGTCCTATGCCATCTGCAACCCATCCTCCCTCCATCCTCAAAGTGCTTATCTACCACCTATGGTCAATTAGGCTATTGTGCATGAAGAGTCACTCAATACCCCTGACTACCCATGAGTGGAATGTACTTGCCCACCCCTTGACTTTGGCCAGAGAGAGGGCATGACATCACCAAAAGTTTAAAAAGTGTATTCACTTTTGCACCTCTGCCATCATGATGAGAAGAGCAGACTGGGCTAGCCTGCCAGTCCCAAGAGGTGAATGACCAGAGCCCTTCCAGCCAGCCCCACAAACCATGACCAACCAAGATCAGCCAAATCCCATCCACCCTGCAGTTGCAAGATCAACACAGTTACCCAGATGAGTCTGGCCAGCATGGGCTATCTCCAGATATGGAAGCCAAATCAATGCTTACTAATGCATGTTGCCAAGACTTTTTGTGATATTTGTTAGGCAGTAATAACTGACTGATACATCACCCCAAGATTACTCTGCCACATTTCATTGAGAGATTTAATTCTCAGCAAAACAGCTCTCTTCTTCACCCTGATCCAGCCATTGTACACAATGCCCATGTGCACAGCACCCTAGTTTCATGCTCTCCTCTGCTCCAGTGGCCTTCACAATCATTCATATGCCCTTCATACCCACCTGGACTTTGATCTCACCCAGAACTACTTCTCCACCAAATTCCTGTGCCAGAAAAAAATGTATTTCCATTTCCCATCTCTTCCTAATTCTCTTCTTTGACCTCATAAAGCCACAGCACCCCAACTCTCCACTCTTACATGTATCATCCCTTCCACACTTCTCTTAACTTCTGACTAGGCAGGGCTTCATGGCCAATCATTCCCTCACCCCAAGGACTCCCAACACATACATGCTGACAGGAAATCGAAGCTCCACCTTTGAGGAAATGGAAGCACGCACTTCCCTAGCCCCTGCATGACCGATCAGCACCAGCACATCAGCCCACTGTGCCAGTGAGCACAACTGCAATTCTGTCCCTCTCAGCCTTGGTGGCTCAGCAATCCTTAAACCTTTCCCAATCTGCTCTCCTTTTCATTTCTTCCAAACCCTCTCTACCTTCTTCAACCACTGCTGATGCTATAGGGGCTTCTATTTTACTGAGAAATTGATGCCTTTAGGCATGAAGACCTGTAGTTCTCTCCCCTTCAGCTCCTCACTTTCTCTCCTACCCACCTTCCCCCATCCCTTCAGTTGAAAATGGTCTCAAGACAGGCTCCTCCCCAGTTGTCTTCCTCTAAGCCTTCCCATCTCCCCATGATCTTGTCTTATCAATACTTCCTAAACGCTCATCCACACCCTCTCCACTCACTCCTTTCCCACCCACCTACTGCTCAGCAGCCTGCTAGTAACCTTAAAATGAAATAAAAACCTTCCCTCACCTTTGAACTCGTCCATGTGATCCTTTTCTCCACCAAAACTCATGCTTTCCATTCTTCCCTTTCTTTCCTCATCCTCTGCATTATGGCTTCTGTCCCCCACACATCCTCAGTTCAAAAAGCTCTCTCCAAAGGTACCAACGGCTTCAGAAATACCCAAACCAGAGCCTCTTCTCCGGCCACACTCTCGAAGGCCTTCCTGCTGCTTGAGGCCCTGCTGACCCCCTCTGTGAGTCTCCTGCCTCTTTCCCCCTCCTCCCTCTTTGAAAATTACTCTAAGTCACTCTGCTTTTGAAAGTCACCGTTAGTTGCTGCTCTTCCTGCCCTTTCCCTTGGATGTCAGTGTCCCCCAGAGATATGTCTCCAGATCCTTTATCAACCACCTTCTCCTGATCCTGGCTGTTCCCCTAGCCAACTCAGACATACCTTAACTAAAACCAATTAATTATTTTCTTCCTCCACACCCACCCATAACTGTTCCCTCTGATTTGTTATCTTACTTACTATTGCCATGCATTCAGTAGGCCACCTAAACTGGGCACTATCCACTGTCCTCATCCTTCTTTCTCATGACCCCACACCCTATCAATCTTCATGTGTTCTGAGGCCATCTCCTAAGTACCCCTCATTTCCTTCTCTCTCCTCTTTCTACATCCCTTTCCCCTCCTTCCCCTCCCAACTCACCATCCCACCACTCAGTTCAGGCAGGTCTCTCTAATTTGGGTTACTTCAAAAGCCTAATAACTGACCTTTATACTTTCAACTTCTTTCCACTTCCAACTCTCCTTATATACTGCTTCCAAGCCAGAATTAACTTTCTAAAACTCACATTTAAAATAGAAACCCCAAAGGCTTCTTTGTTGCCAAAAGGAACAAGTCCAATCTCCTGAGATGCCGACTCCAGAATCAACTAACATTTTTGAAAACCTACTGGATACCAAGCACTATTCTCATTTTATCCCCACAGAAATCCACTGACATATTATTACCTCCATTTTAGGGATGGGGAAAACTGAGACTTCAAGGCTAAGTAATTTATTTAAAGTTACACAGCTAGAAAGTAGCTAAGATCAAACCCAAGTCTTCTAACTCAGTGGGGTGCTTTCTATTGTATCCTGTAGTGATTAGCTTTTGAGACTAATAATTTGGACTTCGGCTCCATGATAGTCTATGTATATCTGATGACAGTTCTCAAAAGTCATCTTCTTTTTCCAAAATTGTCAGTCTATCCCGTTTCTTCTGGAAACTGAAATCTGAGTAGACCTCACTTTAGTTCTGGGCTTTTTTGCCCTACCAACCTTGAATTTAATGTAGGGTTAAAAACCCTCAGGCTAAACACTGAAATGTTCTCAGCATCAGATATCACATAACATTTCCAGTGACCCCGGCAACCTCTGGAAATATTCATGTGTGTGTTGGAGGGGAAGGTGTTATGGGCTGAAATGTGTCCTCCCGAGATTCATATGTTGCAATCTACAGTATCTCAGAATATGTATTTGGAGGTGGTTTCTTTAAAGAGCTCAGTTAAAAAGAAATCATGACAGTGAGCCTTAATCCAATATGACTAGTGTTCATAAGAAGACGGAATTCGGACATAGAATCATACAGAAAGAAGACCATGTACAGACACAAAGAGAAGATGGACACCTACAATCCCAGGAGAGGAGCCTCAGAAGGAACCAACCCTCCTGGCACATAGATCTCAGTTCTAGCCTCCAGAATTAAGAAAATAAGTTTGTTATTTAAGCCACCCCGTCTAAAGTACTTTGTTATGCCAGCCCTAGCAAATTAACAGAGGGCAAGGGAGGAATTTCCTTTCAGAAATCCTCAACCATGGAAGGAACCTCTTACAGCTTAGGCGCCCTTGTGCTTCTGACACTTCCACTCCCAAAGATAAGGGAAATAAACAATGAAAGATGAGGCTCTGAAAAGCCAAGGAGGGCCCTGCCTTTGTGGTGTGGAGATGCTGAGGATCAGAGCTGTACCATAATTCCATTCTCCCCACCAGCTGATTGAGGACTCCCGGGGCTTTAATATTGCTATTTTCTGGGAGGATTAAGTTCTTGGAGAGATTAAAATCCCAGAAAATGGGCCAGGATGGGAAGCACATCTATTGTTGGGTTTCCAGACCCCTAGATGTGATAGGGAAATAAAAGTTGATCTCCCCAGAAAGACAGCAAGCCTGACACGGGACTTAGGGTTATCAGTTTTTAATTTCATCAAGTAAAGATACTTTTTAAAACAGTAGTAACTAAAGATCAGTTCAAATTATACATAATAAATATATATGTATATTATATATACACATACATGTGGATAGATCTTTAAAAAATGAGGGAGAACTGTTTCTCTAAGAGAAAGGAGAGGATAATTTAACTGAGAAGATGGTTAACAGTAATTTTTAAATCTGTTTTTGTAACATTTTCATCCTTAAAAAATACTGGAAAAAAACATTAGTATCAAATGGATGGTAATTGTGGTTCACTTGAGTGATAGGAATATGAGGGGTTGTACATGTCTGAATCTTATGTATTTGTAAAATAAAAAACTGCTATCTATGATATAATCATAATTTCATAGAAAAAAGGATAACATTTTAAAAATCAAACAAACAGAAAAGTAGACTAAAATAGGTGCTGTGTGTTGAATTGTGTCCCTCAAAAAGATATGTTCAAGTCCTAACCTCTGGTAACTGTGAATGTGACCTTATTTGAAAATAAGGGTCTTTGCAGATGTAACCAAGTCAGAAGTGGTCATACAGGAGTCAAGTGAGCCCTAAATCCAATGACTGGAATCCTTGGAGAGAAAGATTTGGACACAGAGATATACACGGAAGTACGCCACGTGATGATGGAGGCAGAGACAGGACTGGGGCCGCTATAGCCAAGGAACACCTAGGACTGCCCTCAACCACCAGAAGCTAAGCAGCAGCAAGGATGGAGTCTTCCCAGGAGTCGGCAGAGAGCGCATGGCACTGCCCAGACCCCTCGATCCTGGACTTCCAGCCTCCAGAACTAGGAGAGAAGGAACTTCCATTGTCTTATGCCCCCCATTTTATGGTACTTTGTTAGAGGAGCCCTGCCAAACTCCTACTTAGAAAAAGGCTATTCACCTTTGCAAACACTGCATTCCAGGAAGGTCTTCATTCTTCCACCAACCAGGGGGAAACTTGGTCCAGAGCCAACTGGCCTTTGCCAGCCACTCTGAAATTCGCATGGTCTGGTCAGCTGGAGTTCAAGGGGACAGTGCTGATACCAGAGGTAGTATCAGCTCTGCGAGCCTGGCCAAGCTGCGCCTCAGTATGCCCATCTGGGAAAGAGGGACAAAAACAACTACCAAGCACAGGGACACCCGGAGGATGTCCTGCATATAAAACCACTTACAGATGGGAACTATCTCTAGCCCCAAGCAGCCTTTTCACACCTGGACCAAAGAAAAGACAATTAGCCCCAGAAAAGACAATTAACTTGATAGCTTTAGGACAAAAAGTCTGTCTTTGAATGTAATTACTTTTACACTTGCTTAGGAAATCTCTCTCCAGTCTCAAGAGGGTTAAAAATGAGGAAGGGAGACAGCTATACACTGAAAAAGGTAGCAAAAATAAAAACAATTAAACTTTTAACATCATGCTCCCTAAAAATGTTTACTCAAACTTGGCTCCTCAGTTTTCACTTCCATTGGCCACTGTGGCAGAAAATTCCCCACACTGGCCATAAACAGGGGCAGTTTACAGTCACTATGCTCAGCTCTTATTACCTGCAGTAGCAGCGGACACCAGGACCAATTTCTTGGAGAAACGCACCTGAAGAAGAGGAGGAAGTGGTAAAATGGGAGGAGAGGCCAAAGTTCAGAACACAGAGCAGAGGGGGAAGCCCGAGAGCTTTCACCCAGGTACACGAGCCCCAGCACAAAAGCAGCAGCGGCGGGAAGCAGGTGTGCACGACAGGGAAGAGCACAAGCAGAGGGCACCTGGGCCCCGAGACCCCGTGCCATCTATGCAGTGTGGGTTACCCACAGGGTGGGAATCACTTCAAGGGCTTGCTAGTCTATTTCTCCAGTTCCAGCAGGGCTACACTTGGGTTTTCTTCTCTTGTAAAGTCTTCCAGAAAGCAATTTCCACAAACATTGCCTTCTCCATTTCCAGCATTTCACTACCTACCCTGAATGCCAGAAAGTTCTTTCTGGGATCTGACAAATCTCAAGAGGCCATACCAGTCTCTTGCTCTGGGCTCTGTGTTTGGAGTCTGTCCAGTGATAGCCTCTCCCTCCCTGTGTGAGCCCTTCCCACTCATTGAGGGGCTGTGGGCTTCCTACAAAAAGGAGCCTTCAGACAGCACTGTCCCTGCTTTCATGGGTGAAGGGCCCAGGGCCCAGGGTGGTAAGTAACTGGCCAAACCATTCCTTCCTCTTTTCTTCCCAGAGCTGATGCTCCACAAATTAAACTTGTTCGACTCATTTGAAGAAAAACATAAAAATATCCTATCCACAGAAGAGGGGCTGCAATGCAACATGATCAGCAAGAGGGTCTGGATGGTATCCCCACCCTGAAGACTTGAAGCTTCTTTTACCAAACAGTAATGAAACATGACATGGTAAAAACATTTGTAAAACTTTAGAATTAACAAAGAGCACTCTTTCACCTATTATCTCATTTAATCTTCAGAGTTTCCATTTAAAACACACATTGTTATCCCCACTTTCAGATGAGGAAACAGAACCAACCAAACAGATTAATGATATTCTCAAGATCAGATCAACAATGAGAGTAGAGCCTACAATATGGAAGCCAGGCATCGACCCTCAAGTCACACACCACGTGACCACACACAGCCTCCCTTGGCCAAGAGAGCTCTGGGCTCAGAGTTGAGAGGCTCAGGTGTGAGTCCCAGCCCTGGCACCCACTCACCGTGCGGACATAGGAATTCATCCCTCGTCCCCAGGCTCTGTCCCAACACAAGACAAGGAGTTTGGGTGAACCAAGGACCTTGAAAGTCACTTCCAGCCCTTGGAGGAATATGTCTCACCCTGTCTTTTCTTTTGTTTCTATGTGTATTTTATTTTTACTTATTGGATATTCAAGTATTCTGTTCACCTCCTCCCTTGTAGATTGCTTATTAGGACAAAATGTGTGATGGATCATCTCCAGCAGGCCAGGCATTAAGGATCAGCCAAAACAGACACAGCCCTGCCCTTGGGCAGCTTCTAGTCCAGGGGGAGAGCCAGGGATGAAAAAAACAATGGGCCAGAAGAGATGCAAAACTGTGCCTGCGACAAATGCCACCAAGGGAAGGGACACCACGCTGTGAGAGCTGCTGTGAGGGGACTGTGGCCCTCCTTGAGGAGGGGACTCTTCAGCTAAGGTATAAAGGAGAGAGAGGGACAAGCATCCTGAGCAGGAGAGAAAACCATGGACAAAGCCTCTGCGGTGGGAATGAGCAAGGCGAGGACAAGGGCCTGAAAGATGAGTGGGGCTAAAACAAGGACAGGGAGGGGCATGTGGTGTGCAGTAAGGAGGGAGGCCCCGGGACCAGGCCGAAAAGGATGAAGGGTGTGGTCTTTGTCCTAAGAGCTGCTGAAAGCCACTGGAAGGGTTTAGGAAGCTGGAGGTGAGGGGGTGACATGTCCAGCAGCTTCAGGGTACCTGCATAATGAAGAGGGATCGTCCTATAGTCCTGCCCTCCATAAGCTCAGATAACACGCTCGGAACATGCTGGGTAGAATCCCACCCATCTGGGCCCTGAGCTCCTGTTCATAAGCAACTGTTCATAAACGTCCCCATCACCACCCCCTGGTCTGGAAAAGGATGCCTTATTCTCCCTCACCCCCTTGTTTCAGCAGATGCCTCATTACTCTCTGGGTGGCCCTGCCCTCCAGGGGTGGTCATGGAGATACACAACTCAGGACTCACTGCAGGGAGCAGAAATGACACACCTCCCCAGGTGCTGCCTTCTGGATCCACTGCTGGACTCGCACTAAGTCCACACCTCCCCAGGGCTGCCCCAGCTGACGACCCAGCATGGATGGGCACTGGCGCAGTCCATTCTTGTGCAATTCAGATGGCCTCTAACAAGCAGTTTTTCCCCCAGCACGGCTGAGACTGTCTCAGAGCTGTGCTGCAGTGAGGCTCTTCCTCCCCAGTCCTCCCTGTCTCACTCCTCACACAGGTGTCAGACCCGCACCAAGGTCTGAACATTCCCTTCTTACTTCTGCTCCCACCCACTTCACCCTCCACAAGAGTTTCCCAGCGATATTCCTGCTTTCTAGTCCCATCTTGATGTCCACCTCTTGGAAGACCCAAGCTGACATTCCTACCATCCTCCCCCCACCTCAGATTAGTCCTCCTAAAAGGATGGAAAAGATTCCCCACTATCCTGGTCTTACTCTCATGGGGGCTCTCTGGGCTCAGGCAGCCCATCTTTGTGTTTCTTACGGCACTCTGCCCAACATCGAGGCTCCCAGCCATCCTAAAATGCCAAGCACCATTTGTTTCCAGAGAAGGCACTAGACGAGCTTTGCCAGAGCTGGGGTTCCTCAGTCAGTCAAACCAGAGAGTTCCTGACAGCAGTCTTCAGACCACACCCATAAAACCTAGGGGCTTACTGGTGCTCTATGCGGACCCAGTAGAGGGGTGGCATGGTTGGTAGGCTTTGGGGGCCTCTAGCCCCACTGTAACAACAAATGCCTCAATTTTACCTTTTTTGTTCCATACAGTTTTATTTTGGATATTAAGACCCTAGTAAGATTTCATTTGACCAAAAAAAAAAAAGTTCTGCTGCCAAAAGCAAAAATAAATGTAATTTAAAAACCACGGAGATTTTCTCTTTCTGGCAATGATAGGCTATTACCATTGAAAACAACTACAAACCTAGATAAAATGCACAATACATCTTTCAAAAATCACCAAAATGCTCATCAGATAGTAAGAAAACACTAGTTCCACCCAGAATGGAATCAGGGACCCAGAGAAATATGGACATCACTTTTGCCCTGAAGGGGCAATTTTCTGAGTCTGGCAAATTTGAACTTTGTTTTGACAGTATGCCAGGGTTATCAAGTTAGAAATTAATGTTCAAAACCTTAATAAAACAGGGAGACCAAAAGAAAACCTCTCACAATAAGCTGGGACCCTCAGGGGAGGATGAACAATAAATTGACTAGTCCTAAAGAGGACTTGTAGATTGGGTTGAATTGCCTATGTCGTTGATGGAATTTCAAGCTTTTAATAGTCAGGGGTAGGGGAGTCCCTAGATTTACAGTGCCTTCAAATAACAACAAAAAAATAACATTTCTTTCTGGAGGAATGTATCTTCCTCTCAGCCCTTAATTTATACTATAAATAATTTTCACATACAATGACCATCACACAATCAAAAATAACCAGGCAGACTATAAAACCATGAGTGAAAACTCATAAAATTAATATATATGAATGTGCTTCTCTTTCCTGGTTGGGATTGGAAGTATCTCCACTGGGTCATAGTAACGTAGTTTTCTAGGGCCACCACCCTGGGACCTGACCAGCCCTATCTAAAATCTCCCTCCTAACAAAGTGAGAGCCTCCATTCTCAAACCAAGAAGATCAGGTCCCAGACTTCCTAAAGGACACCCCAAAAGCCTGAGCATAGGAACCCAGAATCACCCTTGTGCTTTCACTGCAAGAAGAAAGTTCCACAGGTCCATCCCTGTGGGAAAGTGGAACCCCTTACACCATAAAGACAACAATGCTTCCCCTTGAGGCCACAAGCATCACATCATAGCCCCCCTCTTCCACTTTTTTCCTCCTCCCCAATAGTTGTGACCCTGCCTGCTATCCTTCTTGATCAAGACTGCTCTTCTAATTAAAATAAACAAGTGTCAGGAAGCAATTACTGCAGAGAGAGAAGCAGATGGTAGAAGAGTGGCACTTGGTATTGCATTAAGCAGTAACTTGCTATCTCTTCAAAGTTTCTGCACTTTAATTAAGCATCGTTATAGACAGGTTCAATGAGCTTTGGAGTGGGGTTTATCAGATTAGCTTCTTACAGGGCTTATACTGTATGATTGCAAGAGGTGTTCCTGATGCAAAGCTCAGCTGCCTTAGAGGACCTGGGAGGGGAGAAAGGACAAGAAGGCCCCAAACCACTCCCTGTGCAGGCCAAAGGAGGGGGTGGAACTCTGGGACAGGGACAGAGATGGTGCAATACAGGGATGGCCTGAGTGAAACCTGAAGTAGAGAAGCTAGACGTCCCCCAAGCTGGGTGCCACCTCTTCTCCTTCCTGCATGTGTGCCACACACAGGATTCTGACCCAAAGAGGATAGACCAGAATCTGAGAGATGATGGAACAAAGAGGTTGCAGCAAACAGACTTGGGTTCCCATCCTTGCTGGGGTCCAAATAACACTGGACAAATTACCTTTCTGTACTGCTTGGCTTTTTCACTTCCACTGCGAAATGGAAGTAATAACAGCTGACAATGACTGAATGCTTACTACAGTCCAGGTACCATTCTAAGCACTTTATGTGTTTACTCTCCCTCATTCACTCCTTCTCCCACCAGTCCTATGAGGTAGGTATGATTAACAGATGAGAGGCCTGAGGCACAGGGAAGATAAACTTGCCTGAAGCCCACAGCTGGTAAGCGGAAGAGCCAGAATTCCAAGCAGGCAGCCAGATACAGAGCCCACGCTCACTTGTCACAGAAACCACACAGCGAAATAAGAAACTATGTTCTACAATTCAGCAAGAAAATCAAACAAACCACTGCCACATGCAACATGGATAAATCTTAAAAACATTATTTTGAGCAAAATAAAACATGAGTATGAGTCCAATTACATGAAATTCTAGAAAAAGCAAAGTAATAAGTAATGACAAAAATTGCATCAGTGGCTGCCTGGGGCCATGGGTGAGGAGAAGGACTAACTATAAAGAGGCACAAGAAAATGTTTTGGGGTGATGGGAAAATTCTATATCTTGATTTTGATGTTGGTTACACAGGTATATACATCTGCCAATACTCACTGAGCTATTCACTTAAAATGCATGCAGTTTATTATATGTAAATTAAACCTCTAACAAAAATTTTTAAAGCTATGTACTTCAGACTGAATACAAAAATATGAATGGTGTTATCTTTATGTGGTGGGATTCACTCATTCAACAAATATTTATTAAACACTTATCATGTGTCAGGAAATGTTCCAGGTGCTGGTGGCCTATCAGTATAAACAATTAGGAACTTGCTTTTGTGGAACATAAATCCTTTTGGGGAGAGATAGATAACAAGAAAATACATAAGTATAAAAATAGTATGCCCAATGGTGATAAGTACTCTGGAAGAAAATAAAGCAGAGGAAGGGGAATGGGGAGTGCTGGAGGGAGTTGTAATTTAAGACAAGGGGCTCAGGGAAGGCCCCTTTCTCAGCAAGGCATGTGAGCAGAGAGAGGAAAGTAGGCAAGGTAATCATGCCTACCCTGAGAGCAGGCCCACCAGCGCTGTGTGCCCCGTCACGACCCTCCACCCCAAGGCTGCCTCCCACGTACACCTGCAGCCTGGCGGCCACCTCATTTACCTCAAGATCTCTGGACTCTCCCTGCCTTTTCTTCCTCTTCTGACCACACAGCCAGCACAGTCTGCCCCCACAAGGTCTCCAGGCTCTCCTCTCCTCTCCAACTCTCCTTTCCCCGCCACCCCCAACATAAACCCATCTAGACGAGCCTTCACAGCTTGTTTCACACCACCTGCTCAGTTTAGAACTTCTTGCCACCTCTCAGGTGTGGACTCACGTCCATCAAGAAAACAGAACCAACTTCCTTGGGGCAAGATTTGGAAGGTCTGTGTGGCCAGGACACCAGTTTCATCCTAAGTGAGACGGTCAGTGTACAGGCCAGGGGTTTGGATAATCATCAATATTAGTGATCATCTTCTAAGGGAGATACTTGGATTATAAAGCTGAGTATACAAGGCCGCAACCTTCATGGAGACACATATAAAAACTATAAATCAGTGTTTGAGGCCTATATTCATGGGAATACATTGTAACAAACCAATACTTGCTGTGAGCATACCACGTGCTGAGCCTTGTACCCAGCCCTTAGTATGCATAAGTACCATATAACCCTCACAATAGCCCTATGAAGTGGGTAACATTCCTATTTTACAGATGACACTCAGAGAGGTTAAGTAACTTGCCCAAGGGCAGACAGCTTGTAAGTGGTTAAATCAGAATTGGAATCATGTCTGTCCCACTCCAGAGCCTCCAGACTAACCACGGTGGCGAAATACGCCCAGGAATGGAAGTTGCTCGGGGGGAACGTGGTATCTGTCTAGTATAACGGGGATGGCTTCAGACAGGAGGTATTTGTTCTGGAGTTTAAAAGATGACTTGAAGTTCATAAGGGGGAGGAGAGACTGGAAGGAAGAGAGAAGAATAAGAATCCATTGATAAAAGGAAACACGAGGAAAAGCACACCAGTATGAAAGGTGGTGAACGGTTGAGTATTGCTGGAGGTGCAAAGAGGATTGAGAACTTGAGCTTGGAGAGGTCAACAGGGGTCCAATTTTGAAAGGACTCTATGTCAAACTAAGGAGTTATATATACATTATTTAACAAACCCTCATGTAGTCTCTACTGTGTGTTAAGCACAGTTTAAAGCATCTCACAAATATTAACTCATTTAATCCTTAGAATAACCCTATGAAGTAGGTATTATTATTACTTGTCATTTTTAGGTGAGGAAGTTAAGGAACAGAAATGTTATGTAATCTTCGCAAGATAAATGGTATTCAAACCTAGGCAGTTTCATTCCAGAGTCCAGGCTCATAGCCACTACCTGTGGTACACTAGAGAGATTTTACAGAGAAGGCCGCATTTTATGCAAGGAATGGTGCAATTAGGTTGCTGTTTCTTTAGGGTCCCTCCCACACTTTGTGGGAGAGGAAAAGCAGATGCAGGAAGAAAAGAATGGGTTAGGAAGACTGCCTGAGAAGGCACCAAACTGTTCTAGTGGAACACTGATGGCCCACCGGCAAGAAAGATCCAGGCCAAATGGAAACCACAGATATTTATAAGGTAGAACTGAAGAGGTACAATGGTTAATGTGGTGGGGAGAGAGGGATACTGAAGCTGGCCCCCACATTTCCAGCTCAGATTCCTGGGTAGACGGGGTTGCCGCCCACTCAGATATGCAGGAAAAGATGAAAAGCAGACATGAGTGTGTAAAGTTTGATTCTCGACTCACTGTTAATTCTCAATAGCAAGAACCAGTAGGCAGCTGCATGCCTAGGTCTGAAGCCAACATGACTGGTTTTACAGCCGTCCATTCTGATGCGACCTTGGGAGGAGAGGACCAGGATATGGGCGATCCAATGTGTATGAGGGAGTTCAAACCTGGAGGTGCCAATCGGGAGTCATCCACCCTTGAATAGCAGTAAAATCCAGGAAAGTAGATAAGATCACACAAAAGAAACAGGTAGAGTATAAGGAAGGAGGGCAAGTACCAGGGCTCTAGAGAACTCGGACATTTAAGGGTCACATCAAAGAAATGAGTCCAAAAGATGGGTGGGTCTTTGTAGCCTTTAAGAAACAAACACCCTTGTAGATCTATGGCTGAGAAAGATGTTTTTAGACCAGTATAGTGAAATGTGAAGCCAGGAAACCAACTCACTGTGTGACTTTGGACAAATGGCCTTACACCCCTTTGAGCCACAGTTTGGACCTAATGATCTTCAACCTCCCTCCCAGTTGTGAATCTGTGAAATAGGTCAACAGCAGACCACAAGGTGACCTTCAAACGGGTGTATTTAACTAACCCAAGAACATTCAGGAAGGTAGCTCCATGGAAGGCGAGTAAGCCAACCAGCCAAAGAGGCCATTGTCAGGGAATGGAAACACTCCCATCTCGGCTTTCTATCCACTGTTTTGCTCCTCTTGGCCAGTCTGGGCTTGTTTCCTCTCTACCTACAGAAAGAGAATCACTCTTCACAGGAGACCATATTGAGTTCTTTCACCACCCTGGTCACTGTCCTCTGGGCAGACTAGAGAAGAGGAACCATGCATTCCTGGGACATAAGTAACACAACCAGAGTTTGAAAACCACCTGAGTGGCTATATTGTAAGAACACCATTTCATGGGATGCTGAGTCTGAACTCTGTGCATTTTGAGAAACTTCCCTCCTGTGGCTTCACAGGAATGGTGTGAGGATCTATGAGAAGCAGTCATGAGAGTGTTTTGGAAGAGAAGTCCCACTGTAACTCCTCCATGATATCAGGAGACAAAAATGAACTTGTTTGGGGTAATTTACAAAATAGGAAGAAGAGCATCTCCACTTCTGTGTCCCATAGGCACTTAAACACCTGTCCCACCCTGGACTGGTCAGCATCCTGCCAGCCCCAAATCTGCTCTCTGGCCTGATTTCTCAGTCTCAACAAATGGCATCCAATCCCCTACTACTCAGTAGGAACTCTTCCTTCCCACCTGCCCAGCCCTCTCTTTCCTCACTGCCACTACAGTGGGTGAGTTCCACCATCATCTCTTACAGGAATTACTGAAATAGACTAACTGGTCTGCCTGCAGTGAATCTTGGTCCCCTCTAAACCCCTTTGCATATGACTGGAACCAAAGTGCTCTTTCCAAAATTGGAGGCATATCTCACAACCCTTTCCTTAAAGCTCTTTGATGATTCCCTGTTATTCTCAATGTGTGAAGTCCTGACTCTGACCTGGCAGACACGGTCCTCTGCCATCTGCCATCTGCCTGCCTACCTCATCAACTTCATCCCTTGCCTCTCCCCCTGTGTCTCTAATGAACTATGTGGTCCTTCCACCTTTGTATAGGCTGCTCCCCTTACCTAGAATACTCTTGTTTAGTCTTTTGGTTTTGCCAAGTCATAGTCATTTTTCAGGTCTTCACCTCACTTTTTCCAGGAAGACCCCATGATTCACCCCAAGCTAATCTGGGTGCCATTCCTACATGAGCTCATAGCACCCTGTATTTTACTAGGTTGGACTTATATGTTGCAATAATCTGTTTACCACTGATTTCCTTCAACTGATTATAAGCTCAAGGATCTTATGTTTGGTTCACCATTATATCTCCAACACCTAGTAGAACATGACAAGCATAATAAGTGTTTAAGATACAGTGAATGATGAATGAATAATACACCCAGTAGGCAGACACAGAAACAGAGTTTTAGAAGTGCAGACTTGGAATGGCCCTTAGCAGTCATCTAGACAACCTCCTACCCAGTGCAGGAATCTCCTCTGACAAACATCTGGAGGCTCTGCTGGAGGCCGAGTGGGCCACCGACCATTGTTGAGAGGCTCTGGTTTCTAGAAAGGTCCCCCTTACATAGAGCTGAAATGGGTCTCCCTATAACATCTCCATCAGCCACAGCTCTCCTTTCAGGAGTCACACAGACCAAGTGCATTCTTTGTTCCTCGTGATAGCTCCCCACATATTTGAAGGCAGCTGTCATGCCCTGCTCATTCCCTAACTACCTTCCCTTCTACTATATGCTTCCCTTGTTTTAAGAGCTCCTCTCTGGCCAGGAATTCCAGATCTCTACCTCCCTAACCACCACCTCCTCTGGACAGACCCTCAGACTAAAGAGTGATGAACTCAGTGTTTCATCCTCAGATCACTGACAGCCAAACGGGGCAGCACAGCATGGAGCTGTAAGTTACAAAAGCGAATGAAATCTCCAGTTCTCAGAGTTCTCCTCATTCACCCAAAATGAAAGATGTAATGGGAGAAAAATCCATGCCACTGAGTGGAACTCAGAAAATAAGGGCACCTCCACATGGAAACCTGTCTATGGAAAATAAATCCATTCTACTATTGACTCGTCTCTCTGCCACCTGTCCTACCTAGTTCATCTCCTTTTATTACAGCATTCAATATTTCTTCTTCCTCTGAATATCATTTAATAATTATCATTTTATGAGGAAAGACTGACACTGGGCTTCCCACTCCAACCTTACTACTCAGAGAGTTAAATGATCCTCTTTCATCCAAACTCTAACCAAGCAACTTTCAGTACTTCAAAATCATCCAAGTGTGTTGTTAATCATCTCAGCCAATCAGACAAACACAACATCTGACATACTGCACCGTCCCAGTGGGACATTGATGGAACAAAGGGCACTGGGCTGGGCAAGTGACTTAATCCCTCTAGACTTCCATTTCCTCATCAGTAAGTGAGGGGACTGGCATAGGATTCTGTCCACAGTATTCTTGTCATTATCAGAAATACTGACAACCAAATCAATCCCTCCAGATTTCCAAGCATCCCCTTTCAGTTTCCAAACATCAACCCCAGCAGTTCTGAGATCCACTCGACCTTGGATGGTATGTCCTACATACCCTGTAGTCCAGGGTAGTGGGCATCATAGACAGGTTCCTTCTCTCACCACCCTGTGCCCCCAAGTCCACACAAAGGGCAGACAAGCAGATGGAAGTTACCCTTGATCTCTTTATTTTGGCTCTATCTTCACTGAAGCCCCTGCTATAAAATGGTCCTGCAAATTTCCAAAGAGTCCCACAAGCCTCAGAATATGAACAGATTCTATTCCTATTCTCAGGAACCTACAAAGTCCTTGGGAGAATCTGAGTGACTCAGAATCTAGTTACTCAGAGCTCTTTACATCCATGTATAATTTTAGGGTTTACTTGCTAACAACTGTTTTGTGTATGATTACTATAGTAATATATGTATGTCTTAAAAACTTTAAAACACAGGGAAAAAAGTATAATTATACCATTCAGAAATGATTAACATTAACTGTTATAGCCTGTTTTCAGTGCATATATTATTTAATGAGATCATAATGTACATGTTATTTTATAGCCTGATTTTTCCCTATACTATTAAATTATTTTAATGATTACATAGTACTCCATTATTACCATTAATTTAACTGATTTCTCATTGTAAGCACTTAGGTTATTTCAACTTTTTTGCTGATATAAATAAAACTGTGACAAACATCCTGTAAAAGATATTTATATATGCCTCTTTCCTTGGGGTAGAGATCTACTGTTTTGCATTATCTCGCCAAAGGGGACAAATAAAGAAAAACATGGGGATGGCTGACATTTTTTTCCTTGTAGTCGCAACAAACCTATCCACCCATGTTCATGCTCTTTCTTAGAACTGCAGAAACAGTAAAGTAGCTTTCTTTTTTGGTCCAATCAGATAGGCAAAGATTAACAAAAACACATTGTAAGGGTCTTGGAAAATGCTTTTTCTTGGGACACAGCAGGTGGAATGGTAATATAGGTCTAACCTTTAGTGGGAGCAACAGTAATATTTCTATTTATAGAAAATGTAGGATCTAAATGTCTAACAATAGAGATAAAGCAAATTGTTATATGTACATAATGGAATATGTTACATCCTTACAACCTTTTAAATAAAACGTTAAAGAGTATTTATTGATACAGTAATACATTCACATTATAACACTAAAAGCAGAAAAAATAGACAAAGTACAATGTATTTCATTTCTCTAAGAAATAAATGTACACAATCTCATACACCCATGTGCATGTACACACACACACACACCTGAGAGAGTCTACATCAAAAACTGAAGGAACAAAACAGCAGCAGACTCACAGAACCCAAAAATGGACTAACAGTTACCAAAGGAAAGGGACTGGGGAGAGTGGTTGGGAAGGGAGGGACAAGGGGGGAAAAAGGGGCATTATGATTAGCACACATAATGTAGGGGGGGGGGCATGGGGAAGGCAGTACAACACAGAGAAGACAAGTAGTGACTCTACATCATCTTACTATGCTGATGGACAGTGTCTGTAATGGGGTATGTGGGGGGGACTTGATGATAGGGGGAGTCTAGTAACCATAATGTTGCTCATGTAATTGTAGATTAATGATACCAAAAAAAAATGTTAATAGTAGTAAGCAGTGGGAAAACAGTGATTTTTACTTTGGCCTCTGTGCTCTTCTGAGTTAAGCTTTCAGTATTAATTGTGTATTACTTGCATTGCATAAAATACTATGTGTTAATAGTGGTAATAAAAAACTATCAAATTAGTGAATAAAGCAAAATTAATTCAGGTTTCCAAACTTGGAGGTGGTCAGTCCAACTCACTGTGTCTCGTTTCTTGACCTTTCTACCTTTGGCCATACCCAAGAAAGAAAAGAAGAAAAACCACAACTAGAAAGGGAGCCTGTGACATTTCCTACCCAGTTTTGAAACTGAGCCAAGTCAGTGAGAAGATTGGGATCAAAGAAACACATCAGACTTGGGAGCTAGAGCCAAACACCAGGTTACTAGTTGCAGATGTCTAACCCCAGAACAGCAACGCTGGGAGAAGGCTTTATCCAGCTGCACAATGCCAACGAGTCATTCATACACTCCCCTCCCCACCGCCCCAGAAAGCTGCCTTTTTCACTGCGGAAGGCTGATGCCAGAAGGAGAGGCCTCTCTCGCAAAGGGAGCCTCCCTCAGCACATTTAGTGCCTCACACCTGTCCAGTAATCACGCCACCAAGTTGTCCACACATGCCCCACCTGGGAAAGTTGTTTCAGTCCTCCTCAGAGAGCCCTCTCTCTGGACACAGGTATGGCAGCAAACATCTCATGTGGAAAAAGGAAGGCACAGGGACACAGGTATGAACCTTTGCATGCCTACATCTTCTTCGCAAAGCTCTCCAATGAGATAAGCCCCATCCCAGCCAGGAGATAGAGTGGGAGTTCATGGCCCCATCAGGGCTGCATACTGGATGTCTCTCCTGGCTGGCTGTGCAACTCTACACTCGAGTGTTTTGATGTGTCTGCACCTCCATGATCTCATCTGGGACATGGAGAAGAGTAATTCTATCTATCCCATCAGATTATTGTGCTGATTAAACTGAATAATACACATCAAGAACCTCATCCTGTGTCTGGCACATGGTACTTGGATATTGGTTCCACTTCCCTCTCTTACCTATGTCCCGAGAAAAGACGAGGGATGCTTAGCTCACAGGGACATGCTCCCCACCCCAAGCAACCAAGTCTTCCTTCTCTGAATGTAAGTAGGGGACTGAGCTTCATATAAGAAATTTTAACCAACATATAAACAAGAAGGGACATCACAACCATTTATCTCCCATCTTAAAGAATTTTCACAAGAATCATCTAGTTAGAGTTGGGAGGGACTCTAAGTTTACCTAGAGAGCCTCCACCCCCCAGTTCCCGACTGGACAGCCCTGACAGGTGACCTTCCCCCAGCAACAGATTCTGGTTACGGCCAGCCCACGCGCTTGACAAATGTTCTATCATTTTACTCTTGACATACCCAGAAACAGACACAATAACGCTGCCACATATTTAACCAATAGGGAATCTACAAAGTCCTTTCACAGAGGCTGATTCTGACTCGCTTCATTTCACATTTTTTAATTTTAAAAATTCTTTTCAACCCTCTCTGGCTGTAGACAAAAACAGTGTCCCCTTCATTTTCAGACAGGGAAATGGAGCAATGCTAGTGTCCAACCCCCAGCCTTCTGTCCCCTCCTATTACGCCCAGGATGGCACTCTGCTTCCCCATCCTGGAGAACATGACCAGGCTCCCCTGTGGCAACAAAGCACCTCCAGCATCAGGGGTGGAACAGGAGGCCCAGGGGGATGAACACAAGGGGGCACTATTAGGGTTTCTCCCTTCCCTGCTGTTTCCACTCAAGGCTGCATCTGAATCAGCAGCCCATTCTTGCCCCTTGTTCCCTTGGTCCCCCTGGTCAAGGCCCTACTCTGAAATGGACCTTAAGAGGCAACAGCCTTAGCCACTATAATCCATTTCTGCCCTGGTGACCTCGCGCTGAAAGGTTTCAGTGGTGCACGCTCAATCACACTTTCTTCTTGCAGCCCCCAAGCCACACTTGAGAAGCACATCCTCTGAGAAGACGGAAGAGCGGCATGTCAGAGTCTGGCAATGTCACAGCCGCTCGGGCTGGGCCCCTGTGCCTTTGCTCACCAGCCTATGAGCTCCCTCCCTGAGGTGGTGGTATTTCTCCTCCACCTTCTGCCTCCAGCCTGAGACTTGTCAGCAGCCTCTTTGTGTAGCAAACATACAAGTTGGTTTGGCTTAAAAGGTCAATTGCAGCAGATTTGTACGTGTTCTCTCCCTCTGACGCCAAAGTCCCAAGGAAACGAAGAGAGTACAAGCCGTCCTCGATGCAGGATGCAGGCTCTCCCTGCTCCCACCCCCGGCTTCTGGCTCGCCACCACACCCCCCGCTGCCTGAACAGTGTCTTCAGCCAAGGGAGGACAGAACGCTTGCTGGCTGGGTTTTTCTCCACCGCCTTTCCCACAACAGCTCCGAAGCCTGGCACACATATCCATTCAAGTCACCAGGTGGAAGCCACCAGGTCTGTGAGACCACGGGGTTCACAAAGAGGGAGCCCTGGGGCTGCAGGACTGACCCTGTTATGCAGATTCACCCCTGTGCTCCAAAGGCTTGGCAGTGTGGAGAGGTAAACCCAGTACAGAGACAGGCAGCCTATTTGGCTATGCTCTCAAGAAGCCATTTCTATTAATGAGGCACCTGTCCTAAAATGCAGTTCTCAATCAGGGTCCAGGGCCTTCAGTGCCTTAGGAGATTCTTCCAGATGGTCAGCAGGCTGTCACTTCCAATATTCATACTTATCATATGACAGCATCAACACTTCTGTCTCTGGCATGATGTAACCATGGCCTTTACCTGGGACATCTCTGAGAACTGTGGTATGTCACCACAAGAAGGATTAGTAGCTCCAACTCCAGCCTCATTTCACGGATGAAGAACCTGCGTCCAGGAGCCAGGAAGAGGCATGCCGCAGCCCTTGGGGTTAATGCAGGGAAGGCCAGAACCCCAGTGCAGGTTCTCATGCAGCTGTACCTCACCACCAGCCCAAACCCATTACCAAACCGCAGATCTCCTCCACTCAAATCCACGGAAAGGTCTTTATGTGACAAGAATGGATGAGTAGCTGGACCATGGGGAACTTTGTCCAAATTGTTGGACAACTGCTGCTTTTAAACACATTAAATCCAAAGAGGATTTATTAAGCATATTTTTCATCACACAATATGAAGCCAGCAAGATCAAGGCTTTCTCTGCTTACCCAGAGAAGTGTAGGCTCTATCCAGGACACCACACCACCCCTTACGCTGGTTTACTCTACAGTTGTTTTCAACTGTTAGCGTGGATCAGCAACACCTGGACGGCATTTTTAAATGCACCTGCTGGGCCCATTCCCAGAGTTTCCAATTCAGGAACTCTGAGTGGAGCCCAAGAATGTGCATTTCACACAAGTTCCCCCAGGTGACCCTGGGACCCACTTTAAGAACCGTGCATCTGAGTTTCACTAAGACTGACATTTCTGTTTCCATGAGCCCCACCCGACCTCCCAAGCTGCACATCCACAACTGATCCATACTTATTCAGTCTCCTCCCATATCTGCAACCTTATCTGATGGTTCTGCCCAATTAAGGCAACTCGCTTGTGCTACAACATAATCTATTGTCCCATTAACAGATGGCTGAAGGTTCAGGCTGGCCCTCTTCCCAAGATTGCTAGCTGTTGTGCTATACTAAGTTTCCCCAATCCAGACAAAGCAGATGAACCAGAGAGGAGTTTCCAACCATCATCCTGACAGCAAACCATTCCTGAAATGCCCCCTATTACAACAGCTTTGCCAGGGATTGTTAAACCCCAAAAGCTGGCACAGTCTGGGGGGAGACCCCTAATGCACACCCTTGGTCTCCATCCACCTCCAGCTTCCAAGGCTTTGCCTCATTTCCAGAAGCAGCTGGCCCTCTCCTGCTGCAGGTACGAAAGTCTGTGACATCCATTCCAGGGACAGCCACTCCTACGTGATGTATTGAGTCCCTCCCTGCCTCAGAGCAGGTTGGGATGACTCTACCTCAGAAATGGCAAGGCAGCTGCTCACATCAACAGGTGTCTTCCAGGACAGCAGATGGCAAACCTCCTGGGACACTGGGGTGTTCACTGGGACACGGCCAAGGTGAGGGAACAAGACCCCACCTAGAGTCCAGGGCCATATTAACCAACAAAGTAAAAGAGTAAAAGCCTGGCTGTGCAGATGGAGGCCAGGATCTACTGTCCACTCACCCTGAGCTAGTTGTATGGCCTTAGGAAAGTTGGCTAAGTTTTCTATACCTGGTTTCCTCACCTGTAATATGGGTAAATAATGATACCTGCCTTACAGGATATTTTTTTAAGATGCCTGTGAAGTGCTTAGCAGAATAAATGTTAGCTGCTCTTATCATTATGATCAAGGAAAACCAGAAGGCCCTACACCTGGCTCAAACTGCAATGCTGCAGAGGCTTCAGGGAGTGAGGCCCCAGATGCCACACACCCACCAGACACCTCTGAGAGCACCCCAGGCGCCCACGGCCTCCTCATCCAACCTCCAGCAGCTCCCGCCAAGAGCCTCTCTGGCCCTCCGGTTGCTGCACTTGCTCCTCTTGCACAAGGCATCTCTTGCTTTCTAGATAGTTCATCATGGCCTCTCATCAAAATCCACTGTAAGTCACAACACAGGCTCTGACAACGTGTTTTTGCTGACCTCAACACTTCCCCACTTCTGGCATCACCAGAACCTTCCTCGGTGCCAGGAGCCCCATCCTGCAGCCATGGGTCAGGCAGAGGTGTTCCCTCGGCCACCCACTAATGGAGACATGCCCGTCGCCTGGCTCTGACAGGAATCTGCCAGCTATAAACCAAGCTAAGGACCTTTCTAGGAATTTTTGCCAAACTGCAGGAAATGAGTTGACATCTAAGGTTTGACTAGAGGCTACCGGAAAGGAAACACATCTCTACAACCTACTCTCAGCCCATCTTTTGGAGGAAGTTCTGTCCTGCAGCCCTCATCTAAGTGCTGACAACTCAGAGAGGACCTGGACTGTTGAGCACAACTGAGATGTACAAGAAACAAAAGCCCCCTCCAGCTGTGGTGAGGGTGAGAGCTTGTTGGGGGGATGTGAGGACAGGCTGGGACCACAACGCCAGCAGCAAAGGAAGGAGCCACACCCTCTCTTCTCTTCCTTACCCTCCTGGCACTGCTGCTTTATTTCCTGTGCCATGCT
This sequence comes from Manis pentadactyla, assembly GCF_030020395.1. Lineage (NCBI taxonomy): Eukaryota > Metazoa > Chordata > Mammalia > Pholidota > Manidae > Manis > Manis pentadactyla. The sequence goes on from NC_080029.1 coordinate 24,291,692, forward strand.
CCCCTCCCCTCTCTGCTGGCCACCACCTCTGAAGCTCAGTTAGGGTTACCTCATGATCTTCGAGTTCAGAACCCCCACCACCAGCTCCGTTTCCCAGTCCCAAACTCCAAAAGGAGCAGAACCCTCAGCCTGACTCCCCTTTCTAAAGCTCTAGATTGCAGGCTGGATGTGGTGGGGCAGCCATGCATGCTCGCCCCTGCACAATAAGCATGGCTGTGGGGCGGGGGGTGAGCTCAGTCATGGGATACAGAGCAGGCAGTCGCCCACTCAGCAGGGATGGTGGGAAGAGCAGTTTCTCTCAGAAGAGGCTGTGGCTGGGCAGGGGGAACAAAAGAAAATCAAGCTCATGAGCCAGGCAGAAGCCAGCCCAGCAGAGCTCTTCCCTTCCCAGAGTTGTGCTAAGACTTGAGACTGGGACCAGCAGAACAGCAGCCAATGGTTAAGTGGGGAGGGTAGAGCCTGGTCCCAGGGCTTTCCGAAAGCGGGCACAGAGTCTGAGTCATATTCATTCTCAATGGAAATCGTTTTAAATTGTCCCTTGCTCTGGGCTGCAGGAGCTATATAGTGGCTCACTGCATCCAGGCAGCAGTCAGTGTTTTGGAGTGGACATTAGGAAGGGATGGGGGGCAGGTATCAGGGAAGAACACCACATCTACCACAGATGGGTGCTGTTTTAAAATCCATCTCTTCCTCCCTGTTCTGGGCAGGAGAGGAGGAGAGAATGGGAATGAAATGACCCCAGCAATCTCTAAGGGATAATATTTGGTCATGGATATGCCAGGGAGGGACATATCAGGGCCCACCCAGCTCCTCTCACCAGGAAACAGGGAGGTAAGACTGCCCCAACTGTAACTACCCAGCCAGGAAGGAAACAGGGACACCCCCACCCTCTCTTCCAAGCTGTCTACCAACTCTTGGACACCTTAGAGTGGTCAGAAACCCTGGGAGTGCCAGGAACAGCAAGAGGAAAAGCAGAATGAACGGCTCAGCACGGTGGCCTAGGAGGTCTCCAGGTTGAGCTAAGGCATAACCAAGCACCTCCCCAGCTACTGGACATGAGGCTTTGGGGGTTACAGGCACCTGCAAAATCCTGCCATGCAGCCTTATAGAGTTAGGTGGCAGCCAGAAGCGAGAAGCAGGGGCCTGGAGAATAAATGCCAGCATGTTGGTTGAGCCCTGTGGGAGCGGAAGGTCTCCTCAGCACCCCAGCTAAAAGCAGTGGCAGCCTCCTGTATTGATTATGCATGCATGCCACTGAGAGAACAGGCAGGCTGGGCCAGGGCCGAGGCCCGCTGGATAATTTATATGCTGGCACTGGCATTCAGAGAGCCGTGGGCAGAGTTCAAAGGAAAGAGCTGAAGAACAGACGTTCGAGACAGAAGCGAACTGCCACACTTCTGCAGCTTCCGGTGGGTGGGGCAGAAAGGTCTCCTGAGGATATCACGCAGAGTGGGGCCAAAACGGGTGTGTGCATGACACACCACTCCCACTGCCCATGACACACACCCCAGCCACAAGTCCCAGCCACCCCCTTCCCTGGCACACTTCTGCAAGGCCAGGGGTGTGCCACCACCCAGAGGAAGCCTGACCTGGGCTACCTGACCTCCTCGGTGCCCCTCTGACAGCTGTGGCTGCCTCCATCAGAGCCTTCCAGCTCACCCATCAAAGCATTTCTTCCACGGGGAAGCCCTCTACAAGGCACTCAACAGAGAGGGGCCTCCCTTAGATTCAGATAGCTCTCTTTCACAGCTTTATCGAGTTTTTACTCAGATTGTGGTGCTTCTGTGCTCACTTGCCCTCCCCTCCCCCTTAAATGTAAGCTCCATGAGGAAGGGGCCCTGTCAGTGTTTTACCCCCTGCACCTGCCACAAACCTGACCTGTGTGGAAACTCGATAGAGACTGAATACATGAATGAATAAGGGAGTCCTAGTACAACATATTATGGTCTTACTTAAGTCTCTTTCTTCCCAGCGAGGCTGAGATCCTTTAAGGTAAGGACATGTCTAAGTGGTCTTTTGCCCCCAGCACAAGAAGCAGGGTAGAGTCAAGCATTCCTGGCATCCTTGGGTGATTACTTCTCACCATCGAGGTGATCCAAACAACTCACCTCGTTTTGATCTTTCTCAGAGCTTTGCATAATTCCTAACCCATAACAGGAGCTCAGTGTCTATTTTCAAATGATTTACCTTAGAAGCCCACATCTAAGACTGGGAATGTGTCCTCTACACCAAACAGTGGCAAGCAGGCCCCTGAGTGATGGTGACACTGCCAAGCGGCTCCTCACAGCCCTCAGACATGGGCAAAGGCAGTATTTAGAGCAGAAGTTACCTCCCCAAGAAGTGGGAGACCCGAAAGTTAGTCCCCACCCTCTACTTCTGACTTGGTGATATGCAGAGAGCCTCAAACTCCCTGGTGTGCAGCTGTCTCATCTCTAAAAGGGGAGGGAATTTCCCCTGGGCCACAGGCATCAAATCTACCATCCCATGTTGTGGTGACTAAATACAGTCTGTCACATGAACTCAAGTTTGAATCCCACCTCCATTTTTCAGCTGTGTGACCCTGGACAGGGTACTTGACTGACACCTGAGTCCTGGTTTTCTCATCTGTAAAACAGGACTAACAACAGTTTACAAGGACAGAATAAGACAATGCATGCAAAGGACTTTGTTACAAATGAGCACAGATCACAGTTTGCTGATGGTAGCAGGTCACAGTGGAAAGATCACAGGTTTGGACTGAGAAGATCCACTCTGGTAAGCTGGGTAATAAGCGGCAAGCTGGGTTCTAAGGCTCAGTCTCCTCTTCTGCAAAAGGGAGGAAACCAAGCCGTCTCTGTTCACTCTGCCCAAGTTCCCTCCATTCCAGGATGCCTGCCCTTGCTGTTCCCTGTGGGGTGGCCCCTGCCAAGCCCTGCCATGGTTCTCTCATCATTCAGGTCTTAGCTCAGATGTCATCTCCCCAGATGGCTTTTCCTTCACTTCTCCAAACTCACCCACCTGCCCTTTACTTTACTGTATGTCCTTCATGGCAGTCACTTCTGTCTGAAATTGTCTGAATTTTAGCATATTATCTATTACCCGCTCACTAGAATCTCAGCTCTATGAGCAGAAACTGGTCTGCCCTGTATTCTGCTGCCTCACCAGACCTTAAAATGCTACCTTGCACAGGCTGGGTGCTCAAGCAACAATGAATGAATGAACAAATGAATGAGCAAACAAATGACCAAACAAATGAATGCACATCCTTCAGGATCACTGTGAACAAATGGATAACGTGAATGCAAATGCCTAGCACAGTGCCTGGTTCATAGCAGCCTCTTTGTGTTGGTTTTCCTTGCTTTCCCTGGGAACTAATTTTTCAAGGACTATAGTCCTTAAACCATTATCTCAGTTTGAGATTTAAACTTACTTAAAATTGAGCTAAGGTTACCAGAAGGGGAAAAAAAAAGAGAGTCGGCGGGGAGGAGTCATAATTAACCTCCCCATGCAGATCTCCACCAAGAGCTTCTTAACACCTCTGAAATGTCAGAGCAACTGAGCCTTCCATGATCCCCTGAGTGCTCCACAAGACAGGTCATCAATTGAGCCACTTCTGCATCTGCACACATTGCAATTCAGGCACAAAGACAAATGGTGCTCAAATGAGAGCCAAGGGGTCAGTGCCAGCCAGGGCAGAGAATGCAGGCTGGCCGAGAGGGCTTAAGGCTGAAATGCAGCCCGGTGAGGCACAAGGCAGGATGGGGATGGAGATACCTACCCCAGGACGCTGGCACACCCAGCCCCCTCTGCACCTGCTGCCCCTTTGCTCTTCTGGCACATCTCACACTATCCTTCTTTGAACCAGCCCGGAGGGCTCTCCAACTCTGTCAGAGGTCCCAGGCCAGCATTGTAGATGAAGCTTTCCTTCCTTCTCCCACCAGATGCAGCCAGACTATCCCAGGTCAGGAGCCCACCACCAGGGAGCAAGGGTTGCAATGGCCCCACCTTGTCCACACATTCTAGGCATCTACACTGTGAGCCACTGAGGCACAGCTGCCCCAGGGCTGAGAGAAACACACATCAGAAGTGAAGAGGCTCACACAGGGGGCTGCCAGGGCTCTGCCCCCCACCGTCCCCAGTGGGTTCCCAAGGGGCTGAGCCTAAACTCTAGGTACCATCCAGAATTCACAGCCCTGACCCTCTCCCAACCCTTCTGGGTGAGCCGTGTGAAATGCCAGGTGAGAACTCCATTTTAAATGTCAAAGAATAGCATTGTAGTTCTGTACACTCAAATACCATATTGCTTATCAGAACGCCAAAGCAAGGCCACATGGGATTAATCTATGGTTTCCGACCACTGCACTCAGCCCTTTGCACCTAGAAAACCCTCACGCCATGCAGGTAAGGGGAGCGTATCATGCCCCTGCCCCAAACCCAGCTTGCGTCATCTCCACTGGACAGAGCAGGCGCAATGCTCTCCCCCGCACTTGTCCCTGTGGGTCAAACTGCAGAGGCAGAGGCGGCAAATCAGCCCGACAGTTGTAGAAAATAGGCACCCTGATACCAAGTCTAGAGAACAGGTCAGGTGAGGCAGGGGGAGACAAAAACAGGGGGGCCCTCAAGCCACCACGAAGCAATGGCTCCAGTGCCTGGCAAGAAGGCTTTCAGGGGCATGGGCTGACAGATGACCTTGAACTCTGTCTTCTAATCAGTTCAGCTGTGACCTTCATCCCTTCAGCCCCACTTTCTCTTGGTACTCAAGTTTCTTAGTGAAAGACAGAGCCAGTTCTGTTCACAGGACTGGGGCCTCTTCCCTCCACTCCAGCAGACTCCTGGGCTGGCCTGCACTTGCAAAACAGCACTGCCCTGACTCTACAGAATCCCTTGATTGGGTGCTTTTCCAACCTTCCCTCCCCAACTTTACAGTCACTTCAGCTGTGTTATATTCCAATGTCTGGCCACCCTACCCTGCTATGTAAATTTAAGTAATCCTTAATCTCTTTGAGCCTCAGTTTATGTATCTCCAGGGATGGGTTAAATTAGAGAGCCCCAACATTTCATTTTCATGCTAATATTCCGCACCTCCATAATCGTTTGAAAGCAGATCACCAGCTGGAGTCATTTGTGACCCTATCTACTTTCTTAGAATTGGACCGAGACCTATTTGCCTACCTGGGTACCGAGCTCAACAGGTTTTCTGAGTTTCCCTTAGTTTGGTAAATGTTCTCTAAGTCAATTTCTACTCATATTCTTATTTTGTATAAAGGTGGGGAGTCAGGAAGGTAGGAGGCATTGGGCAGACTGGGGAGGAATTAGGAAGTACCAGTAAACTTCTTGTAAGGAACAGAAAAATGTTCAGACACAGGGCTCCTCTCCTACCCCTCCCCTTTTTGAAATATGTGAAATCTGCCCCAGCGATCTGGAGCCATGCCACCCTCCCTGGGAGAGAGAGGTTCTGGTGCCAAGCCTCCGATGGCTACTCACATCAACACCCCGGGAGTCGTTCTCCATGCTGATCTCTCCCTTACCCCAGATCCAATTCATCATCAACTCCAGTCAATGGGACCACCAAAATATGTCTCAGCTCGGCCAGCTGTCTCCCACACGGCTGCCCCAGTCCACCTCCAGCTTCCTGCACAATATCTGGAGTGAGCAGGTGCTTAATAAAGGTCTGAAGAATGAATGGAATCCAAGAGGACTTCTCTTTCTGAGAAACAGAACTGAGAGATGGACTGTTTGTGCAGAGAAATGGTGACTTCAGTTATTTCCTACCCAGCTAAGGATACATAAGCACGCCACCTCAAGCCCTGCACCACCACCTGAGTTAAGAATCCTTCTCATCCTCAAGGCAGCTCCACACTCTGCAGATAAGATCAGAGTGTAAGCATCAGTTTAACATCTGAGCAGCATTAATTCCCTGGAGCCACCTCCTGCCCTAAGGCAGTGTGAAAATATCTAAAGAACACATACCCTCCTCTCACGCATATGCATGTATGTGCACAGACACACGCACCCCATGCTCATGAAAGCAGAAGGGAGCAGGGCTATAACTCAGATCCCTGTGCTAGGGCCGCATGGCACTGTCCCCACAGAAGTATTGAGTCTGCACCTCTGTCCACTGGCTTGACTGTCATGATCTTCATGAATACAAAAGACAACCCTCCCGCCCTGCCAGCCCCCAACACCAGGGCCAATACTCAGAATTTGCCCATAGCTCAAAAAGCAGAAAGGATGATTGAATACTCCTGTTCACTCCCAGTTTCTGGAACTCTGCATCCATGTGCAGGCAGAGGACACTTGCAACAAAAGTCCAGGCTGGAGAGTGACATGGGTGGCTTTCTGGGCCCAACGCCCCATGCCCATCTCAAGATTTTCCTCATCATTTCACACTGGTGACACCCCATCCAAACTTCCAGTGCCATCATGCGTGATCTGGACATGTCTGGGGGTCAATCTCCCAGCCAAAGACCTAGAACCAGGCTCTCACAGGCCATCTAGGGACAGGGTGGAGCAACTCTGGGGGCTGGGGCATCCCCACAGGGAGTCCTCCTCTGGAAAGTCCCAGCCTCCTCCCTCGGCTTCATCAAATGCACTTCTGTGTTGGCCCATCGGCCCCTCCATCTGACTGATCTGGTAGGTCCCAAGTTTCAACCAGTTTATGAACACAGGCTCTGGAGTGAGACAGCCTGGGTTCAAATCATACCCCCAAGGGGACAGACCTGCGGACACATGACTTCTCTAAGCCTCCTGTAGAACTTGACTCACAGCACCCACTGCACAAGATTATCATGAAAATTAAATGAGTTAACTACTATATGTAAAGCTCCCAGCTCAGGGTAAGAAGGCCTTCAGCTCCGGACTGTCAGATCCCATCCTCCTGACCCAGTCCCACACACCCACTAGTTATGAATTTGTTTGTGCTGAAACACACAGTTCTTGGGCCCTAAAAACACTCCATCCAAATATGCCTTGAAAAAACAAGCAACGTAAGAAGAAAATGGATTTCCCTGTACCTCTCCTGAGGTGTCTCTGTCATCCCTATATATGAGACCCTTTTCTGGTTAGAGAAAAACTGATTTGTTAATACATAAGAGAGTCCTTGAAGGGGATCAACTTCTACTAATTCCCAGTCACACTCTTTCCACCAGACAACACTGCTGGTTGTTATTGTCATTTTGTCACCAGTTTCCTTAATAATACCCTTCATTTGTAGAATGCCCCTCCCAATTCATTCCTCTCCTCAAGAAAGCAAGCCAGTGATTTGGAGGAAAGGCTGTAGGCTGGGCATTCTTTCTGGGATGTGGGATTCCAGGTGATCTTCATTTTCCTCTTTATGCATTTCTCTGTTCACCAAAATTTGTCTTTTTTTTTCTTTGTGGGCCTTTTTTTTTTTTTTTGCAATGTACATGGCACATGTATTCCTTTTTTAAAATGAGAAAAAAATATAAAGCTATTTCAAAATGTCCCAGGCCTTGTCTCTGGAAGGAAATTCAGTGACTAGAACTCAACATGATGATGCACTCCCGTCTGATCCTCAAAGACCAGGCAGGAAGTGGCCCAAGGTACCAAGCACCTGAAGTGTGGAAGCAGGAAGCAGGGGCTTCATTCCTCCAGCAGGTGTTCACTGAGCACTCAGCCTTTGTGCGGGGCCATGTGTGAACAAAATGAAGTCCCAAGCAGCCCTCGGGGCGATAAGGTCCTTTTCAGATGGGCGGACAATAATCCAAGCAAACACATATGTATTGTCAGATGGATTAGGGGCTATGAAAATTAAGTTAAGGAGGATGAGAGTACTGGGCAGGGTGGTGCTACTCTGGAAAGGTTACTGGGGGAGGGCTTGCTCCATGAGGTTCACGTGTGCAGAGACCTGGGGGAAGCAGCCAGGACAAAGACTTGGAGGTGGGACTGGGCTGGGAGAGTTCAAGGAGCAGTGAGGGGACCAGTGTGCCCAGAGCAGAGTGACAAGGAGAGTGGAAGGAGAGCATGGTGGAAAGTGCTGGGGACAGACCTGGTGGGGCCTCACGGTCATACGCGGGACCCTGGGCTCACTTGGAGTGGTACAGAAAGCCACCGCAGAGCTTTGAGCAGAGTCACATAATTTGATTTCCATTTCAAAGGATCATTCCAGCCTGCTGCGTGGAAAAAGGAAACATACAGAATCGAGAGTGGAAGCAGGAGTCTCGTAAGGAGGACAAGCCAGGCAAGAGGGGGTGGCAGCAGTTTGGATGACAGAAGGAAGAAGTATGGGCATATTCTGAGCCCATTTTTAAAGGGAGAGCCTACAGGCTTTGCTGATAGATTGAACATTGGATGTGAGAGCAAAAAAAAAAGAATCAAAACAAGTATAAATGTGTTAGGTGTGAATAGGTAGAAGGATGGAGTTGCCTCCTTCTAAAATGGGGAAGCTTGGGAGGAGCAGGCCAGGGGCAGGACACAAGCTTTGAAGTCAGGAACTGCTCTCACTTACTTGCTAAGAGGAGAGGATGTGGGTAAATTACTTACCTTTCTGAGCTTCCATTTATCTCATCTATAAAGACATGGCTACCTGCCACACAGCCACCATGAGGATCTGGGCAGCACCGGAACAGCCTAGGCAGTGTGTGCATGAAGCAGCACCCTCAGTGACTTAGAGCTCATTCTCAGGGCTGCCTCAGGACTTCTTCAAAATTAGAGACATTCACATGTCCCAGACATGTCCTGGAACACACTAAGTCCTTCATAGCTGTTCTCTGAAATGTAACAGCAAGTGTCCAATGCCACATGTTATGAATGACAAAGCTAAGATTCTAACACAGCTCTTTTGCCCCAAATCTACAGCTCATCCAAGAGCCAGCTCAGAGCAGTTTCACCACCCTGAAACCTGAGAGCATCCTTCACCTACCACCAGCCTGTTCCCTTCATCCCACCTTCTCCAGCTCGATTTGCAGCTACCTAAACAGATTCACACACAGGAGGAAAATCAACTCAGAAAAGCCTCCTTTCATCATCTCAGGGCAGAATCCCCTAGTAAAAGGGCTTCTACCTCCATTGCAGGGAACAGAAACAAAAAGCATCCTATTGACTTTGAGGTATAGAGTGAATTAATTCTCTAAACCCAGTCCAGAGCATAAGACAGTCCAGCAAGGGCCAGCTAAATACAAATGAAAACCAGCACAGCCATTCTGAAGCCATCAGATCCCAGAGGAGATGGTAATGTTACAAAGGTACCCATCAATCAAAGTTGATCCTGGGGGAGCCATGCACATACACTCTGCAAAAAGAATTAAGAACTCAAATCCAGAAAGCATAAACTCAAGTTACTGCACCTCAGGCTTTTGCCTGGGAAACCACATGGCCCTTCAGAAGTATTTTGCACGAAATACCAACCCTCAGGCTTCCCTAAAAGACTCTTAGCCTCTTTTCTCTGAAGAATGACAACTGTAGGAGAACAGTGATGGATGGAGAGTGATTTGGTACTTTGCAGTCACCTTCTCACTCTGCCTTTCCTCCTTCCTGCCCATGTGCCAGAGTGAGTCAGACGCACCCACATGGACCATATTCTGGACTTGACTCTATGGCCTGGTTTGTGCCTCCTGCTGGAGAGCAGAGCCAGTGTCAGCCAGGCAGGGTCCTCCTTGCCCCTAATCTACCAAGTCCAGTGACTTCTCCATCCCACATCCAGGGTTCTGCTTCTACAACAAAGGAGAACAAGCCACCCTGCTGCTTTGATATGTCCCACGTTCCCCAGGACACACGGACTCACGTCCAGATGCCTTTGCCCACTATCCTGCAGCCCCCAGCTCCTCCGGCCCCCCTCATGGTGAAGCAGCCCCACGGTCAGGGTCAGACAGAGGAATGTGACCAAAGTCAGTCCAAGAAAAAGGAAGCCCAAGTCTTTTTGTTCAATGGCTGAGAGAAGAGAAGCTCTTTCTAGCTCTTGAGCGTGAGGTCTGCTAGAATGAGCCCTAGATATGCAGAGCCATTTTACTACCACGGATAGAATCAGCCTGAGGCCCTCATAATCTGGACACCCTTAGATTAAGCCATAGCTGAGGTCCATTCTCTAAAACTTTAGTTATGTAAACTCCATCCCTCAAAATTACCTCTAAGTTAAGTCAGATTCAGTTGGGGCTCCCATGACAGACATCATCCTGACTGAAACACCTGCCAAGCCAGCTTCTTGAAAAACTAGGCTCCACATACCTCTCCAGCCCCAGCTCTCAGTCAGCCCTCCATCTTTGTGCTGAGAAGGCCAGTCTTCTATGTTTTGAAGGGAATTCCTCATTCCCTTTCCTTTCTGTACACAGTTTCCCTGCCTGTCATCCTTACGCCTTCTCCTCTATCTGCTGATGTCATTTTTTAAATTCCACCTCTGCTAGAAGCCTTCCTCACACTCCCTTCCCTGGCAGGAAGTAACCATCCCCTCCATGGAAACCTCTTTCCTCCTTTCTATCCTGTATCCAGGCCCCCTGCTGTGATGACATGTATTCATAATATCCTTCACTAAAGAATGTCAGCCATTACTCTTCTCTGTGTGCCTAGCACTAAACACAGTGCCCTGGGCCAAGGAAGTGCCCAATGGATATTTGCAGAATCGAATTTGTGGAAGCCTGCACTAGACCAGCCTGGTCTATAAGAGGGACTGGTCCAGGAGGCATTCCTTTCTTTCAGCCCCCAGGCCTCCATGTAAACACAGATGTGCACTTGAGAGATGGCGGCATGAGGTAGGTACACTGTGAACAAGGAATAAGGTGGGAGAGGAACAGGGGATCAGCAAATAAGATCTGTATTGCAAACCTTTAAACACAGGACCCAAACTCAAGAAGGCCATCAGAGTCCCTCCATCCACCCAGCACGGGTTCCCTCTGTATCCCTTCTACCAACTCCACCCCCAACCATCAGTGTGTAACTGTCCCTACCTACCTTATCTCTCCAAGTTCCAGTTCCAGCTCTGCCACCAATCATTTGTGTGTCCTTAGACAAGTCATTTAAGTTCTCCTGGCCTCCCCTCTACATTGAAAAGGAGAACTAGCCATGCTTTAAGTTTCCACCCACTATCTAAGATGCTAGGGTTCTGTACATGCTAGGGTGCTGTACAAGGGGGTGGAATCTCTCTTCCCAAACCCCTCATTGGGAGAAATCCCAGATTCTAATACTAAATAAAGGGTTTGAGTTTTTCCCACCCTCCAAACCTTCTTCTGTCCCTTCTGTATTTCCTGGGAAAAGAGACACATTTTCTTCCAAGAAGTCTTAACATGGCACCTGTCTTAGGCGCCAAGGAGAAAGAGGCTCAGCAATCTTTCCTTCTTAAGACATAAGACCCAAGATGCCAAAATTTGCCAACTGCCTCATTACACCCAAAATCTAAATCTGGAAGCTCAACAGCACGATTGGCTGTGGTGGGAAAGTGCTCACGATGCATCCTTAAGTGAAAAATACAGCTAGGGTGAGGGCCTCCAAAATGCGACTTCAGGGCCCAGCACGGAGTGGGTGCTCAATCAGTACTTGTTAAATGAGCGAATGAACCACTTTAGAAACAAAATAGCATGTCTTGGATTTTGGACGCTTAGAAATTAAGATTAATTTAGATAGATAACAAAATTTTCCCATCGATTATTTCAGGGGACAAGCCCTTCACTTATTAGCAACAGGTGGGGCTGAAAGGTAGGAGAGGAAAAAAGGGGGAAAAGCAGGCAAATTTCACTCTGGGTTCCTGAGCCAGCAGCCCTAGACTTTGGTTTTGGTATTTTCTAAATGTCCTATAATAAACATATATACTTTGCAATAAGAAAATCATTAAATTACTTTTATAAGGAACTAAATACTGTAAAAAAAAAAACAAAAACCACATATATACCAAAAAAAGAAAGAGTAAATGTCATCCAAACTCCACAACCCACACACAAGCCAACCTTCTTGCCTCCCACACATCCCACCCCCCTCCTCAGGGAAAGCTTCCCTGCTTTCCCTTTTCTGTCGTGATTCTGGGAATCTGAGGAGGCAAGCGATTGCCTTCAAGTGTTAGCCTCAATATAGTCAGAGCCCAGTGTTGAGGCAGCCTCCGTTACTCTGAGACCTGGAGAAAAGCAGATGGAAAGCTAGCCTGCCCACTTCTGGGGTCCCCTCTTGCCGGAACCATCCAGGCAACCCTGGAAGAGAATGCAGGCAGAGCGCAGAGAAGCCCCCGCCCCGTGGGGCCCCTGAGTACACGTGCTGTTCTGCCCAAGTGCAGGCCAGGGAAAAGACGTTTAAAAATGAAATCCCACAGCCTGGCAAGCTTTTCAGGAATTTAATATTTTATCAGCACCCTATTAACACATCTGTTTCTTCCCACATGCTCCTGCCTCTTTCTTGAGGATCTAGACCAAGTCTACAACCTGAGTCCCTCTTCCTCCTACCTTGACTCCCATCTGCTCAGTGAGATGAGCAGATCAGCCTAAGGTGGGCCAGCTCAGGGGCAGAGGAGGCCCCGGGTAAACAGGGACGGTGCTCACGGCAGCAGCAGACAGAGGGGGAGGGATAGAACGGCAGGGGACAAGCCCTTCACTTATTAGCAGCAGGTGGGGCTGAAAGGTAGGGGAGGAAAAAAAGGGGAAGAGCAGGCAAATTTCCCTCTGGGTTCCTGGGCCAGCAGCCCTCGAAAGCCAGCCTATGGGCTCTTGCCACTGAGAACATGGAGACCGCTCACAGCCCAGAGGGCTGCCATGCCCCAAAGAAGTCTTAGTTCATCCTTCCTCTAGGTTCCTCTGGAATCTTCCCTGCCGCCCACTCTGTGATCAGCACTACCCAACAGGGGAGATTCAAGCTGTCCAGATTTCAGGATTCAGAGTGTCCACGTCTGTAAATTCAACCTCCCAAAGCTTGTTTCCTCACCTGAAAAAAGGGGATAAGAATTCCTACTCTTCCTAGTTGTTGTGGGGATACAGTGAGATCATTTTGTAAAGCATTTTCACAGTGCTTGGCATCTAAGAGTTTCATACGTGGCCAGGATTCTCAGCATTTTCTTAACTTCCCTGGCTTTTCTGTACCTCTACCTCATCAATCAGCTCTCACCACAGGTACCAGGGTCTTCCCAGCCACCTTCCCCATGTGAGGTGGGATGTCAGAGGGGATAGGAGGGTCAGACAGACCTCAGTTTTAATCCCAGCCTGGGGACCTCTCCATGCCTCAGTCTCCCCATCTGTAACAAGGCAACAATAAAAACAGTACCTCCCTCCAAGACTCACTGTACAGATTAGTGAGGTGATACATGTGAAGCCCTTACAATAGGACCTACATATAGTGCGCACTTGACACATTTTAGTCATCATTTTCCCCCGACCCCCTTCATTCTAAATTAGGTCTCCATAATTCTTGGAGACCTCAGTACTTTTCCTTCAAAGCACTCATCCTAATTCAATACATGTGTTTGTGTTGCTTAATCTTTGCCCTTTCACCCAAGTTTAAGTTCCACGAGGGATAAACCAAGTGTCTCTCTTGATTGTGGCCATCTCCCTAGGACCTGGTACAGTACCTGGATATACTAGGTGTTTAATAAATATCTGTTGGATGAATAAATACATGAATAAATGCATAAAATATTAGTGTTGACATGGATGATCACCAAGGTCCCTTCCAGCTCTGAAAGTCTCTGACTATTCTCTATTTTTTGACAGCTTTGGAAGAAAAGTTTAAAATGAGCCCCAGAGAAGCTGTTTCACTGATCCCCGGGGAAGGCTCAGGATGGTTGCTGCTGACAGACTTCCAAACACTCAAGTTGTGCAGAGATTTACTCTGATTTTTTTTTAACCTGGGCAGGAGCCTCCTGAATTTCCAGGTTGGGATCATCCTCTCCTTCGCAGGACCACCCACACACAGGGCACTAGATAAGGCCTTGCAGTGGGTAGCAGGGACCCAAGCCAGGCAGACAGGCCTTCCTGAGCAAAGGAAGCCAAACTTCACAGAACAACAGGTGACCACAGCAGCCCCCATCCTCACCTTTCCACCCTCCAAAGAGAGAGGGCTTCACACTTACCTGCATGAAACAAGGGGAGCCTGGGGCTGGCCCTGAATATCACCATCTCACCTAATCACAGAAAGTGCCACTTCTAATGAAGATCCTGAGACCCTCCCCAGCACTCCTAACTCAGATCTGCAGCGGGACCAGAGAATATGCATTTCGTAAAAGCTCCCCAGATGCTCCAACACATACCAAAGTCTGAATGCTGCGGTTCTAAAGAGAGGAAAGAAAACTGATGATGTAGGCCTTGGTCGCTGGATACTCTGTGCGTGGAACCCACTTCCTCCACACTTACCTAACTTTGCAGTAGACGCTGTTCTGAACCATAGAATTGCAAACCTGATGGAATCACCTAGGAAGCTTTAAAATACACTGGGGCCAGGGTCTTTCCCCCAAAGCTTCTGATTTAATTGGCATGAGCTGCAGCATAGGTTTGGGATTTTAATATGATGATCCTAATACGCAGCAAAGGGTGAGAGTTGCTGCTCTAACTCATCCTCAGAGCCCAGTGCCCAGCTCTCTCGGGCAGGCTCCAGCCACCACAGGCACCCCAGGACAGCCTTCACCAAGCCAGAGGCTCGGCCTGAGCTGCCATGGGCGGACAAAAGAAGGGACAGTGGAGTTCACATGGCAAAAATCTGGGATTTCAGGGGATCCACCCTAAAAGCCCCAAGCCTTTACTTCCCAGTGGTGACAGGGGACTTGCTAATCAGACATCTGTGCCCTCAGTATGTACAAGACAATAGAACACAGCTGTAAAGAGGTCCTGATGTTCCCTGAGGTTTTATCTCAGCTCCATCACTTACCAACTCCACAATCTCAGGCGAGTTAGCTAACCCCTCCTAACCCCACTCTGCTCACCTTTAAAATGGGAGTGACATGAGCTAACACTTTTTCACTGCAGCCTCACCACTCAGCGTGCAAAGCCCTTTGCACAGTTCTTGGCACATAGGTAAAGCTCAATCAATCTTAGCCAATGACAAAATATCAAAGGGTTCTTTTTGTTGCTTATTAGATTCTTCATTCTTTTTTTACTTCCTTTATAGGGGCTTCGACCCTTGGCGACTGTTGTGCTAACCTCAGATACTTTCTATCCCTCAAGGGTCCGTTTTCTGCCCAAGCTTTGCAAGCTCTTGGCTCTTGAACTTGCTATTTAACTTCTCTGAGCCTCAGTTTCCTCATTTCCAAGGTGAGGGTGTAAAAGTACTACCCCCATGTTTATGGAAAGACCCAGTAAGCTAACCTACATAGAGTCTCAACACAAGGCCTGATACAGGGTCACTCAATAAACCAAAGATGCTGGGAAAGGTGGGGAGCAACTGTTTCTCCCTCTTGAGATGAGGTTCAGCAAAGATCCCATCCACACTGGCAGCCAGGAGGTAGAAAAGATGGCTCCTGAAGGCTTATGGGGAGTCGCCAATTCCAAATTTGGAGCTGGGGGAGAGGCAGCCCCACCTCCCCTCCACCCCTCCTGGGGCGATTCTGAAGAATGCTGACTCCAGCTTGGGGCCCCTCGCACTGGTTCCCCATCCTCCTCACTCCATTTAGCTCTGGCAATCCAATTCCCTTTCCTCCACCCGGAAATCGATGTTTAATTAACACATTATTGGAAAAATAAACACAGTCTTCAATGGGACTGCAATGAAGCTAATGCATCTCAGCTTGGGGGCCGCGGACCATCCCCTCAGTCAGGAATAATGCTCTCCTCTACCAAGTAAAAGTTCTTCCGTTCTCCCTAGAATCCTCTGGCCTGGGGAATCCTGGTTTCCTCCGTCTGTGTATCCTTCCCTCCCCGCCTCTAGGCAGAGAGACCACCCATCCCCGCTTACCCTTGACCCTATGACATAGACACAGGGAGAAGGAGGAGGGATTTGGCGTCAGGACACACATCACTGTTCCCTGGGAGAAAGAGGCACCTCCCCCTGGATGCCCCCTACCTTTACCTGTGAAGCCAGGATGGACCCACCCACCCCTCCTCTCCAGACCAGAACCAGCACTCATCCAGCTGAGGAGTCAGCAGCCGTCTTGCCCTGGCTGGAGAAGGGGAGGGGGTCCAGAGATGGCGAGCCAGTCTGATGAATTCCAGATACCCTCTCCAGCCCTCAGGCCTCAGGGGCTGATCTGCCTGCCAGCCTCCCCCTGGAGAACTGCCTCTTCCAGCCCCCATCTCAGATGCTCCATCTCCTGCCCCCTCTTCTCTAGGGCTCAGGGGGGAAGGCAGTGCGGGATCTCAGAGACAGCATGAATTCAGGAGTCAGACCCAAGCTTGGATCCAAGGTCTGCTACTTCTGCGTGATCCTAAACAAGCTATTTAACCCCTCTGACCACTGGCTTCCTTGTCAGATAAACAAGGACACTACTCATCTAAAAGGAATACATCAGAACACAATGCACTGCCAAAGGTACTAGATACTAGATGGCTGTCCATTCACCAGAATCTCCCACGAAGGGTCAGGCCCTGCTGCAAGTGCCATGGGGACTGTAGGCCCACCAGGCATCAGGGCCACAGAGCAAACCAGAGATAAACAGGGTGCAGGTTCTCTGCCTTCTGCCAATCTATCACCATCCCAACCAACCTCAACTCCCTCCTCTGACAAGGTGCTTGAAGTGGGGAAGAGGGTAACTGAGACACCATGGGAAACAATTTCAAAAATGCCATCAAAAGACAACCAGCACTGCCACTGGTGGGCCAGCAGCCTCCCTCCCTAAGCCTCAAGTTCCACTGACTGGCAGCAACATATTCAGCAGTTTCCGGAACTATGAGCCAGACTGCCTGACAATGAGTTAGCACTCAAAACCAAGTTCCCTGACTTGGGCCCCAGAGGCAAGGCCCACAGAGGTCATAGGACATGCTACTTAAGACCAGAGGCTTCAGAGCCAGGCCCAGTGGGTTTGAATAATGACCTCGCCACTTCCTACCCGTATGACCTCAGACATACTATTTAACTTCTTTAGGCCTCAGTTTCTCTTTTGTAATAGAGAGATGATAATAGTACCTACCTAATAGGGTGTGGGGAGATTAAATGAGATAATGCATGTCAAGTTCTTAGTATAGAATCTGGCACATAGTCAGGACTCAAATGTTGGTTAGTAGGAGTAATTATAGTAAGAGTAGTTAGGGTGGTAGCAGGACTAGTCAGAGGACTCAGGCTTTAGTCCTTTAGAAATGGGGACAGGTGGAAGTGCCTTCAAGGAGAAGCTCTATTCCTATCCACCTTCTTGCCCTAAAATTGGATTTCTTCTCTGGCCTTGTCCCCTTCCACTCTCTTCCCATTAACAGAATGTGGGTGATGTCATCTCCAAGAAGGATAAGCATGCATTTTATCATCCAAACCAGGACACTTTTGAGAATTAATAATTACACTAGGACAAAGGCCTAAATGGGAACTGTCTCTACAAACCAGGGCATCTGGTCACCCCATCTCAAGGTCACACAGAAATGGCTTCATGCCCTGTCTCAAGGTCCTGGCAAAAAGTAAGGCTTCCCTGGTTCTCTGAATCCACTTTACTCAAGCCCTCCTACCCCACCATCCTGACCTCTCAAAACATACACACACACACACACACACTTGGCCAACATGTCTAATTCCTCCTTGATTCAAGGTCAAAGCCAATCCTAGAGGTGGAGCAGAGAGACTAGCAGGAGCCCTGCAGCCACATTTCATGAAATCCTGTCCCCCAGCCAGCCTCTGGAAACAGAAATGAAACCCACTGAGGCTAATGTTTGGGCCCATGCCGTCCTTTCTTGAGAAATGTGGGCTAAGCAAGTCTGGGAGAAACACACAAGCCACCAGGCTATCAGGATCCAGACACCAGCTGCTTGGACCTCTGCATGGAGCCACTGTGCCTCTGAGAGTAACCTTGATGGGCTGGGCTACATGGGATTCAGAACCTAGATCATCTCGCTGGGGTCTCTTCCTCCAGCATGTTCAGAGGATGACCCTGACCAGCACTCCGTGACCCCAGTGACCCTGGTAGAGCCCACCTGTATGCCTCTAGTCTCCCTCTAGCTCTGCAGGAGCTGAGTCTGCAGAGGCACCCCTACCCCCACCCACCTCACCAAGACCCTACTCCCCTCTGACGAGTAGGAAGGGGAATTAAGAGGGGCCCACCGGCAGCCACAAACACAGTTCCCTTTGGGAGAGGGCGCGCATCCTCAAGGCAGCGTGATGATGTAGAAAGAGCACCTCCTGGGCAGCTAGGAGACCTGGGCCCCAGCTTCATCTCTAGATCACACTTGGCATATGACCCTGGACAAGCCATTTAATCTCTAGGCCTCAGTTTTCTCACCTGTATCTGAGGGCACTGAATGACTTGATGGCTCTTCTCCCTTCTACCTACAACAATATAATACCAGGGTCACTAAGTTGGGCATTGGAATAAGATGGTTCTGAGTTTGAGTCCTTGATCTGACATGTTACTACATTGCATAAGTCTAAGGCTCGGTCTCCTCCTCTCTTAAAGGCAGGTAATAATAGTATATGGCACTGAATTGTTTGGAGAATTAAATGAGATACTGAATGTAAAGAAACAACTTGGTACAGAACTCCCTATATATAAAGTTCTTCAGAAATGGTAGCTATATCACTATCATTACTACTACCACTAAGATGCTGGCAACTGAGGGATCCTGGAGGAGGCAGAGGCACCCTGATAGGTATGGAGAAGACCTTTCTCCTGAACTCAGAAACTACACTTTTGCAACTCTTTGAGCAGACCTGGAACTTGCAGGCAGGGATACAATAGCTAGAGGCGATGTTCAGCTTTTCTAGATGACAGGCCCTAGGTTACTAGGGAAGAAAAGAGAATCCCAACACCAAACCCATACGGTTCTTTCCTCCAATCAACAAATATCTGTGGAGCACCCACTATGTGCCAGGAAACGTCCTGGGTGCTGGGAACACTGCAATGAACAAAACAGACAAGTCCCTGACCTCCTGGAGCTCGCATTCTGGAGGCAAGACAGACACGATCACCCTTCATTATATAATACAATATCAGGTAGTAATTGAAGTTCGAATTAAAGGCAGTGTAATGGGCTGGAAAGTGGTGGAGGAAGTGGGGTGAGGGGGCTATTTTAGGAAGGCAGCCTGGGCAGGCCTCTCAGAGGAGCCATCGTTTGAGCAGAGACCTGCAGGAAGGGGCTGGGAGCAGCCCCCACACAGCCCCTACGCAAGCCAGCACTGCCACCTGTGGCTGGCCGAGCCACACCGCTGGGCTTCTTCCTCCGCAGAGCAGCCCCAGCTGGCCCTCAAGGGTCAGAGCTGCGGCTCAGGCATTCTCCCCACGGCAGGCTCGCACTAGAGGCAGACAGGGCCTGACCACAGCACAAACAGATGCACCAGGTCCGTGCATTTTTTCGCCCCAAGATTTGGAAGAGATGTTTCCACTTTTCCAAGTCTCCCATCCACATGCAAGGGTCACACAAGGAGAACACGGCTGAGGGATCCCAAGAGCATTCTCTTCTCTGTTGGCACAATACTTTGCCCCTGAGACATCCTCCTCCCCATTTTCCCCCTTTCTCTAGGAGTGACGTCGTAACCCTTCGTCCCTAACTCCTCAAGGTCAGTCCCAGGAAAGGAGAGGGATAGCAGAAATGCACCACAATCGGCATTTGGCTCTGAGGACTTTTTTTCTTTTAGGCAAAATGTTTTCCAGTTTCATTTATAACTGCTAATAAAGAGGGACACACCTCCAGCCACAGGAGCAGGGAAAATGGCGCCGGGCAGTTCAGGCAGCCGGAGCAGGACAGCTCCGAGGCTGGGGCTGCTCCTCGGACCAGGGCGATTTTAGCTCCTGGGGCCGTAGCTTTCACTAGGGCTGAGCTGCCCAAGGGCAGCTGATGCTCGGGATTGCACAGCTGCCCTGCACACTGCCCAGGGCTCCTGGGGTGGCAAGGAAAACCCTCAGTTTCGCCCACCTTCCCCCACTTCCAGTCTGCACCCACCCACAGGCCCGCCTGGAGGATGTGGGGATCGCAGACGAGGCTTCCCACCGGAGACCAGAGCAGTTTCTCCCCCTCCACCCTCTTCTGAACTGTCTTGAAAAGTCCATCGCCCTCTTTCCTCCACCAACTAAACACCTCTGCTCTTTACCTTCCTTCCCCTGGAGTGAGGGACAATAAACTTCCCTTCCCTGTCACCCCCCACACACCTCCAGAGCCACCTGCACCTGCATGTCCAACAAACACTCACGCAGCCCAAACAGGCAAGCAGCCTCCTGCCTGAGCCGCGCGCAGTTTCGACAATCCCATGTGGTCCAATTGGAGGCACCCCGGTGTTTGACAAAACACACTCCTCCAGTCCCCGACCCAAAAGGCAACACAATGGCCACTAAGAATTTCAAGACCAGACAACATCCATAGGTAGAGAGCTGGGTAGGACAAAGACACCACTCGATCCTCCCAACAAACCACAACAACTCTGGGATATTCTGCAGTGCCCTCTGGTTTGACACAGCCCACTGGGCAGAGCTGAGTGTGTGTTGGGGTGCGTGTGTGTGAGAGAGTGAGACAGGGTACATGTGTGGGTGTGGAAGAGGGTCATGTCTCTACTGTCTGGGCATGAAATCTCCCCAGAGCTAACCCAGCCCATACTCCATTTTCCCGTGTAACCTTCCTCCACTGTGCCGCAAACATATATTACACGGATGGTTAAATTGGATCATTATCACCCGGTGCTTATTTGGAAAAAAAAAAAAATAATTAATGTCATCTACCCCCATTCCAATCCTCCTCTCTTGCGGTCCCCGCCCCCAAAGACTCTCCCACATGCTAATCCCATGAACTGCGACACACCACAGCTTTCGGGAAAGAATAATGGCGAGGAGAAAGAGGAGAGCCGTGTGGGAGAAGATGTGGATAGCATTACTGCATTCCCCGTATGAAGGTGGGAGGACAGGAGCCATGGTGGAGGTAGGGGAGGGGACAGCCACCAGGGGAAAGGAGACTGAACAAAATCAAGCCCTTGGTCACCTGTGTCCATGTGAGAGGGAGTGTGTGTGCAAGAGCGTGTGCAAACGCGTGTGTAGATGTGCTGACTTAGCCCTCCTATCAGAAGGCTGCATCCGTGTGGCATGTAGGAAAGGCCATCACACCACTGTTGTGTTGCAAAAAAGAGAGAAAAGAAAAAAGAGCCGCAGAGCCATCAGAATCAGAATTTTCTCATGGAGATGGAAAGGGCTAGAGGAAAGGAGGAGGGGATGTATGGGGTAGCGGAGAGTGGGGTTGTGGAAACAGAAGGCAAGAGCATGACAGAACTGGGGGAAGACAGAGGGGGAAATCGGTGGTGGGGTGGAAAAGAATTGCACACACACAGAGACACAAACACACACACAACACGCAAACGCCAACCCCACTGCTCTACTGTTCACCCAGCCTCACAACCAGTCCCCATCTCTCCGCTGCCTCTCTGTGTCCCCAAAGCTGGTGCCGATGGATTTCTATATCTCAGTTTTGCAGCAGTGGGCTAATTACACCCAAGCCCCCTCACCAAATTAACCCCTCCCCTCCCTCTCCCTTTTCCTCTAAAAGGCCAATTGAAGAATAATGTGTTTTTAGAGATAATGGATTTTTTTTTTCCAAAGAGCGGGAGAAAGGGGGATGCAAGACAGAAATTCTGCAAACCAGTGACTTCCAACCTCACCTCCACCGCCCCTCATGTCCCCATTTGCGGTAGCATCTCATCTACAATTTCCCAACCATCCCCTTATCCCCCACCACCCAAAAGAAAAGACCTTCCTACCATACACATCGACAAACACATCAACCGCCACCCAATCTCAGTGGCCGATCTCAAAACCCTAAGCGTCAATCCACCTCGATGCATTTCCCTTATATAAGCAGCACATCATCAACATATTGAGTAGAAAACGCAGCATGAAAAAGAAATCAACAAAAAAGGAGGCCAGACCCCCGTCAGACCCCCAATAATTAATAATAGGGAGCTATCAGAGGAGCAAAAATGTAGTTGTCTCACAAAATCTAGACTCCCTTTGATTTCTGGCCCCTCATCTTAAGAAGCAATTTTTTAAAATTATTATTTCACTAGAAAGGGCTGGAAAGCTCCAGAAAAGGGCACTCACATAGTCCACTTGTTTTTAAAAAAAAAAAATTAACCCAGCCCTGTTGCTCACTTTAATAGCGAACTTCCAGCATCCAGCCTTTTTCCCTTCGTCCAGAAGGAAGACTGGCTCACAGGATGAACCCCAGGCTGCAGAAAATGGGCCGACAGCCCTTACTCTCCATTCCCCAACACCCCCCCACCACCACCAAAATCAAACAATAGGAATATCTCTGCACAACCAGCACCCATCTGAAATATCGTTTGCCCCAATATGACTTAGGCAGATTAAAGCAGAAGATTAAAAAAAAAAAAATACCAGCCCGGCTATGTCTCTCTCTCCCCTCCATCCTTCCCCCACGTACCCAACAGCCCTTAGGTAAACTTGCCCATCACAATCAGCGGGACCATTGTAACTCGAAAGGCAATGCAGAAGCCCTTGACCGATGAAGGGAGGCTCTACCCAGAACGGCAAATTCATAAAGGGCTAGTTCTTCAGACTCCCCAGACCTAACCTCCAGGTGCCCCCCAGATAGACTATCCTGGGGACAGAGTCACCCAGCGTGCTGTGAGTTCAAATTTCCATTGGAACCTTCATCACAAAGACAAACGGTCATCTGACCCCCGAAACTACACCGTCCTCCAGGTGTGAGAAGGAGCTCCCCTCTCCCTCCCAGGGCCATCCACAGGATCCAGGGCAAAAAAAGAATTAAGAATGTTGGGGTGGATTGTGGTGGCAAAAGAAAACTACCTCCCCAAGCGGGAATGACCGGAGGAAGCGGGGAGATGCCAGCTCCTGCTCTCTCGGTCTCCTATTTAGTCTGTGTCTAGCTCCATCCTAGGCTAACTCTATATGATCTCTGACCTTTGCATTTAAAAAATTAATAATAATAATAATAATGATCAAGGGAGAGGAATCCTACTTTAACTAAACCCTAATAATGGTTAAGAAATATATAATTTTCTCACTGCATGATGATATTTCTACATCCATATCGAAAGAGGAAGGCATTTAATGGAGGAAGAGAGACACTTATTTTGTTTTAACAAGTAATCACAGGGTAAGTCACCTACAAAGCAGCCGAACCCATAGGTTGGTATTACATCACTGGCCTAGGAAGGGATGGGGGTGGAGGGGCAGATTTTTTTTCCCTTGTCATCAGGACAGCATTTCTAAAGCAGTTAAGTTTTGTGCTTAAAAAAAAAAAAAAAAAGAGGGAAAGAGCCAAAACTCTGGGTACAACACAATGCCCTGAAAAAAAAAAAAAAACAAATACATCAAACCAGCCTTTAAGGTCACTGAGAGCTTGCAAAACCCATAGTGCTTACACAGAGTGGAAGTTTTCAGGCAAGCCCGCTACTAAATCATTAATATAAACAAATGGAAGGCAGAGGAGGAAGATTCCCCTGTAACCGATCCAAACAGGCGCACGCACACACATACACACACTCATACACACTCCCTTTTCACCTACTCTGAGTATGCCCACCTTCACAGAAAGACAGCGGCAATCCAGCCTGAGTCTTGAGACTCAGAAACCTCCCCCTCACACCCCTTAAAAAAAAAGTCACACTCAAACACACTGACACACACACATACACATCTCAATTCCTCAACAGCTAGAGAGATTCCTGCCTCTGTTCAGTTCTGTCTTCCTGTGATCCTCAGAGCATCCCTTCTCTTTCTCATTTGAACCAGCCCCTTCCCCAGAAAAAAAATAATGAAGAGGAGGAAAAGTGGCTACAAAAAGCCAAAAAACTATCTGCCCCAAATGAAGTGAGGAGCACACATCCAGACTGACAACCCAAGCAAATAGGAGAGAGACTTGAAAAGAAAAAGGTAAAAAAAAAATCTAAAAACATTCTTTGGCTTTTCCAACATGTGGGGCAAAAGGACCAACTTCCAGGAGAAACCGAAGCAAAAGAAAGGCAGCCAAAAAGCCCTTCCCGCGGTCAGCGAGGCTCTCGGCTCCAGCATTCAAAAAAAAATCTAGGTTGGTTGCTCCCAACTGAAAACTTCTGCCCTCTCAGGAGCAACCTCTTCCCAGAACGAACAAGAACCTTGAGTTGTTCCGTCCTGCCTGCCTTCCTTTCCCCCTAGATCTTACCTTTCCAGCTGAAGATCTGGGATCTGTTTGTTTGTTTGATGTTTAATCAACTGAGTTTGCTGGGTATGTTTCCTCTTTGCAAAGGTTCAAATTCCAGAATCTTTCTCCTTTTCTTTTCCTCTCTCTCTTGGGGAAGGAGTGGCGGGGAAGAAGGGAGGGGGGTGTTGGAGGTGTGAAAAGCAGGTCCTTGGAGGCTTGAGATGCTGGCGGCTGCGAGAGGGGAGGACACGCTCGCCTCTCCCTCTCAGTGAGTTGCACGCGAGAAGAGATGTGTAGGGCTGAGCTCTGAGCCTGAGACTGCTGGAGGAGCCCAGGAATTTCACGCACTCCAGAGCGGCCCCTCCCTCTCCCACACAGACCCCGGCATTTAAAGAGACAGCCAGGCAGCCTGGCTCAGGGCTTCACCTCCTCCCTGAATGTTCTGCAAACAGCTGAGGAGATACCATCAGCGAGGGGCACTCTGCAGCCCCCTAAGACTAAGAGGCAGTGTCAGGAGCACAGTTCTCCCTCCACGCCAACTGAGGATGGTTCTTCGCTAGAACTGGAGCAGGAATTAAAGACAAAATCCTCATTTACAGCCCCACTTCCCTGCTGCTGAAGATGCATGTGTCTCATTGCAGACTGAGGGAGTGAAGTGTGCCTCAGTTTCCCTGAGTAGTCACTCCTCCTTACAAAATCAGGGCAATCTTTGAGCATCTGGTGGAGGTTAGAGCTGTAACTAGGACACAAAGCCATTCCTTCAACAAGCATTTTGAATGCCTGCTTAGGATGAGGCCCAGTGCATAGGATAAGGGCTGGGGACATAGAAATGAAGGTGACAAGTGGGGCTTCCCGTCCAAGGGCTCCTAGTTGCAAAGACAGACAGAGGCACAGACAATTCTATCCCCGGGGGGCTGCAAGCTAAAACAGACAGAGGCAGGGATCAAGTGCTGTGCTGGATCAGGAGGATGGCTCCCTTCTGCGGCTCTCACCCTGAGTGTCTAAGCATTTCCAATCACCCCCAGCCCCTCCAAAATCCATCACTGGTTTTGCTGAACTGGTCCCTGTCTATGGAAACATTTTCTCGGTCAAGCCTGAACAAGAGATGACAGTCAGTGGCACCACAAGGTTTTGCTCAGCATCAGGCCCTGGTGCCTCGCAGTGGGAAAACAGCAGCCTCCCCTCTAAGGGCTGCATGCACATCCTTTCTCCGGCCAGCACCAATGGCAGGAATTGCCACAACCAGCTGTTGGGCACTTACCACATGCCAGCACATGGGTCCTCTCGTTCTGTCCATTGAGATCTGTGCTGTTTGACAGTTGTCCATCTCACAGTTGAGGAAATCAAAGCTTTAGGGAGGCTCCCAAAGTCACACAGATGGAAATAACCTAGAATGAATTTGAGCTACAGTCTATTCAACCCCAGAACCTGCCTACCTGGACAGTGCTACACTGCATCCCTTCCATGGAGGGTAGTTCTTTTATTTCTGTCCTTCACTGGACATTCTTCTAGCCATCCTGGCACCTACCCAACCCAGCAAGCTTTGATGGCACATTTACTTGCCTGGTATTGTGCTCACAGGAAATGAAGTTAGTAAGTCAGTTCCTGCCCCAAGGAGTCCCTGGTAGAAGACAGAGATGTATTCCTATAAAGCAAGGGAAAAATAACCGTCATGAGAGCAATGTAAAGGAAGTTCTATGAAATTGTGAAGAAGTAAGTGACAAATTTTGATTTGGAGATGGGGGATATCAAGGCAACCTTGGTGGACTGAAGTAGCATTTGGGCTGGGCATGGACAGCCACACATAATCCCAGCATTACTACTCTGCTTTTCAGTCTGTTCTACCTTAAAAATCATAATCTCATTTTCTTATGTTTCTTTGGGTCTCCAATCTTCAACACCACTATGGTACCCAGCACATAATAGGAACACAAACACAAACAACACAAACACTTTAATGGATTAATTTCATGCACGACACTTCACCTTCCACCAGTTTATGCTAGACCTGAACTTCCCTGGCCACCTGAACTACATCCTCCTTACTTGGCCTTTCTTGAAGCCCGTGCATCTGTCCTCAGATGTGGAAGAGAAATTCAGAAGGCACAGTGCATGGGATTGGGAAAGCTGTCTGGAGCTCCTGGAGAAAAGACCTGTGAAGGAACCCCCGTGAGCCAGCAGGAAAATGGGAACAGCCAGGGCAGCTATAGATTCACCTTTGAGAGCAGCAGGAAGAGGCCCAGGAGGCCACGGAGGCGTACGAGGGAGTAAGCCTGAAGGGAGAGCCTGAGGACTCAGTGCCCAACAGATGTCAGCTCCCACGGGACTCCTTTGGCTAACACTAGCCCTGGAAGTCCACTGCGCATCTGCAGAACAACGTGGAGGTTAGGACGTATACCTGGCTCCCAATCCCAACTTGCCTACCTAAATTCCACACGATTTGAATACTTTTCTTTCACCAATCCAAGTCTCAGCATCTTCACCTATAAAATGGATATAATACCTGTACTTACTTTATAGGACTTGTGAGAACTAAGTGATCAAATACACACAGAACACCGGCCCCTCAGAAGGGCTGAATAAACATCTGCTACCTCAGCCCAGAGGTCTGCCTTTGCCCCTGCATGGGATTATTAACTTTGGACTGCCCCCTATAGTTAGCATTCCCTTATTTTATTGTCTCACTTTGAAAATTTTATCTTACTAGGGTATCACAGTAATAACTGTCATTTACTTGTTTTTAGCCCTTTTGCTTTCTAACCTCATGTGCTTTGAATATACCTGTTATTATCGTTTTACTGCATTTAGCAGCTTCTTGGGCTTTTAAGTGTTATTTATCTTTCAATTACTCCAATATATCCTTTCAGTCTGCCTTTTTATCGTGAAATCACTGGGCTCGTCCTATCCCGTTCTCCCATAGCGTTTTAGCTAACTACCATTCTGCTTGTTCTCAGCGACCCAGCATTCCCCCCAGGTATCTCTGGATTTATAATAGTGGATATGTACAAGATGGCAGAGAAAGACAACAACAAAGACAGTAAGTCAGGTCTGCTTGCAGACATGAAATGCAACCATAACATAAAGCACTACCAGGTGTTTGCCCAAATGATGGTACCATGTCAGCAATGGTACTGACGAGAAGAGGGCCACAGAAATCCTCAGAGATTGGTGCTTCGCTGCTCACACCTCTCATTGGTCATGAGAGGGCCACGATCAGAGGCCATGAGGTTCAAAGGTTCCCTTGTGGGCCTGTCTTCCTCCCCTTGGCTGTGTGGTGTCTGCCTTCACTCAGTTCAAGGGGAGAACAAAATGGAGACCATTTCAGCTTTTCTCAAATGTACCAGACTGGTGCTTTCAGGATGGAGCAAGGAATAATCTCATCACCAATCAAAAGAATAATCTGTTCATGAAATTCTGGGCAAAAAAATCAAGTTAATATAATGATGACAATGACAATAAGAATAACCATCACAAGTCACCTGGGTGACCCTCTCCTTGGCAGCATTGTGGTTAAGATTCCAGGGCTCTGCCAGCAAGACATCTGGGTTCAAGTCCCAGCTCCACCTTTGCTGGCCTTGAGACCTTGGCCAAGTTACATGCCAAGCCTCAGTTTTCTCATCTATAAAATGGGGATGAAACCATCCTTGACCATTTCCTGTGATGATTACACCAAAACCATCTACAATAGTAAAGGGAACATGGGAAGTCCACAATGGAGAGTACCAGTTACCATCACCAGAGTGGAAATTAAAATATTTAATAGCTGAGATAATATAGGTAGCAACCAATCAGACCGGAAGCTGGCTGTAGCCACTGGTTTGGCCCTACCAGGGCATACCAGCCCTCAGCCCTGAACTATTGAGCCTACAGGTACCAAGATAAGTGTGCCACATGCATTAATGTGTTATCTCCTCTAACTTTACAGCAAGTTGGCTTTATCATGTTACTTATTGAAATATATGCAATTGCATATTTGTAAATAAGACTATGCCTATAAAATCACGGTTACAGATAAACAGATTTAACATGCCTTCCTGTTGTCCCAGTGACTCTTGTATGTGAATTTCAAGGGTTGCTTAGGCTGGGAGTTTTCTACCTTCATTACATGGAATCTTTCTTTTACCTAATGATCCTTTCATTAATCTTTAGAAGATAATGATAATGGTCAATGGCCTCGGTTTCTTTATCCATTGAATGAGTATATATACTGTCTGTCTTTTTCTTCTGAGTTCCCATTGCTCTACCCCAACCAACCCTGGGAATATTAAAGCCTTATCAAGCCAAGACCAAGCCACTAAATATTGGGTGTTAAACAGTTCTGTTAACCCCTGGTTAACATTTCAGTTAAGATAAGGTTTCAGGTCCCTACATGCCTGGCTCCTGCGCAGATTTCAAATTCAGCCTCAAATGCTATTCGCTTGAAGCAGTTTGCCCAGTGTTCCTTGCAAAAATCTATTGTACTCTTCTCTCCTCTTCTTCCCCAAGAGCTGTGCTGCACTACTGGCCCGCTGGAGTTTCTTTGACTTTCTGTCACCAACGTGATGATGTTCCCAGTGCTATCTGTAACGGACTGTTTAGTAATTAGTATTATTTGACATGCACTGTTCAGTGTGGACAGTTCCATGGAGGAGCCTGGCATCTTTCCGGAGGGGACTTGCACATAAAGAGTTGCCCCTGCAGTCCGGAGGACTCAGGGCCAGCAGTGAGCCCCAGGGAGCCAAACAGCAGCATTCTCCAAATTCTGAGGGCTGTGCACATAACCCAGAGTACTGCGTTCTGGCTCAGAATGGATGGAAAGCAAGTGAATGTGAAATCTGCAGGCATGTGAGGGCATAAGCCCAAAGGACAGCCTGAGCACTCAGGCCTTGAGGAGATTAGGGCCCACGGAAAGCTTCTAACTCCAGGCACCCCTTCCACCAGGGGATATCAGACACCCACGAGTGGCTACAGGGAAGGCCAGCTCCTGGGAAGGCCAAAAGTCTCCAATTTCTAACTCCAGTGGGGAACTCTCTCCCTTCATCTTCCTTTCCTGCTTATTCCATGGAAATAAAATATTCTTGGGGGCTTGCAGCCAGTGGAAGCTTTTCAACCATCTCCATGAATTCAGCAGTTTTTGCCAACTGAAAAGAAACAGCCATGGGGACAGGACTCCTGATACCAGCTTCAGGGAGACCCCGGCTGGGATGTGGAATCCCCCTCAGCTGCATCTGTCTCCCCGAGCACTCAGGTACCAGCAACTTGGCTAGACTGATAATGACAGAATTGCTCACGCACACACACACACAAAACTTTACAAGGAAAATAAACTGAGAAGGAAAGTATTTCCTTCTGATAATTTTCAAAGCAATTTTGATCATTTTCAGAACATTTCTAGCAATTCTAGAATTTCCTGCTTGGGGATCAAATTTTAACACAACCCAGGTATACTTGGAGTGTTAAATGGGTTTGAATGTTTGAGTGACGAGGAGTTACCTGTTAATGTTTGATGGTTGCTTTCCAAAAAAAACATTATTTTCTCCTTCTTGATGAGACTTCCTGCCTGTTTTCCACTTCATTCCTCCCACCAGACCGGTAAGAGCAGGCTAGGCTGACTCTGCCATTGCAGACTGAGCGCTGAGAGGGCAGGACCTACATCTCTGGGAGAAGCAGAGTAGCCTAGTCAAGGGTATGCGCTCCAGCCCCAGACGGCTGGAATCCAACTCTGCCGCAAACAAGCCTCAGGATCTTAGGCAAGTTTCTTGACCATTCTGTGCCTCCGTTTCCCCTTTATGTAATAGAGATTATGATAGACCCTACCCTACTTCACGGGGTTGTTTTGTGGATTAAACAAGTTAATATTTTTAAAGTTCTCAAACAGTGGTTGCCACAGGGTAAAGGCTATGTAAGTATTTGTTAAAAAAAAAATAAACAGCTTCCCATGGGCACTACTCCCAAGAGTCCCTTAATAAAAGATTCATAATAACAGCAATGGGAATGTGCTGGCTCTGGCTTATCTCAGGATCAGGAGCAGAAAGACATCAACTCTGCCTTCATTCCTGGAGACCTTGCTTGTGCAGGTTCAACCAGGCCCAGTTCCGATGCAGGCGGTCCCCTGCCTCTCGGCAGCCCCTCCTTCCCATCGTCTCTCTCTCTCCCTCTGCTGGCCAGCCTCGTACATCCCTACCCTTCACACTACAGCACGCTCAGCCTCAGGTGCTGGCAGGAAAGGCAACCGCGGCGGGGAGGATTCTGTGGACGCCAAAGCACGCCTCATCGCCATGCCCATCCCAGCAACCATTCTCTCTGACCCACGCACTAGGACTATTTTTAAATGATATACTTTTTCCCGGTTGTGAGAAAAAAAAAAAAAAGATAGAGACACCCTCCCCAGGATTCAAGCTGAAGATGGAATGATTGCCAAATGCTAACAGCTTTTTGAACAGGACGCAGTTAAAAATACGTCTGAAATGGTTTTAACTCAAACTCAAAAAATAGCATAACTGACTGAGGAGCCGCAGGCAGTGGGGGTTGGGGAGGCGGAAGAGGAAGAGGGATTCCCCTCAGAGGGGCCCTGGGCAAACCTCGGCACAGGGACACAGGCGAGGAGCCTGGTTTATTTTCCTACATGAATAATACCTTTTGAAAACACAGACCAAACCTCCAGGGAAAGTAGTGACCCCAGAAAGCTTGTTGTTGCTGGGTTTGAGGAAACATTCCTGATACGGGCCATGCAGTGCAGCAACCTGGATTCCCTCTACTCCAAGTGTGGCCACAAAGGCACCAGCATTGCTCCCCCAGCAGTTTGCAATGCAGAATCCCGGCCCCCACCCCAGCAGAACTGCTGAACCAGAATCTGCATTTCAACGTGATGCCCACGTTGATTCAAATTCAAATACCGTAGGTAATACTCTAGACTCTCTTATGATACCTCAACCCCAAAAGGACTTGATTTGACACATGAAGAAACTGAGACATAAGGAGGGACTCATTTAAGGTCACCAGCTGATTCAGGTCTAACAGTATCATCCAGGTTCCCACTCCCTTCCCTCCAGCTTTAAGCCTCAAATTAGGCTTCATCACCAACAGTCCCAGCCAAGGACAGCTGAGAACCTGGGATGCCTTCTTTCTAGGTACAAAGGACTTGGTACATAAGACAATCCCTTAAAACAGTTTCTCCAAATATGTTCAGTAGGTTACTATTCCTATTAGATACTCTGTGAAAAAGAGTCTATTTGTCAAATATATTTAGAAAATGCATGATGCACTTTAATATACTTAAGTCTTTCAGGAGTCCTGTGGAAATTGTTTCATCTACTGTTTTCAAAGTTATTCTACCACAAAGCCCTCGTTTCCCCACAGGAGACCTAGTAATGTGAAAAAAGATAATATTCTAAGAAATACACATTGGGATTCACCACTGTTTACCACTTAACCCATGCTCAACCAGTCTAAAGGAAAGCATAATGTTTCATAATGTTTCTTAAGGGTCAAAGTGTCATCATTCAATCTGTAATTGATCACTTCCTGCAACAGGGAGGTCACTATCTTCCAAAACAACCAAACTCATCATTGGGCGACTCCAATATTTAGAAACATTATTACATTAAGCCAAAATCCGCCTTCCTGTAAAATCTTGGGCAACAACTGCATGAAATCTATCTTCAGCACCAGTGTGCATGGGAAATTAATCACTGTTTCTCACAGTTACCCTTCACATGCAACTCTAGTAGTATAGATTAATAAGTCTACTCTGTCCTCTACAGTCCAGACCTTCAAATATTCCTCAGAATCATAGAATTTAGAGCTTAAAAGCATTTTAAGTATTACCTAACCTAACCCTTTTATTTTACAGATGAGAAAACTATGTCCAAAAGCAATCAAATTACTCGCCTGCAAACAGGCAGTGTAAACTTAATACGAGAGCCTGGATTTGAAGATAGCAGGGGTTTTGTGTTCTTTTCTTGGCTGAAGAGTCCTCTTTCCTCACCAGGAATTCCTGGACGTTTGAAGTTCACCTCTCACCTCCAAAACCCATCATGGAGAACCACATAGCCTCCAGCATCCTTCCTCCTGGCACTCCCTGGGGGCCAGATGAGTCACAGCACTCACCCAGTGCGGGGAGCTGCATTTCAGTCTCTCCTCTCCTGGAATGGCCGAGCTGAGACTGTTCTTCACCCCACGCTGCCTCCTCACCACTGCCATCTGTACCCTCCTTCTCAAGGATCACCATCTGCTTTCCTGGTACCACCCGCCGCCCCCAGCACTTTGCTCGGTTTCCTAACCCACTGCTTGAGCCACTCTCCCTGAAAAGTGTGATTTCCCTTTCTCCTTCCCTTTCCCGTCTTCGTCCATCTATCTTCCTCTCCTCAGCCCTCCAGAGTTTGCATGCTCGTAATCTCGTGCCTTCTCACTCTTTCACCCCAAGCTCCCACTCACCTGGAAATTCTCCCAGAACCCATTGCTTGGCCTAAGATTTTGCCAACAAGCTATATACGTCTGCTGAATTAATAAACGAGGTACTTTCTTTCTGCCCCTTTTCTATCACAGCCTGGCCTCTCATATTCTGAAACATTATTACTCAAGCCCACTTGCCCTTCTTCCTACCAGTACACTCCCTTCCTACAAAGTAGGAGAGAGCTGGGTACACTGTAGGTGCCAGGTAAATGCAGGGGGGTAGTACTGAGTCCCTAAGAAATACTCCTAAAGATGACTCCTGCTCCTTTTCTCACTAGAAAGGTCTACACTGCAGGAGGGCAGTGATCACATGTATGCAATCATACTCAGCACTTTAAATTTATCAATAAATATATGAGAAATAACTAAAAGAGAAGGTTTGAGCCCTTATGTAGCCCACAATGATTTCCACTTATCTGGCATCTCTTCTGTGCTGGACACTGCTCATACATTATCTCACTGAATACTTGAAAGAATTCTGTAAGGCTGGGAAAGGAGGTTCAAGGAAGGGATTCATATCTAGGGCTTTCTGGCTTCCATACCTGTGCACTCCCTCTTCTCTGTGTCCCCAAAGGTATCCATCCCAGGGTCCAACCCCAGGTCCTTCATCCCGATTTGTTCTAATAGAGATTAGTTTTAGTTCCCTATTTTTTTCTCCCTTTTCCAATCAGTACTTCTCTTTTCTGACCCCCTTTTCACGTCTCTAGACCCTTGAGAAGACCCTTCCCATCATTCCCATTCCTTACTCCCCATTCAATGTATGGCAAATGCAGATGTCAGCAAACAGAAGTTTTACACCAAAGACTAGCCTGAAAGCAAATCAGATTCCTGGGTGAAGGGTAAATATGATAAACAGATTTCAGTGATTAATGCCCTATGCACATTGGTGGTGAAAATATATTTTAGGCAATTGACTAAGAAAATCTCAAAATATGAAAATCTGGCATGTAACTATGGGGCCCAGGGAATAAACCTCTTCTCCCACCAAATGCTCTGATGCATCTGCATCCAAACTCTGAATTAACTGGTTCAAGTCTTCTCTCTACTTTGCAGCCTCTGGGAAGTGAATGAGTGACACTATCGATGCCAAAAGCTGGAAAGAAAATAATCTAGAAGTCTAGGAAATCAATCAAATATGGATAAGTCACCTCTGCAGAATCCAAGTATAGCAATAGCTTCACATTCTTGGTTTTTAAACATGAACTCTCTACTCTTCTCTCCCATACCCCATCATCTTTCTTTAATTTATCTTCCAATTCAAGTAACGAGTGTGGGTCACTTTGAAAACTGATTATCCTACCCCTTCTTAGCATTGCTGCTCAGACCTGAAGCATGTGAGGACCATTTTGCTGAGGATGAGTGAGATCTCTACAGTAGGCATTTGGGGGGAAAAAAAGACAAGGAAAACAGATGACAAGTTCATGGGTCATGCTAACTGCCTCACTCTCCTAAACCACAGCCCATCCTCCTTCATGTTGATCTCCAGTGTGAGCTGACTATGCAGAACAACTCTGATGGAAGGAGGAGAGAGACCAGGCTCACAAATACTGCCAAGTCCTCTTTGCTTTGGTTCCCAAGAGCTGGTGGCCCTTGCTGGTTGGAAGTGGTTGCCCATCCAGATCTATTTTTATAAGCCATAAGCCAAATTTTTCCCCTTTTATACTTGCTCTTACAAATCTCTCTTGATCCAAAGGACTTTTATTAACTCTCTCCCTCCCTCTGTATTTCTTACAGGATGTGATGAAAAGTTAACTATAGGAATGAAAAGATGTTTAAGACTGGGTGGTCAGGGAAGGAGGCCCTGGAAAAAATATTTTTTGACCTGACTCTTGACTAATAAGAAATAGCTCATCATGAGCAAATTTTTTTTCAGGATGGAACAAATATTATTTGTGATTATAATTAAGTCATAACTAAAAGGAAAATGAAAGTTTAGAAATGGCATTAAGGTGTATCACTCTGAGAAGCCAGTCTGTAAAATGAAGTGGGAGAGATTTGCTATAGGACGGACATGACAGCAGGGAAGAATCAAGCCATACAAAAACCTCAGGGAACATGTAACTTCTTCAGTTTTGTATAGCATAGTAATTAAGAGAATGGACTCTGGAAGTAGACTTCCTGGTATCAAATCCTGACTCCATCATTTATTTACTGTGTAACCTTTAGCTGTGCTTCATCTTTCTGATCTGTAACATAGTTATAATAATAGTCACTACACAAAAAGATTGTTTTGAGAATTAAATACTTTAATATAAGTAAAACACTCTTAACAAATGACATAATACATGCTATACACTTATTACTATCATATTGTCACGTGCATCCATTTATGAACACCCATGCACATATCAGGGTTATTCTCCTAGCCCACTCTTCAGGGTAATCAGTACAGACACCCCGTGCAAACTGAGGGGCCAAGATCCCAGCAGAACTGACTCAAGCCTAAGCTTGAAAAGATTTAAAGAAAAAAAAAAACATTCAAAGATGGAAATTTTGTTCATGTAGAACTGTAGAGCCTTCTGCTTCCTTTAGATCCCCCTCAAGCCACACAATGATTCTCTTCTTCTTTCACACTCACATTCCATTTACAGAAGTCACAAAAAGCCCAGCATTCCCAGGCCTTTTCTTGGATATAATCACTACCTGAAGTCCAGAGTTGTCAGTCACCAAATACCAGCACTTCCAGGGCAAAAAGCAGTCTTCCTGGAGTCACAGCTCATCTGATTCTTGTGTGAGCTATAAGTGCCCAAGGCTCAGCACCAGCACATTGCCTAGCATATTAAAGTTGCCCAACAAATGTTTATGGAATAAATGAATTGTGGCTCTTTTATTACATTTGTGCTTCAGGTGTACAATAATATACTTCCTGTAATTATTATAACCATCTACTTTTTCCCCTTTCCACCATGAATAAAACTAAAGAAATGGAGCATTTTTAAACAATCAGTTGGCATCACAGAAAAGGAGCAAATGTGAAAGTGATCATTAGTTTTTAGGGTGGACATCCGTCCAGCAAGCTCTCAAGAGCTTGCTCCTCTGGCTTCATCTCAACCCTCCTATGGGGCAATAATGATCTTTAGAGCTGTTTGTAGACAATTTCCCCTCAAATTCCCTACAGAAGTGTATTGCTTCTAGAACCACGGAGAGCTCCCAACAGCTGCCCTCTCCATGGAACCGCTTCAGTTTTCTCAGCACCACGGAGAGCTCCCGTGCTGCTCAGCAGGTGTGTGGATTTAGCATCTTTTATCATCAGTGAGAACTCCATCAGGAACTGCAGATGGATAATCCCTAGTGAAACTACCTATAGTGTTATTCAAATACTGTAACAGGGCAAAAAGTGACTGAGGTAAAAAGCGCCCCAAAGTCCAAAAAATATACAAAGAATCTGCTACCCTTTGATGGGGCTAGAGAAAGCAGGCCTGAAGACAGCTAATGATTGCAGCCACTTTTGTGCCAGATAGACATTTTTATTTCCCTTCCCCCCAGAAGTTAAATACCAAAGGTGAATTCAAAAACCGCAGTCTAAATTGTGATCATATCAACGTGGCTGCACCAGACACAACTGATCTTATCTGAATGGTGACTTTATCCACTTTGAAGAGCAGGACTCATTACAATAATAAGGAGTGACAGAAATGGGAGAAAGAGCAATCACAGCAGAGCCAGGAGAGAGTTTACTTTACTATCATTTTGGAGGATTAATTCTAAGCTTCCCTCCTATAAACGTCATTTTTCACTTCAGCAGAAGGTCCAGGGTCTGAAATTATTCTAGCCTGACCTGCAGAATGCACCACTTTGCACCTGATTTGCAATCCATTTCTGCTTCCTCCTATCAAGCTCAATGATACCTGTTTAATGATCACCTGGCCCTCTGCATGCATCACTGTGCTGATGTGAAGAGGCATGCGCACTGGAGGTCAGGTGGTAGGATCCAGTGTTCAGGAAGGTCTGAGAGTATGTAGGCAAGGAAAACAGGGTGCGAGTTTACAAGCACAGAAGGGGTGTCTACACTCTCCCAAAGAATATGGCTTCAAGGGGAAGAGAAAAGGGAAAATATGTTGAAGCTGCTCTGTGTGCTTAATGTATTATTTCTAGACCTGGTCGCCCTTCTAGGTCCCTTACCTACTAGCCAATTTAAGCGGGAAGATGATATGATTACCTGGATTCTCCTCATTGGAGATACTATTTCCAGCCTCATCTCAGCTGCCCCCTAAATTCCAGTCACACTGGATTAATTACCTCTTCTCAGACTTGCAACACACTTTTTTTACATCTTGATGTTTTACTCTTGCTGTTCCCTTATCCCAAAATTCCCTAACTACTTTCTCTTCTCCATCTCCCCACCCAAATAAATCACATTCATGTTTCAAGGCCCAGATCAAAGGTCACCTCCTCTAACACTGCCCCTAATTCTCCCCTATAACATTCACTTTTTTCCCTTTGTTCTCTCTTGCATGTTCTTTTTTAAACTCACATTAGTTATTCATTTGCATGTCTCTCTCCCCCTCTAGATTGTAAACTCCTCAAGAGCAAGAATCTGTCTGACCTTTGAATTCATGGCAGCATGTTGCACAGTTCTTTGCTCAACACAGGAACAACATAATACTTCTAGTAAATGAATGAACAAAATGTAACAATATAATGCACAGGCCAGAATATTTTCCTCTGTCACCTTTTGCCTGAAATCTTGTATAGTAATTTGGAAATGTCCAAGTCCTTCCAGGTGCTGATTTTCTTCCATTAGTTTAATAATCAGGGGAGGGAGGAGGAAGTTTCCAGCATCACTGGCTAGGGGTCCACAATCCCCAGCACTGAATAGAACACAGCCTTTACCTTAAGATCAGAGCACACCTCACTGACTTACTCATGCCACTGGTTGACAGCTCTGCAGCTGACAGTCAGGTTCTGAGACTACTTTTGGCCCCAAAGGGCTGACTTGAGATTTCCTAACCTAGCAGACTTCTCTAAACTTGATTTCTAGCCTTTTGAGAGTTACAGTATCTCTCTGATTTTAAAAGTCCTAATAGCTTTTCCTCTAAAATTCATACTCTCAGCTACCAGCTCTCTACCACCTCACCGAAGCTCAGGTCTTGGATCCTTCAAAGCACCTCAGTGCCAGATGCCAATGCATCACCCCAGAGTGACGGTGTGGGTGTGGATGTGAACATGACCAGACACAGCAGCATGTGCATTCACAGTTATTTACACTCAGAGCATCAGCCCGTGTGCCATATACAAAGTAGGTGCACACTTGCAACTCCTCACAGGAAGAATGTTAGTAAACTTGATGCCAGATAATTGTCCCCACTGCCCCCCTCATAAGCATTCTACCTAAGAAGCAATTGTCAGTCCCCCACACTTGCCATCTTTCACAGCCACTTCTCTCAGGATTGAGTAGTGACCAATGGGAAGACGGCATCGAGGCTGCTGAATCTCAGCTGGAGCCTGCATCACCACTGGCACCCTCTGGAAGAGGCTGGTGCTGGGGTCTGTTTTCCAGCTTCTCGTCTTCCCCTTCCATGCATCTCCCATCACTGGCTTCTTCATGCACACACACACACACCCCGCAATCTTACTCAGTGCCTTTCAGATTTCTTGGCTGAATCTTGGTGGAGTATGGCCTTCCCCCCTCACTCGGCCCACTGGAGTATATTCTTTGATTTCCAATTATCTGTTTCCTGAGTCTTGAGTTGTAAGTGAGCTTTGTCTTCTGGGATTGTCTAAGAATCTGACTTTTCCTTCTATCCATACCCCCCGACAAGATGAGAAACAATACAGGTCACTCGAGATAAGAAGAAAGAGGAAGGAAAAGTAATGCCGTGTTCCGATAGATGCGACAGTCCTGCAGTCACTTTCTGAGAACCTGATAACTGAATTCCACTGCTCTGGGATCACATCTCATTTTTACTCTGCCCAGTAGCCACCATTTCTGCCAGAATCAAAGGGGTTAAAGCAGCAGCCAACATACAGTGGAAGAAGCATTATACTGAGCTTGAACTTATCTCGAACCCTTCACGCTCTGGGACCTACCTACCTTGAGCCTAGTTTCCTCGTCTGTTAAACAGAGATCATGTGTAACCCAGAACAGGGGACAAAGGTTGTTGCTGAGCCCTCTGGGGCAGGCCTCAAGGACTTCCATGGTTAGTGTGGGCTTGTGGCAGGTGGGGGCAGCAGAGGGCCACTGGGGGAGTGGAAGTAAAGCCCTGTGTTCTTGTCTCCAGAAATTCTGATGGATGACTCAGCTCTTCCTCAGTCCCCTGGTATGTCCGTGGGCCTACTGCCCCAGCCCGAGCCATGCTGGCCCCTCGTGCCCACTTCTACCACACTCCCTGGTCCTCCAGCAGCACCAACCCCCTTCTGCACCAT
Source organism: Manis pentadactyla (assembly GCF_030020395.1). NCBI lineage: Eukaryota > Metazoa > Chordata > Mammalia > Pholidota > Manidae > Manis > Manis pentadactyla. Next base: position 24,330,595 of record NC_080029.1, read on the forward strand.
GGCGTGGGTCTCTGGCTGACTTAGGGGAAAAAAAACAGTCATCTGGAATTTTAATGAGACCAAGTTCATTACATTCTGTTGTCATTTCATATTTCACTGCCTTGATGGTGAAGGCACAGGAGACCCCAGAGGGCCTTTCTGCTTTGCAGGCAGGGTGGAGAGGCAGGAGGAGGGGGGAGGGAAGTGGCTGACAGACAGGAGACCGCGCCCCCTCCGCCAACCTCCCTACCCTCATCAAAACCAAAATTGTAGAGGACTGGTCCTTTCCTTTGAGACCAACCACGACAGCCAGGTGCAGGAAGCTGAAAGAGCTTTCCCCAGGTTAAAGAGGGGCTCAGATCAAAACAGGGCAGGAAGGGAGGGACCCCTCAGTGCCAAGCTCTTGCATGTTCTCAAATACAAACAGAGCTGGCCTCGGGGCACCATAGAAATTGCCATTATAAATTCAGATGGTGCACCAGGGGGTGCCTCATTTTCTATTATTGTGGTTGGTCTCGTGAGCCACTCCAGCAATAGGATCTCAAAAGTGCAAGTGCTACCCCCGGGGGCACCATTAGAAACACATTATTTTAAAGCACCGCAATAAAGCATGAACTCAAACAACTTCATTGAAATAAAGATTAATATGGAACATGTGTTCCTCAGCCTCCCTCCACCCACACACACCCTGCAACCCATACCTTTCTCCCCACACAAGCACCTGATGGCCTGCTCCCTGGACCTCCTGCCCTGCCTACAGCTCAGTGCTTGATGAGGTATGGGACACAGAACTTGGGGGACCCTCAGAAAAGAGGACATTGGAGGGCCAGGCAGTGCCAGACACAACATGAAGAAGCAGAGGGGCCAGTCTATTGAGATGCCAGGCCTGCTACCTAGTGGGATACAGTGACAAGAGCCTGGGTTCTCACCCAGGACCAGCCACGAACTAAACTAGAGGCATTAACCTGAGCGCATCACTTAATCTCTCAGAACCTCAATTACGTTTTCTATAAAAGAAAGCTAAATGTCCTTCCTATCACTCCTGCTTCACAGGATCACAGTGGGGATGAAACAAGGCAAGGTGGTTTGTATGAGAGCCCATGAAAACTAGAATGTTCCATCCCAATGGGAGTCACGTGTGCCCTTCTGCAGGGTGTGGTCCAGGGGAAAGGCCCTCAGCTCTCTCTGGCCACCAAGCCATAGGAGAGTGAGTGAGGCCCAGCACAGGCAGATGCAACAGCTTCCTGTCGACTCAGCAGAACTGGGGGCTTGGTGGGGAAGGAGAAGGAGCCCCTATTTCACAGGGCAGCCAGGACTTGCAGAGGGGTGGATCAGCTGGGACACCCCAGGCCTTTCTGTACAGGCCTAGGAGATGCAGACAGGGCAGAAGAACTGGACTAGTGAAGAAACAAAATCCAACAGCCCTCTACTCACACGGGCTTGGAGGAAGAGGAGTTGTGCTCCAAAAGGGGAACAATAAGTAGTCCAAATAATCTTGCTGAAATTCATAACCTTCCCCTCCATCAGAGAGCATTGAGCTCTTTCCTATTGTCTTGAATCTCCACGGGGAGTTGGGGGCCACACAGTCTTCCCTCTGTATGACAGATGAGGCACAGAAAGCTTAGCTAAGGCAGTAGGCAAAACTGGACTAGAATACTTAGATTCTGGCCTATAATCTAGCCTCCTTTGATGAGGACCTAGGTCTTAAAGAGGAATATTTAAAGCTAATTCTCATAAGGGAAACAATGTACTCAGATGGGGCTACCTACAATAGACTAACAAACAGAAAATTAAAAATTCTACTGCAGGATTAGCCTTTTGTCCACCCAGGTTCAAAGAAGGCCTCAGCCACCTTCCTGAAACCTTGTCCCCCACTGTAGCTCAGCAGGACCACAGGGCATAGGAAGAAGAGAGCAGCCTGCACCTGTTACCACTAGAGTCATGGAAGAAGGAAAGGGGCTGATTAAAGGTAGGAGACTGGTGGCCTAGTGGGTTTTACATCTTCTTTGCTTTCTGTTTCTGGAAGAGAAAGGGGATTGTCATTTAAAAAGAACAAAAACAACAAAAACTGAACTGACATCAAGTATTTAAATTTCAGAAATGGAAGGGAAAAAAGGAAAAGTGAAAGTGAGATAAAAATATACTGTAAACAAGGCACAAAGCCTGTCTGTGATAGGAGACCTCTTCCCTCTCTGGCTTAGCAGGCGACCCTGCCATGCCACACCAGGGTGTCACATGCCAGATGTCCCCAAGGGAAGAGCACGGGAAAAGAGGATGCGCTTTATTGCATCTGTGAGGGCTGGAGAGTTGAAGCCATAGGCCCAGGTCACAGGACCTGCATAGGCTGGAGGCTTGGCTCTGTTTTTCACCCTGGTCCACCACCTCTGAAATGTACCTCACTGGCCATTAAGGGGACCAGGTAGAAAGGTGGAGGATGCAATGAAGCCCACCCACGGCACAGGAAAACCAGAGTGGGGACTGACCACAATATTCTCTAACTCCACAGGCCAAGCATGGCTCATCCTGAAATCTCCAGTGAGCTATGAGATGGGGAAGATAAGAAATACAAGTTCAGAATCATGACTGATAAAGGAGTGATGGAGCAAAATGCACAGATAAAGCCTCACCATCCTCCCCCATTAAATAGAGGGGATTAAAGGAGAATTTGGGGGCACATGAACTCTCCTGGCCTGGGAGCAGAGAGGGAGCAGAGCTGAGAAGAGAACCAGTCTTAAAGTTACAGTGATCTGGTCAAAACAAGCTGAGGGTCAGGAATTGAAAATATCTGGAGATCTAAAGAGGCATATGGGGCTCAGCACCTGAAACCAGGGAACGTCAGCAACCAGGCAGACAGGCCAAGTAAATTAAGATGAAATAAGTAAATTATAAGGCTGTAGCACAGCTTCCACAGTGAACTCAGCAGGCGTGTGGTTGACTGGAGCAAGCCTGGGCTTTCAGGTTTGGGCAGTGGGTCCGATGAATTAAGGAACCAGTGGGCTGTGGGGGGAAGTGGGACTATAGGTGTTTGGAGGAAGGCTGCAGGTCATGGGACATCAAAGAGCTTCATTTACTAGAAGTTCAGACAGAGGACAAAGGGACAGAAGATTACACTTCCCATAGAAAGGGGAAGATGCTGAGCTCTCCGTCCATGGCAGCGTTCAAGTAACATCTGAGTGGAAGAGATTTCTACACCAAGGGGGCAGCTATCCTACATAAAACTTTAAGATCCCACAATTCCTTTACATTTCTCCTCCTCCTTCCCACCCTACCCTCCATACCTGCACACTGCTACCCTCAGCTACCCGGGTCATCAAGTTAGTAAGAAAAACTGGCTGGGTGATAGAATGTGCACAAGTCTACTAAAATGCAAGGATGTGTTCCCTCAAATTCTGCCCTGGTCTGAAAGGCACACTGTTTTGTTTCTCTCAATCACAATCATCTGAGTGCTACCACAGTGTTCTTATGCCTCACTGGGAGCAAGACATTCTCCCACGTCGGCATCTCCCCTGCATCAGGGTCTACCCCTGTGACACATGAGCAGTACGGCTCAGGGCACAACCGGGACTGCGTAGCTCTTGTAGTTGCCTGCCCATTAGCAGTCCCACTCCACATCTTCCGTCCTAAAAGCAAACCCAATTTTGTTCCACTGTCCAACAACCACAGGGTTATGGAAGGCCAGCCCAGCCACAAGGAACGAATCTCGCTCAGTCCGAGCCAACATGGTAATTCTGCTTCCCTTGCTAGTGATTGGTTTTAAAAGGGCATGTGAGGCCATTCTGACCAGTGAGGCTTGAGGAGAAAACCTGGGCTTCTGGGAAACCTTTTCTCTCTCCAAAATAGGCATGTGGTGGTCTGCATGTGATGTCATCTTGGGACCATCTAGAGACTACAAGGGGGAGCAAACCCAATAAGATATCCAAGACCCAAAGGCAAGAACAAGAGAAAGAATCTGGAGACACGATTAAACCTCAGAATTAGCCAACCCTGGAATGCTTTAATTAATCAACTAACCAATGCCTAGAATGCTCTGAAATAGGGATCTAGACTTCTTGTTCCAGAAATGACATGATGTTGTCCTTATTATTAAAACCACTTTTATTTGCCCTTTATATTACTTGCAACTGAAAGCATTCCAAGTGGTAGGCACACCATATTACACTCACTTCTGCGGCCTTTGCACATGCTTTCTCCTTCCATCTGGGCCCTCTTCCCCCACTAACCGTCTCCCACTTGGATGCTTCTTCATCCTTCCGGTTTCAGTTATCACTTGCTCTAGGAAGCCATGCCTGACCCTCTCTCATGTGCCCTCCCACCCCACATCCTGTACTTCCCTTCACAGAGTTTATCCTGCTGTTTGACCCCTGTCCTTCACTGGACTGTAAGGCCCATGAGGACTGGGACAGTAAACATATTGCTTACTGCTCTATCCCAAGTCTAGTATATAATAGGCACTCAAACATTCTATTTATCCAACAGATAAGAAAATTAACACTTAACAAGGACTTCATTTGAACAAAGTTCTATTCTAAGTACCTTAATCCTAACAACCAATACATTAGGCATTATTATCACCATTTTTCTGGTGAGAAAACAGGCATAGAGAGGTTGAATCACTTACCCAGCATCATACAGCTAGAAAGTAACTAAGCCAGAATTTTAATAGAGGTGGTCTCTTTCTGCTACATAATATAAAACCATTGTTGAGCACCTACTATATGCAAGACATGGTCCTAGGTGCTGGAAATAGTGTGACCAAGACTAAGTTCCTGCCTTTGGGAAGCTTACACTTTAATGGGAGGAGACATATAACAAATAACAAATGCATAAATGTACTGAGTAAATGAAAGATGAGAAGTTCATGGTATAAAGCAATGTGGAATACATCCTGGCCTTGAAATCCCAATAGTTAGATTTGAATCCCACTTCCTCATTAATCAATGGAATGAGCTTGGGCCAGTTATGAAACGCTCTGAACCTCAATTCCATCATCATATGCAAAATTGGATTGATGTAGGAATAAAGTGAGAATGCCTATAAAATGGACTTTCACCCTGTCTGCTACATAATAGCAGCTAAATAAATGTTCTAAATCGCTACAAAGTATGAGTCCCATGGAACTACAAGAGTCTCAGAACTGGAGAACTGGTTGAAGGAGTCTATAGATAATCAGATAGCTAAATTAGGAAAGGGTTATTTACCTTCTTGGTCTATAAAGCCTCCAAACTAATTCCTGTCTCCCATTTTTCCCAAGTTCCCATCTACCTCTCTTAGAGATAAAATGGGGACTGTCAAGGTTGGGGACCAAAATACTAATTTCTGGTATTTAATACCATTCATGATACATGACTTACTGACAATGTGTCTACATCAGTCAAGTCCTATCTGGCCTGCTAGGATCTCAACAATTGTCCAGGTGGTCAGCAGGGAGACCATCATCAATAGAACAGACCCTGGTGGCAGGTGGTGACAGGAAAGTAAAGTCCAACATCCTAATTATTGATGGAGTCTTTTTTTATAATTGCACTGAATTATTAATGTACATTAATTAATCTATTGGAAAGTATTCATTATTTCAGAATGGATAAATGATATTGTATTTAACTATTAAATACAATATTTTAAAACTGTAGCCCCTTCAGCCCATCTTTTTGACTGTCCCAAAGCAAGGAGAACAAGGTATTTATATAAAGTAGGGGAGTTCTGACCCCAGCTAAGATCCATGAACTAAGAAGCAGTCTTAACCATCAGACTAACATCCTCGGCCAGGCTAAAAGAAATCCAGGACCCCGCCAAAGATGGCTTCCAAAAAACAAGGAGGCTCTCTCTGGCTACCATGTCACTTAAGACACAAAAGTTCCAAGATTATGGGAGAAAATCCTCTGCCTTGTTTTGTAATGAATAGTACATATTCCTTAAATACAGAACTGGAAGTTTTATATCCAACAGAGTGCCCTCTCCTTCAAACTATTCACCTTTGAAATCCATACACTCAAGCCAATGATTTGCCATGAAACTCTGGCGTGGCAGACATGAAACATTCAAGAAAATTGCTTTTGGAGACAACATTAAGTCAGATTGATTTACCCAAGAAAACCAAATTTATAACTCCACAGTCATAGAAGTTCGTTGGTTTTCCCAAAACATACCAGCCAGTTTGATAATGGAGATACTAGGCTTGGCTCTAAGTGACTTCTGGCAGTGTCCAAAAATAAAATCCATTCCCTTGTAGAGAAATATTTGGACCAACTGAGTATGTTCAAAGCAATGTGCCATAACATATTTTTAAGCTCCTAAATGATAGTATAAACACTGTTGCCTCAATTCAGTAACTAAGCATGCATATGTCAGTGTGTGTGTTTATATCCATGTTTGCAGATGCATAAGAAGTCACCAGAAAGATATATGTTAGTTTTGACAGGGGTCTTTTCAGGTTGCTAAGATTATGAATAATTAATTTTGTAAATTGTGTATTCCTGTACTTTCTGAACTTTCTGTAAGACACTTTTGTTTCTTTTGTATATAACTTTTGTAATTGGGGGGGGAGTAAAGGCACAATATAAGTATTTTACAAATACATTTTTAATGTGCCACAGACCCTGAAGGCAACTTCATACCAGAAGTTACAATAACGCTTGGCTCAGGAAAGTGTCAATGGATTAAATGCATTGCCTTCCATGTTCTACCTTTTGAAGGGCACAACCCTCATTTAGATATACAACTTCCATTATGTTCGTTTTTTTAATAAAAAATCATTCTCCATTAACTTAGGAACCACATTGTATAATGTCATTCCATCTATGCCAGTGGCAACTAAGCATTGTAATGACCTTCTAGTACATGGAGTCACCACTCGCCATGGACAGAGCCCAAGACAGGCCTGCATTGTGCCAAATGCCATTCTGCTACATAGGGTCACAGTCCAGAGCAAGGCCCCAGTGAATTTTCTATGAAAGTCCTTGCACCACACGCAAGAAACCTTTCTAAAGGAGAGGAGGAAAAGGCGTGACCCCATCTGAAATGCAATTTCTTATGTTCTCTGCCACAGGGTATCCAAGAGTACTGACAAGAAGCAAAAATAACAATGGCAATAATAACAGGGTAACCCTAGGTATTTCAGGCACTGTAAGCAAAAAAAGGACAACTTCTGCCCCCTTTCAGGGACCAATTGGCCCCAGGTCCAAATTGCTTTATGATGTCACAGTTGATATTTACCAGCAAATGAGATGGCAGAGGAAATGCAGTGAGGTAGGGCCTGATTTCACCACACCGGCAAGCAAGAGGTAAGTTTCTTGCCATAAAGAAAATAGAGCACTTGGATTCCTGAGATGAGTTCTTCAAATTTCCAGTAAATCACTTTGTTTTTTTCAAGAAACCAAATTTTCCTTCTCTTGGTGCCCCACCTTTGTCCAATTCATGGTATCTCCTCCAGTCCTTCCGATGTAGAATCATTATGAATACTCAGTAACAGCAACAACAATAAAAAAAAGTTTTGCATCATGTTGAATAGAGGAAAGAAAAGGAACATGAGTTGCAGGATGACCTATAAGCTTTTTTTTTGCTAACTGGAATTTAAGGGTGCTTTTGTCCCATATGATGTGGCCTAAAAGCAGCTTGTAAAAAGAGGAGTCACAAATGCAGAAAGTGTAGAAGTTCTCCTACAGAATTCCTGTTGCCCCCCATGTACCTAATTCCTGGTAATGAAGAGCAAGGATTGCACATTGGCAATCCCATTCTGGACTGCTTGGGCTCTGCACAGATGCTGAGTGTCACAGAATAATCTATGAGGGCTCCCTTTCCAGCTGGCCCAGGTATCAAGATACTCTGATGGAGGCTCGAAGCCACTAAATGTCGTCCACAGTCTAAAAGCCCTGCTACTGTGGAACATCTTTAAACTGTTCTGTACCTCTCAAAAACAGACTCCTGAAAGGTACAACTGTGCATCTATAATGATGGAAGAAATACTTTCCTTGCCAAGGAGCTAATCAGTCAATCAACACGTAACCTTTTAGAAAGAATTCACTCACACTTCACTGGGCTCCCTTTCTACTTAAAAAAAAACAGGAGAGCATCATGGGACATGCCTGGCAATAGTTCAGCAGATGGCTGAACGTTAAATATGGAAAACAATCAACCAACCAACCAACAGTGTTTGAGCATATGTTCCTTTGAGACACAGCACTAGACTCAGGAGGAGACCAAGTGTAAAAGAGAGTTTCTGTCTCTGGTCGTCTTTGATCATCGCTGGGGAGATGACTTACTCATTAAAAAAAAAAAATACTTCAACAAAGTTATACCTCACTTCTATATTCTTAGAAGTTTAACAGTTTACAATCACTATTTTCATCTAAATTAATTCAACCCTTCCTATATACCTATGTTAATCACCTTGTCTTATGATGAGGTAATAATAGCACAAGAAGTGTCAATACACAGGGTGGATGATTGACAAACGTCAGTATGGGAATATATGCCATGGACCTGGTTTCATAAAGGGAATAGACAGGAGACTAAAGATTTGTAACTATAAAATATTTGAGTAAAAAGAAGAGAGATCAGGACACAGGCAGAAAGTGGTGTGAGCAAAGGCATGGCTGCATAATGTCTCCTTGCCCTGGACAGAACACAAGGTTCGTGGCCACTTTAACCCCCTACGATGAGCCAGAATGAACGCCTGTCCAATATGGGTGGAAGAAAAGCTCTAGGTATAGCAGTTCCTTGGCAAACAATTATCCAACCTTACCTAGATGTATATGACAATCCCATATGATACAACATGGAAAATGATTTTTTTAAAAAACTGTTGCAGGGGGATGAGTGGTGTCTTAGTCCATTCAGACTGCTAGGACAGAATGCCACAGCCTGGGGGGCTTACACAGCAGTCATTTATTGCTCACAGTCCTGGAGGCTGGGAAGTCCAAGATCAAGGTGAAATATTTTACTGTAATATATCATTCACTGAATTCAAGCTTCGTCCAAACTGCATTCACCAGAATATAAAAGTATGTCTGATGCTAAAGTCTAAGCCACTTGCTTCAAAGCTGTGTGCTGTTTCCTTCTCCATGGTCTGACCTAAATGGCCAGACATTGATCAGTGTGCGTCCTCTAACCAAACAGCACTTATTCTGCGCTGTGTGCTGCTCAGGCTGCACAACAGAGGCAGCCTGAAAATGCCTCAGCTGCACGGCTTTTTGCTTCCCCCCTGGAGAAATTAAGCTGTAAGCAGGCATCTTATCCAGATGTATCTTCCCCCTCCAGATTGGGTCTTACCACCAGCTTAGTCACCCTCTTAACCTACTTCTGAGAACTGAAGATTGGCGGCCAGAAAGTATGATTGAGCAGTGCCCTCTCAGGCTCCAGCATGAGTACATCTTTATGCTGCAGTTACATTTTCTGAGAGGTTGAACAAGTAGATGTTCCAAACTAAGTGATCCCATTATGGAAATTCCAAAGGAATACAGTGAACATCGTGGTTCCCCACATTGGACAATACTCCAAAATTTAAAATATTCTTCCATCGGGAAGACCAGACAGAAGATGTCTGTGCCATTCGGGTGTGTGTGAATGGCAGCACTGTGACTGATAGCCTACTTCCTGTGATCCCGTCTACTGTAAGCTTCTTCCTTCCCGGAGAGATGCCGCTCGACTACAGGTAATGCACGTGGTGGAATTCCAGGTAACTCAGTTGCTCAGCCTCCTCCTCCTCAGCAATACCAACAGGAGTGCTGAGAGCACAGTGAATTCCACTACCTTCTGAACCACATGACCACTAGACTGGTTTTACATTGTCCACATGTAAAGTCCTGTGTGAACATCCTCATATTTTGGAATGTTTAAAATTTACAGAAAGCAGCATTGCTCTAGAAGTAAAGACTCATCCCTACGCAAATGAGTTCTAGTGACCTATTTCGGTGGGAGGAATGGTGAGGATTAAATGCTTAATATTTATCGAGCACCTGCAGTGATCTATGTCCTATTCAGAACAGCAGAGGAGGTATAACTCCTCTTTCAATCAGGTTAATGAGGAATTGATTTTTGAAGCTTTTTAAAAACACAAAGTACAATACCAATGTTAAACACCAATCATATTGGGAGTGGTGCTCACCCAGCTGACCGCCTAATATGGAAGGGAAAACGTGGGCAATCAATAGCAGATCCATAACTCCCTCCCAGGGTGCTATCAGAGTGCTTTTGCCCTCAGCAACATGTGCAAAGAGTCAGTCTATTTGCTCTAAACTGTGTTAAGAATCAGAAGGGAACTCACCTTCTTCCTGTAAGTGAATGAGTGCCCTTTATGATTAGGAGATGTGGCACACACAAAATCTAGAAGGGAACAAGCAAAAGGCTCTATCACAGCCTTTTGCAAAATATATGCCATGGTTTCTCAAGACGACTGAGCCACCTGGTGTTAGAAAGTTAACAGCTAAAGCTCCTTTCTCTCTGTCTTCCATGGAGGGCAAATGAAGTTTTTCCCAAATGACCTTAGGACAGTGTTAGCCAACAGCCTCTACAGTGAAGGTAGACTCAGCATTAAGCTTCTTGACTCCAGAACTTCCCAACTCTCATTCGGGAACACTCCAGAGCACACCGTAGTCAAATTTGGACTGTGAAAATTTGAATCTATTGAAGTCTAGGTGAGACATACAACCACATTGGCAATAAAAACAAAAATAACAGTAGCTACTATTTATTGAGGATTTAGTGTGTGCCAGACCCTGTGTCAGTCAGACACCTTACTGACAGTATTTCATTTAATCCTAACAACAAACCGTGAGATAGTTATTATTATTGCCATCATATAGATGAGAAACTGAAAGTCAGAGAGCAGTGAGTTTGCCCGGCAGGTAAATGGTAGGCTGCACTGAAATTCCGATCCCAGAGTGTCAGATTCCAGGTGCTGTCTCCTTTGTCACCCTACTACCTTCTAACAAGTACAGCCACCATCTACTGAACACTGAGCTACATGCCATGCTTAACAATGGGCAGATTACACATCATCTCAGAACATAGCAGATAAGGTAACTCAGCAACCCTTTAGTCTATTGAGGACTGACTTCAAATACCATGCCAAAATGCTTTCCTAAGTGGGGAAGAAACAAAGGGAACTGGCCTCAAGAAAGTCATTATTCTCCCAGCTGACCTAGAAGTGAATCCTGAGGCAGCATCAGGATGGGTTTTCCTATTGGCACAAAAATGCAGAAGGAGCACACCAAAATACATAAATAAAAAGGTCTGCTGAATGTTTTAGTATGGTCCCAATTTATAAAACATTTTAAAAGAAATACAGTCTTTTTCACATTTCAGAAAAAAATATAACAAGACTTAAGGTAACAGTGTATCGCCACACAAAAATCCTAAATAGCTAGAAAAATTCTATTTATCTATTATTAATATTACCCATTATCCTATTTATTTACTTTTTACTAATTAAAAGTGCTTCTACAGTGCCTGCCTGCACATAGTTTATTCTCTTAAGAAGATGAAAGAGACCCTCTGAAATTCAACTTTTGCCTGAGTTATGACAAATTCCAAATTAGTGGTACCCACATTAGGATCTGTATTAATGAAGGTATATTTTAGCTCACATTGACTTTTTTAAATGGCCCTTTCCTAAAGAATGCAAATAGTTTTCATCCATCATCTCATTTACCTTTATGTAATAAAGTCAGATAAACTGACCCATAGATGAAGTTATATCTCCCCCAGTCACACATGGAACTGGAAATAGAATCTAAACCCTGTGCCTTCAGGCCTCGGGTTCAGCCCGTTTGCTCTCCATGTTCCTCCTTCTGCTGTGGCAAATCATGCCTCTCCCTCACCCTTGGCAAGTGAGGTCTAGAACTCCTCAGTCTAAACATTCATGTCTTTGGGTATAAATTAATGGGTAAGTTATTAATAACTATATATAATTAATGAAGCCACATTTACTAATAATAGAAGTTAATCAGAGAAGGACTCTAGTACCCAGCCAGAAAGGTCTAAGAGAGGGAATGAAAGAAAGAACTTTCTGTTTGTTCTTTATTCATCTATTTGTTTTTAAGTTTAGAAGAAACAGTCTAACCATGACATGTGCCCAAACAGCTAGTTGTTCCTCCATTCCAATCTCTGACTCCTCCTCACCACAAAACCCCCATTTTGTTCAGTGCTACAATATACTCAGCTGAAAACATTACCTTCCCAACTTTTGCCACAACAGTCACATGACTCAATTCTGGCCAATGAAACGTAAGCAGAATTTCCTGGGAGATTTCTAAAGAAAGCATCTACTTTCCTTACACCGGCACTTCCTCTTCTGTCCACCTCCCCTCCTTCTTTCCACTGGGAGCGTGATCGCAACTCCTGGAGGTACTGCAACCACCTTGCAATTAAGAGGATGAAAGCCACATACTGTGAATCATAAAGCAAGAAAACACAAGAAGCCATGGTGCTCAGTGCCATCTATGCATCTATACTAGCTATGGACACCCCACCACCACCTGCGGGCTTCTCTTGCAAGAAAAAATTATTTCTTTATTGAATCCACTGTAATCAGGATTTCTATTGTCATCTACCAAAGAGATTTTTTTTTTTAAAGATCCAGTGCATTTTGGGAGTACTCTAAAGAGGTAACCAAGACTTAGGGTATTTAGAGTTGAATTGATCTACAGAGGTCTTCTAATTGAAATGGGTTTTGTTTTTGTTTTTTAACAAATTTGGAAACCAAGGAACAAATCAGAGAAGAGATGGGCCTCGGTCAAAAAGCTAGTGCTTCAGTCCTCTCAGTTTGGTGATCCTTCTATGATTCCATGTTGCCTTCCCTGAAGAGCTAAAGATTGGGGCAAACTAGGAAGAGAAACATTTTTCAGATAGCCAGATAAAAGCAAGTCTGCAAGGGAATAGGCTGGACTCAGTGTCTGGACACAGATACATTAAAAAATGCTGTTAAAATAGTCCTTATAAGAGAAACAAGACTTTAAAAAAAAAAAAAAAAGCTCATGGATCTTTATAACCAGAAGCTGGAAAAAACTTTATTAAATTGTTTTCAGCAATTTCCCCAGAGTAAACTGAAAATAGCAGTGTTGGTTTTTATTCCTTAAAAGAAAGTGGAAAATTGTTTTCTTCTTATCTGAGAAAAAATATTCAAAGCAGTTCAGTGTCTGTGAATCTATACAGTCTCTGTTCAGAGCCTTCTCTATCTAGAGGTTTAGAACAAGCACTCTGGAGGCAGACTGCCTGGGTTCAAATCCCAGCTCCATCACTTACCAGATATGTGGCCCTGGGTAAGTGACATAATCTCCCTGGACTTCCATCTTCCCATGTACAATGTGTATAATAATAATGCCTACTTACTAGAAAGGTTGTTGTGGACATTAACAGAGCTAATATATATAAAGTTCTTAGCTAATATATGTATAATTCTTCTATAGATCAAAATATAATTGAGCTAATATATGTAAAGTTCCTTGTTCTAATATATGTAAAGTTTTGCAACACATCCTGCAATCATGAGGATGAAAATCACATACTGTGAGTAACAAAGCAAGAAAACACAAGAAGCCATAGTGCTCAGTGACATCTATGTATCTATACTACTAAGGACACTCCACCACCACCACCTATGGGCTTCTCTCCTGAGAAAAAATTAATTTTTAATTTAATCTACTGTAATAAGATTTCTACTATCCTCCTCCAAAGAGATTTTTTTTAAAGATCCATCATATTTTGCAGGTACCTTAAAAATACTTCTATGTATTTTAACATTTTATATACATGTAATACATATGTATTACATATGTATATTATTACATATAATTATATATGTATATGTAATACATTAATTGAGCTGATATAAAGCTTCTTAGAAGTGCATATGAATATATACACACACATATATATATGTCATCATTACTGTGATAGCCATAATCATATGAAATATAGCAGACTTGGGGGTTCAAAGAAAAAGAAAACCCAACTCCCCAGGGATTATTTAGCAAATTAGACAAAAGCACCTATATGAATCATTTCTGAATTTGAAGGACCCAACCAAATATTTGTTGAATAAATGAACACTATTGGGTGAAGTAAGCTACAGGCATTTTTAATGCCTCAAAGACCTCAAGTCCCAAAGAACCTTACAAACCTCAGGAAGGGTAATCCAGAACAACATAAGGGTAATCCAAAAACAAAAATTTCTATCAAAATTTGAAACTATGGCAAGGATTAGTTTAGCCATAAATTATAATTAATGAATAACTAGAAAACATGTAATTGTACTTCAGGCTTATGTTTCTTTTATAATCTTTTAGAAAAATATGGTGCTTAACTTCACCAGTTTTAATAATAAAATTGTATTTTTTCCTCTTACAAGAGGCTATAAATCTGTGACGGGAGCCTTAGCAACTCCAATGAGAACACCAGGGCATACTTAGCACCTGGGGCTCAGAACAGAGTCCTGGCATCTACTGCCACTTGGTAGATACTCCCCACCACCTCTATGTCCACAAGGCTGATGACAGCAGGGGACTGAGAACCAGGACCCTAAACTTTGGGTGCTGCTTGGGCAGGCCACATAACCTCTTTAAGCCTGTTTGCTAAAGTGAAAAGTGAGAGTCTTGGATTAGATCATTACCAAGATTTCTTTAAGTCCAATAATGTTAAGAAATCCTCTATGGGGATAAAACTAAAAGTTAAAGGATATAAAGTGTGCCATATGTCACAGATATCAAGCCAAGAAAATCAATAAGAATATCTTCAAGGCTTGACAAACTTGGAATGTTTTACCTACGTGTGATGTACCTAACACTATTGATATGTATAGTTTCTACTATGATTCTCACCTTCCTCTTGCAGAAGGAGACTCTTTTGCATTTAAAATATCTAAGTTACTGCAATAACATGCTGTGGGATCAGATGATACAACATGTCTGAAGCCATCCTTCCAAGAAGGAAAAAAGAGGTTGAGGGAGGTGATTTGAAGGCTTTGCAAGATGGAAACTAAAGGCATGCACAAAACTTCTATCAGAGAAGTCATACTGAATGTCATATCAGTTCTGGAGACAAGAGTATAATTTTGAGGCAGGGGTCAAGTTGCTGCAGGGGAGGAACATCTATTGTTGTCCCAGAGTCTGTTACCACTTTGCCTTTCCTAACATTATTCTGAATATTCCAGCCAAGCAATTTAGCTGAGATTGACTCCATCCTGAGGAAGGGGAACTGATTCCAGATGGGCCTAACCCATTCTGTGCATACCCTCTGCCCTGGCCACTGTGATTGGTGGAGGAGAAGTACATGTTATTGGCTGAATGTGTCATTCCAAAACTCATGTGTTGAAATCTAATCCCCAGAGCAATGGCATTTGGGAAGGCAATTAGGTCACAAGGGTGCAGCCCCCAGGGTGGGATTGGTGCCCTTCTATGGAGAGGCAGAGAGTTTGCTTATTCTCTTTCCATCATGTGAGGAGACTACTCAGAAGACCAGCACCAAAACCCAACCGTGTTGGCACCCTGATATCAGATTTCCAGCCTCCAGAACTATGATAAATAAACTTCTGCTGCCTATAAGTCAGCCAGTTTATGGAACTTTGTAATAGCAGCCCCAACTGACCAAGACAGCACATGATCAAAACCAGGCCAATCAGAGCCAATAAAATTCAACTTTTGGTTGACCCCTCAAAGAAGCAAAATTTCTCTTGCTCATGTTTAAGAATGAGGAAAACTGCCAGGGAAGATGTTCACCATCATCTTTGGACCCAAGAAGAGAGACTGTTTGATAATAGGATCCATGTCAAGGAATGGGGAGAGAAGTCAGGTTCTGTTCACTTCATTTGGGTGCTAATTAAAGCCTTGCCTGAATCACTTAGTTACAAAGAAAATAGATTCACCCTTTCAGCTTTAGCCAATTTGGGTGGATTTTTCAGTATTTGCAACCAAAAGCTTCCTGACCAAAACACTTTATTAACTGTTAGGAAGTGAAATATTAAGAGCCAAATGAAGATGCACACCTGAACCCATCATGACTCAGGAGACAAAATTACCAAAAGTAAATAAGGTAGCAGAAAAGAACCAGCAGAGCAGGCCTGGGGGAAAGGGTTTTGACAGAATGCCACCAGACGTAGCTGGCTCACGTCTGCATTTAAAAGATCAGGCATCACCTTCCCACTGGTGTCATAGGATGACTTAGTGGGAGAAGTAGGGCAGAAGGTTTCTGGGACTCTGTCTGTCAAAGCGTGGAGCAGCTCCACTCTCTGCTGAGAGAAAATGAGAGCAGGTAAAGAGAAAGACAGGGCTTGGTAGATGAAAATTGTGAACCATTGTCCAAAAGGCTTGGAAAAGCCCAGTATGACTCAAGGCAGCATCAGCATCTAGGGAGTCCAGCACGGTGGGGTAAGTGCCTGCAAAGCACGCAGTGAGACAGGTGGTTCGGTGTGGTTCCAGGAGAGTGACCTGCTTGGGGCTGGGCCCAGGCAAGGTGAGAAGTACAGGGCACAAGGTCCCCTCGAGATTGACAAGAACTAAGCAGGAGACCCCTCCTTTCATCTCAAGTGCCGTTTCTCTTTGTCTACTCCCACCCCCAACACTTCAATAACTTGATAACTCAGTATTATACTTTAGAAAGAGCCCAGCAGAAATACTGGAATATTCTTGAATACAAGTTCCACAAGGGAGGCGACCTGCACTAGCCATTCATTGCTCTATCCCCAGCATCCTGCACTGGAGTTACGATAGTGAACCGAAGAGAAAAGATCCCCTTGTTACAGATACAGAGTACACAGTCTGAGCAAGGAACAGGGATAATCCACAAGCAAATACACAAACAAAAAGACGAGGTCATTTAGATAATGTTAAATGCCATAAAGAAAAGAAAAAAGGGTAGTAGGGCAGAGAATGCCTGTGGAAGGTAGAGATACTTGAGATAGAGGGGCAGGGAGAGGCATTTTGAACTCAATCCTGGAACACAGAAGGCAGCAAACCAGCAGGTATTTGGGGAAATAGGGTTTGGGAATTAAGGACAAGCAAGTGCAAAGGCCTTCAGGGTAGAATTTGCTCAGGGTCTTCAAGAAAGTGGCCGGAGGCCAGTGTGGCCAGAGCACAGAGCAAGGGGGACTGTGACAGGAGCTGGGAAGTGCAGGGACTGGCAGCCTTGCTTAGGAATTGGGACATTAATCAAAGTTTAATGGGGAACCAGAGGATTTTGAGTAAATGAGTAGCATTATCTGACTTAAGTTGTGAAAGGTCATGCCTGTGTGGCTCAAGGACTATAGGAGACAAGAGTGGAAGCTGAGAGAACATCCAAAACCGTTGAAGGACTCCAGGAGAGAGAGATTGGCGTTTTCGATGGGAAGGGTGATAGCAAACGGCATGAAAAGAAGAAAAAATGTCCCTGGGAGCTCTTAGCACCTTGTAATAATTTTAGTCCCTTCCCTGTATCTACATCAAAAATGATAACAACAATAGCTCTGAGCAGTAACTGTTGTTGTAAGCACATACTTTTCAGATGCAATCTCATTTCATCCTCTCAATAAACCCATGAGGAAGATTATTATGAGCTGAATTGTGTCCCCCCCAAATTCATATGTTGAAGCCCTAACCCCAATGTGGCTGTATTTGGAGATGGGGCCTTTAAGAAAGGAATTATGGTTAAATGAGGCCATAAGGGTGGGGCCCTAACCTGACAGGACTAGTGTCACAAGAAAGAGGAGAATGACACCAAGGATGCTCAAGCACAAAGGAAAGACCCTGTGGGGACACCAGGAGAAAGAGGCCGTCCGCACGCCAAGGAGTGAAGCCTCAGGGGAAGCCTGACCTGCTGACACCCGGATCTTGAACTTTCAGCCGCCAGAAGTGTAAGAAACAAATTTTTTTTATTAAGCCACCCGGTGTACGGTATTTTGTTATGGTATCCTGAGCTGACTGAGTCCAAGACTGGCACTGAGTAGTGTGTAGACATGGCCCTCAGAGCTGGACTTCCTGGCTTCAAATCCTGGCTTCACACTTACTAACTTGCCTGCTCCCTTGACTTCTTACCCAGGATGCTCTATTTCCCACCAGACAAATAGCAATGATGCCAATCAATGTCAATTTGCATCAAATAACCCTATATATCACCCCATGAAAAAATAAGATGAAATATTCTCAGCCAAAAAAGAAGGCAATCTGGCAGTGAGTGGTTCTGTTTCAGAGGTAGGTAACAGGGAAGGGAACATTAGTACTGGAGTTCTGTGGGGAAAAGAAGATGTCCCCCTGAAAGTTTTGACTCCAGACACGTGGCACCTAAATAAAAATTCATAAGACCCTTTCCACTGATTGAAGCCACCCTCAGTAGGTCCCACTGGGCCACAGAACAGGAACAAAGGAGTTTCTACCTCTTCCAGACCCTTACGTTTACAAGTGACAAGATCGAGGCTCAAATGGCCAAGTGATGTGTGGAAATTCATGCAGTTTGTGGGGGCCCTGCTGTGGAACTGGCCAACTGTGGCTTTAATTGACCCTTTTCTTTTTAATCTCCCTAAAATCCATGTACTTTATCAGGACAGCATGTCTCATCTCAGACGTGGCTGAAGTTCAGGCTGATCTAATGACCAAAGAAGCTCCAAGAAGTCTCCTGGGCCTGCTTCTTCCCCTTATTTTAATCCTCTTCAAGGACAGGCAGTGGCCAGGTGGGCAGAGCCCATTCCTCCAGGGCAAGCAGCCACAGGAAGGAGTGGAGCACTGTGTTGCCAGCAGATTTAAAATAATAAATAAGCGCTTGTTTCCTTCCGCATTTTGCAATAGGACCGCTCAGTGACACACACTTCTCCCCATTCACATTCAGCTGCCTGTACTTCAGTACTTCCTACAGTTGCTTCCAGACTCGGGTCACGCCAGCTCTTTGTCACTGACACGCTCCTGCCCTTGAGCTGACGTTAGCAGGAGGGCGGTGGCATTTTTCCCTTGAATGGCTGAGAAACTCCCTTGCCCCCACATCCAATCAGTCACCAAAGTCTGTCATTTCCTCCTTCCCAACGTCTCTCGCATCTGTTTCTCCCTCTCTACTCCCACCGCCACTACTCTGGTTCAGGACTTGATTGCCTCCTGCCTGGGCTGCTGGTGCAACAGCCCCTCCTGCTTTTCCTCCCTCTGGCCTCTCCCTCTCCACCCACCCAGGGTAACACCATTGGAGCAGACTTTCTGCACTCCCCTGATCAAAAACCTCCAAGGGTTCCCTGTTGTCTACGCCCAGAATTTGAACCCTGTGTGCTGGTCCCGGTCCGCCTTCATAACTAGACCTCCCACTCTGCCTCTACACAAGCCCTGCACTCTAACAGATTTACCCAAGACAACCCAGAGATATCATCATCATTCCCCCACCCCTTTGCTTCTCTTGTTTTTTATAACTTGCACCAAAACCCTATTGATTTTCTAAGAACCAGATCTCATGCATTCATCCTGTCCTCACTCAACAAGGAATCATTGAGAAGCACTGTGTCTCCCCCAAGGTACTGTGGAGACCATCAGTGAACAAAGCAGGCGTGGTAATTCCTTTATGGCATTGTTAAGCTAGTGAGGGAGACAGATAAATACATTAATAATATAACTAAAGTAATATCCACAAATGTGATAAGGGCCATGAGGGTTCTTCAAGATAAGAACAGAGAGAGGATTATTAGGCTGACCCCTTTAGTGTGGGAGGTCAGGGAGGCCATCTCTGGAGAAGTGAAATCCTGACTGAGAGCTGGAGAATGTGCTTGGCCTGTACAGCTGAGACAGGCAGTCACGAAGGCTCTGGGGGAATGAGAAGGCTGTCAAGGAAAACCCTAGGAAACAATACAGAAAGACAAAGCAGAAGCCACAGCCAAAATGAAGATGACACTCACTTGGAGCATTCATTTACCCTTCCTTTCTAAAAGGATAAGAAGACCTGTCCTGTGAAAATGGACTGCCTGCCCATCACAGATCTGACTGAGCCAATGGACAGCACAACCACTGGATAAATAACTAGAACAGGCAATTAGGAGTAGCCGTGAGGGTGCACCCCTTTGACAGCCCTGCCTGTTGATTCTCCAAGACCTGCTGGTAATCTAATCTGAGATATTCCCAAAGTTCTGCTCCTGAACATGTTTCCTGTTAAGTCCCAACCCTTAGTATGCTGTATATGCTCTTACATCTTCGCACACACTCCGCAAGAGGCATTTGTATGAGTGTAGAGATAAGGAGGTAGAGGCATGCGTGCTAGTGAGTCCTAGGGGATACAAGGATGCTTGAGTTAGCCTCTGTTAACCACCAAACCTTCCCTCATTTGGTCTCTACCTCTGAACCACAGACAATTCCTGGACTTACAGCCACTGTGCATGTGGGACCAAATAGCACCTGAATTTAATCAACCCTTAAGACAGCTCTGATTCCTTAGAGAGGGCCCAACTGGCCTTTGCTTCCCCACATTCCCAAGTCTGTGCCAGTTTTAACTGGTCTCAGTGCCCTCTTCTCCATTGCCACCCCAAATCCTATGTCCAGGAACAGAAGTGAAAGCCACAGGAGTCTTCTGGGACAGAGCCCAGGAAAGGGCCAGAGGGCACAAGTTATTGTGCCTTTGGTTGGTTTGAAGGGGCTGAGAATGAGGAGGGATAGAGGGCACTCAGGGTCATCAACCCTTTTGTAAAACAATATGATGGGAAAGGGGGTGGGAAGAGGTCTCCAGGCAAAGGAAATAGGCTTGGGAAAGACTGTGGCACCTCCAAAGAACCCTGTTCTTCAAAGGTTAGCTGGAACATAATGAGGGAGGGGACCAAGGCTCTAGAGGGACTAGGGAGGCTGGCAGGGGCCAGGTTACTCAGGCAGACATTCTAAGTGTGGTGGAAAGCAAGTGCTAGCTTCCAAGTCAGCTATAGTCCCTCTTCCAACTGGGACCTCCACACCACCCATCCCAAACCCTGTTCACCTGGTCTCTTGTCATGAGCTACATGGTGATAGATACTCTGCTGGAGTTTACTGATCCCACACTCCATGTTCAGTGCACCAGAGCTGAATTTGGCCCCTGCAGGACCCTGTGAGCTGTGGGCAGAAACCTCCTAATCTAACTACCGTGTGACCAGCCAACCTGCCTGGCCTCTGCTCTGGCTCCTGCTTCCCACTCCAGCTCACCCACTGCGACCGAAGTTGAGCAATGCCTGACTGCAGCCCCATGACCATTGGTGCAGGCTGCTTCCAACACCAAGAATTATCCATGTCAGGACCCCCTTGTGCCCCTCAGGAGTTCAGCCTCCTATGTTCTGATGCCAACCATCAACAGACCTTGAGCCATGTGTTCTCAAGCTGGTCCATGATCCATCCACATCAGAATCATGAGATGCTTGTCACATGCAGATCTCCAGGCCATCCCCACCCCATGCCCTCTCAAGGTAAAGTCTAGACCTCTGCATTGTTAACAAGTTCCTCAGACAATATTTTGGGACAAAGTTTGAGAGCAAATTTTCTAAGCCTTGAATGCATGAGAATTTAGGTAATGGATGCACCCAATTCCCCAAGTCAATCCTGGCTCCCTGTTTTCTTCCTATCAAAATCTCCCAGGGTACTGGTGAACCCAGACCATGTGATCTGCAACAGCCCCATGCAGAGTGGCTTGAACATGGTTGATACTTTACAAATATGATCCAAATCACTGTAAATGGCCTGAATTTGGGCTAGTAGCCAGTCAAGGGTCATGTCGATAAGCATGCCTGCTTTTGTGTACCATTCTATATGGGTGAGGGCCATGATTCTAGCCTGGCTAGGACATAAACTCAGGCAGCAACCTGGATTTTCATGCTAGCCATACATCTTTTCTGCCTACATAAGTGGTACCCTGACAACTGATCCTTTGGACATTGGTTCCTGCAAACCACCTCTGTTACTGGACCAACCATGGAATACATGCATGCCTGACGGAGAGTGGGACCCTGATATCCTCCTCACATAAAGCATATTTTAGAATCATTATTACTTTTCTCAGGGTGAAATTGTGTTGATTTTGCCCAGTGTCAGATAATATGTTCTAAGGTCTTTATATGATCTCATTTAGTGCACACCACAATCCTATAGGGAAGGACTATTGTTATTCCACTTTTTAGATGGAGAAACTGAGGCAGAGAAAAGCTACATAACATGCCCAAAGTTATGGAGCTTGTAAACGATGAGGCCGAGATTTGAAGCCAAGTAATCAGGCTCCAGAGTCCATGCTCTTGACCATTACACCCACTGGAAGGAAAAAAAACAAGAGAAAAGAAGAAAGTAAGTGAGCTCAGGCTTTAGAGTTAGAATTGAGTTTGAATCCCGGCTCTGCGGATTATTAGTAAAGTAACAAGCCAGTCAGTATAAAATCCCAGACTCAACTTTGCTTCTCCATGGCCAAGTCAGCTCCCTAGGACCACGGTAAGGAGTAAGTCACATACCACAGGCCAAGGGTCCAAGGATCCAGAAGGAAATCAGCCAACATGTTTCACCTCCTCCCACTATCTCAGTGACAGACCCTGGGTTGAGCACCAGGATGCAAAGGTCCCTAAACATCTTTCCTGCCCTCAAGGATCTTCCTGCCTGGCAGAGAGACACTGCATAGAGAACGGCAGAAATAGGATTCTAACAGGAGGTGAGTCACAGGGCGAGAAGCATGAGCCTAGGGCTATGGAAGAGGAGGGAGTGATTTCTTCAGCCCAGGAGGGTCGGGCCATGAGATCTGGATGCTGCTGGTCAAACAGGACTTTGCCAGATAAGGGAAAGGAGTGATACGTCCATCTGGCCTGAAAGCCACCACTGTCAAGGCCAGCCTCAGCACTTTGATTCTGTCTTCTTGTCCTACGACACTATGGGGAGGGTGAAAATATCTGTGTCACTAACATCTCTTTGAAGGACATCATAAGCCAGTATAGCAAAAGAGCAGACCCCATCCAGAGGGCTGCCCATGGGTTGCATGTTAAACTGTTAATGTTTCCTCATAACACAACAGGGAGCCCAAGGGGCTGCTTTATATGTCAAATACCTCAAGATTATAATCCATTATAGGAGTGTATTTGTTCCCAGAACTGAGATAATCCTGGGCAAAGCTGCAGAATTAATTGCCCTGGAGCTATAAATCTCCTATTTATTTCTTGATGAGTTTACAATGACAACTTATAAATTCCTCACACCTAACCCCCTCACCCCAAATCACACACACACACACACACACTTGGGGGTTGCCTAGTTAGAAAGGTAAGCCAGGGAGTTGATTGTATCAGTGACAACAACATAATAATGGCAATAATGACACAAGTTAAAAGTCAGTGAGTGCCTCCTGCATGCCAGCTTCTTTATTAAGTGCTAAACCCACATGATCTCATGCAGTCCTCACAGCAGTGTCCTGAGGTAGATTAGTTGCCCTCGTTTAGGTAAGGTGACAGGCTGAGGCTCAGAGCAGCTCAAAGAGCTAAGGTGACTTAAGACCCAGAGCCAGTAAGCAAAGTCAGGACTCAAACTTGACACCTTGGATAGCAGGTCTGTGTCCCTAACTATAAGCTGTGTCAGGAGAGCCCAGTTACAAGAGACAGGGTCCCTGCTGAGTGCTGATATCAGCTGGAACGGTTCTTTCCTTGGCACACAGGACCAAAGCACTTCCAAGCAAAGAGTTCTGAGGATTCAGTATGTGGATCCCTGAGACCAGTGCCTCTGGGGCTGGGAACAGCAGAAACCAAGAACTGTCACAGTCTGTACTTTGAACACGAAATCAGTAAACATGTTTCAGTTCCCTGTCCAGGAGCCTGGTTAATGGGTGAGAGGAAAGGCCTAGAGATGCTCAATAAATGATGAATGGAAAGGCGGGGAAGAAATGGGGGATGGTGGGGAAGGAGGAGACCCCTACAACTAAGGATAAAATAAAATAAGGCAAGTTAGCAAGTTTTCACAAAATAAAAACTCAAGAAGAAGTTGCTAGGGCAATGTAATAAATCCCACCCAATGGCATATTCCTCACCCAGGAGCCCTTGAGACAAACCAGTCAAACAACACCAACACCTGCTTTATGACACCTTAAAGGTGCTGCCTAACTCAGGATAAAGTCTGTAATGTCCCCAAATACGCCTGAGCCCTTTGTGTTCCACACCTCTGACCCACACCTTATAATAAGATTATAGAAGGGCAAAGCCTATATAATTCATCAATCAGCAAGAATATTATAGTGTCACGCAGTATGCTGGAAGGCGACAATACAGCAATAACCAAAACCCTGTCAGGGCAGTGACAGTGCAGGAGACAAATAGGTAAAATACAAACTATGTTACAAGGCCCTGAGTACTATGGAAAGTCCCAGAAGAGATTAGGGAGTACCAGGTGGGAAATGGGAAGTGTTTGACTTTCAATAGGAAAGTCAGAGAAGACCTCACCTGACAATGGGCAAAGACATTGAGGTTAGGGAACAAAGAGGGGAGAGGTTTTCAGGCCAGAAAACAGCAAGTGCAAAGGCCCTGAGGCACAAATGTGCCTGTGGCAGTTGAAGACCCGCAAGGCCAGCATGAGCAAGAAGTAGATAAGGTCAGAGAGGTCAGGGGGTGAGGAGGTCTGAAGCCATTGGGGGAACTTTGGCTTTTATTCTGAGTGAGATGAGCAACCGCTAAAGGTTCTGGGCAAAGGAGTGACTGGAAGAGGTCTGTGTTTAATTAGCATCATCCTGGCTGTTAAGCTAAGAATACACTTGACGGTATCAGGGAATAAGCAGAGAGGCCAGTCAGGAGATCAGTGCAGGAACCCAGGTGAAATATAATAAGCAGTTGGATCACGGTGGTGGCAACAGAGGTAATGAGCAGCTGAATCATGATTGGCCAAAGGTTTGGATATGGGGCATAAAGGGAAGAGGAGTCAAGGTTAACTCCAAGGTGGTCCACACTCTTGAGTTGTTTATGGTATGATTCTGGGGACTGGTGGGGATTATAATGTATAGGGGAAAAGGAACCCCCACATTTAAATCCTTCACAATGAGTATGTTCTGTCTGCGTGGGATCTCATTTACTCCTCCACCCCGTAGGCCCACCCTAGGCCTACCTAATCAGAATCTGCATGTTAACAAGGAGGGGGGCACCACAATCACCACTCCATAAACTGAGGTTCAGAGAAAGAGAGCTCGTCCAGGGACATCCAGCTAAAAAGGGTCAATGTTGAGTCCTAGAGCCCAGATCTCCTAACTGCACATCTCATGAGCTATTTATTACCTCAGTGGTTTTATGTCAAATTTCATTCAACAAATATTTATTGAACATCTCTAGGGTAAATATAGGCACTGTGTTTATTTCTGGGGCATAGCAGGGAAGTCATGCTGCTGGCTCTGAAGGAGCTCTCTGGCCCGGCTTAGGAGGGGATGACCCACCCCCCTGCACTGTCCACCTTAAGCACACTCCTCTGTGCTTAGGAGGGACAGACAATGAGTCCTCTGTTCTCCTCCTCTTCCTCCTCCCCTCGTCTCATTCACATGCAGCTGTGCCCTTCTCCCTGGAAAACTGCTAGAATTCAGCTGTAGATGCACTGGCTCGGAACAGGCATGCTGACCTGGTGCAAATGAAGTGAGTGTAGCCCAGGCCCCCAGCCGGGTGTGGCAGAATTGGCCGCAAGCAAAGAAACGATAAAGAAATCTCTAACATGTGCCAAGGGAGGGATTATCTTATGGGCTCTTGCTTTTTATGAAATAGGAAAAGTGGATTTTTCTAGTTGACTGCATTTGATCGTTTTTTCCTCCATTTGTTTTAAAGTTGAACATCTGATCTGGCAGGGACTTCTCATATTCAGCTGAAAAAAAGCTATCTTCTGAGGTCCTCTCCCAGCCTCCCATCATAGGACATGGGGGTGGCAGGGCTTGGAGCATCATTGCACCGCCCCCTAACACATCACAGCCCTCAGCATAAACATGCCTAAAATTACTTCTAATTTTGTCCATGCTTATCCACCCAGGCATCTTCTCCTTCCTGGTTCATCAAATTCCCTATATTTTCCCCATGGTCTCCCTGTTCTTTCTCTCTGTTAACTTCTGTAAATTGTCGTCTACAGCTGGCCTCTCTTGCTGCTGTAAGTTACTACTGCCACCTGGAAGCTAAGAAGAAGACATCCCCCTAGGCCCAGAAGGCCCAGAAACCTTCCCTACTCCAACCCAAACCAAGCACAGTTGCTGTCACTACCCCAAAGCTCTCACCTCTGAGTCGGGACATGGAAGGCACTGAGCGAGAGGCAGCAGCATGCAGTAGAGTAGGGCATCTCGGTCTGCAGCGTGTATTCCAACCACCTGGGATCTTGTTAACATGCAGATTCTGATTAGGTAGGCCTAGGGGGGGCCAGAGAATCTACAGCTCTAACAAGCTCCCAGGTGATGCCCGTGCCTCAGGTCTGCACACCACACTCTGAGTATCAAGGATAAAGTAGAAGGCCCCATGGGTTAGGAAATTGGGACACTACTATTAATTCATAAGTCTCTCAAGTGGGCAAGATTAATGTTTCCAGAATGTGGCCTGCAAAATATAAACCTCTAGTGATGCTCCTTTAAAAGAAAGAAGAAAGATTTTATGGTCAAGGTCACATAGATTTGGGAAATACTGCATATTTATGTGTACCCCACACTTGCTGTGAAGTCCTGTTTCAATACTGTTCAATATTGTTTAACTCTGCTTATCCCAATGAGATGTACTTTTGGGGTCCTGTTCCTAATGTGATTAAGTTTTCAGCCACTGAATACCAGCCAAATACCATCCTTGTGGCACTAATTCTGTTTCTGTCCAGGAAGTGACCTATTCTTTGGGACCTGTTTCCACCTATGCATGTATCTATTTCCTAGGTGCCTCTCTTCCTCCCTCCTTTCCAAGTGAGCCAGAAAGGGGACCCAGAGCATTTTCCCTTCAGGTCCAAGATCTAGAGCCAACCCCAGCATCAGATTCTCAATTATAGACTTCAGGACCTCAAGCAACCAAGTTTCCAGGAAAAGAACCCTAGTACTGCATGAACTTGAGGGTGCCTGTTTCCCACAGGACCTAATCCTTGCTTTGCACATAGGAGGAGTTCAGTGAAGGTTGGCTGAAAGTCTGGGGGTTTAGGCAACAAAACGAGAAATTCTGTTGACCGAGTAAAGTTGGGGAAATCCTTTCTCTTTCAGAAATATCTTCCTAGTCCTTATCTTGGAAGTTTTCTACACCAACAAGGCTAGAGAAAGAGCAGGCAAGACCCAATTTCAGTTCTTCACCTCTATACAAGTCATACTGCCAAGGAGCTTACAGTAGTACTGAGAATTGACCCCCACAGCCTCCAGGGGAAACAGCCATAGAAACTCTATTCTCATGGCTTCCCAAGAACTCAAGGGCAAACATACCAATAACATAGACTGACTTACATTGTGCTTTCTTTATATAGCCCAGTGTTGTGACAAACTCCTTGTGACTGGAAGCTGTAGCATTAACAGCATTGACTCTCTGGGACCCAAAGTAGGAGGATGGAAGGTACAGACGAGGAACCAAGACCCAATAAAATCATTTCATTTTTTTCTTAAATAAAAATGTTTTAAGTGTTCAAGCACAAAATACACTAATGGAATTGATTGCCCTATTACAATTTTCAGTCACTACTTGGAGCCCAGTGAAATTACAAATTAATAAATGCAATGAACCACATAAAGTATTCATTTCATAACTGACTCTCTGGCTCCACTGGGGCTGGGCAGAGCTGGGCCAGCAGTGGGGACCGGAAGTGGGAGCAGATGCTGAAGCCGGTCAAGCTCTCTGGAGTCATGGACGGAGAAGGTCTGAGAAAAAAAAACATGAGGCATCTGGGAGGGCTTTCAACTTCCTTTCCACCCACCCCCAATCAAGAGAACCCAAACACCTGAACCACCTGATGGGTAGGCCTAAAAATCTTTAATAATGAGTTCCCTCTCATTCAATAATCGAGGAAAGTGAGGGCAGGGAAATCAAGAGACTTAAATACAATCACGCAGCCAATTAGTGACAGACTTGGGGCCCAGATGAATGGAGAATTCCCTTCTGTAGGACTCTACAAAACTGTCCTACCGCCATCCCTCTCTTGTCCAATAACCCCCACTGGACCCATGTGTAGGGGATAGGATTCGGAGGCAGGGAAGATGCTAGGCAGGTAGCAATAGGTATACAAGACAAATTCAGTTTAATCAACATTTTTCCCAATGCTGCCCAGTCTTCCTACCTTCCAACGAGACACCAGCCCGTGTAAGCGTCACAGCTACTACCACTGGAAATGGAGCCCAAGACAGAAGAGTCATTTCCCCTTCCAAAGCTGAGTTTTTCTTGGGGTTCCCGACTCAGTGAGAAGATTTGACGGAAGTACAGAACATCCGTCATTCTAACTTAGCAGCATCACTGACCTGTTGCCCATATTTCCCAACTTTCTAACAATTTGAAAGTCATTTCAGTTGACTCAGCTCCTAATTTAAACTGAAATATCTTTTGGAAAAGTCTGCCAGTTAGTCGCACCTGAGTATGAATCACTGTTACTCACTTGATCAAATTGCCTATTTTGAAGTAGAGAAGAGGAAGGACAGAAGCAGGGATTTTAAAACAAAGACAACTGGAGGAGGGCCTCGGTGACCTCTGAATTACAGTGTTCTCTCAGGTAGCTAGGCTGCTCTTGGGATGGCTAAGGCTATGAAGTGGAGTGGAAGATGTCTTTTCTAACAAGCTTGAAAATCCAGAAGACTTTTTAAAAATTGGTAAGTATGAGTACACAAAAATTTTTTTGGATAAAAATAAAACCATCATGACCAAAAAAATAAACCCTCCCAAGGTAAGTCAAAAGACAAATAGTAAACAGTAATATATATATATATTTTTTCACTCAGGTCATAAAAAGCTTATCTTCCTAATATATAAAGAACTATCAGAATCTATAAAAAAATAAAAAGAAAGAAAGAACCAGAATGGGTAAGAATAAAGTCCACTGAACAATGAGAATGTTAGAGAGTTCACAGAAAATATAATGACTTAAATGCATGGAAAGGTGCTCACTCTCCATGGTAATATGAGAAATGCAGATTAAAATACATCACAATACCATTTTCACCTATCAGATTAGCAAAATTCCAACAGCTTGATTTTTATACCCTGTTGAAGAAGCCATAGTCATACAACCCCAATGGAGGACAGCTGAGTAAAATCTATCAAAATTATAAATGAATGAACCCTATGGTTCTACAATTCCATTTCTGGGAGTTTATTTCTATAAATAGGCTTACATATGTGCCAAATAGCATGTGCAACATTATTCACTGACACAATACTAAAATAATAGCACAAATTAGGTACAACCCAAATCACCACTGAAAATGACTGGCTAAATGAATGATGGTACATGCATACCATGGAATTTTGTGAAGAAGCTATTAAAGAATGACAATGCTTTATATCCACAGATATGAAAATACACAATATCTCCAAGACGTATTGTGAGAAGAAATAAGAACAAAACTAGGTGTTTCATAATAACTTTGATTATGAAGCAGGGTAGGAAAGCAGGACATAAGAATCTTTCTTTATATTTATTTGCGCAAGCATAAACTCTAGAAGCATACCTAAGAAACTAATGACAGAGGTGCCTGGCATGGGGTTGGAGTTGAAGCTGGGCAGATGTGCAGTGGATGAGGGCAGGAGTGAGAATATTTTGAACCACATGAATATATGACATATTTAACAAATTAACTCACAAAAGGTACTGGGAAAATAAAACACAGATCCTACCTCAAAGAGTACACATGTTACCTGTCAGTATTCATATATATCCACACACAAAAGGACATACCTTAACTCCACTTAATGATGCCCTAAAAATAAGAACTCTGGTTTTAAGCAGAAAGTAAAATCATCAGACCCAGCAAGCGGACCTCAGTCTTGTCACATCTCTCCTTGCCTGCATTCTCACATGGCAGCACCTGTGTACCTGAACAGCAAGGCTACCTCAAGAGCAAGGGCCCAGACAGGCTTTCTCCAAGCTGTGCTGACCTGCCCATCGTTAGAAAAATAAAAAATGTCAACATGGCCACCATGGATATGAGCCCACTGGCAACCAAGATCCCCTGCCAGCCTAGCACCTTCTCCTGCCCCCCTTCCCTACCACACATTGTGTTTGGGGCAAAGTGTAGGGACAGCATGAAGTATGCTCTGAGTTCCAGGAGGTTCCTTACCAAAATCACCTGCCTTAGTTTGAATCCCCTCATACCAAAGTAGACCTGGAGACAGGAATTCAGATACCTGTAGTTTATTTTGGAAATAATCCCAGGAAGCACAGTGAGGGCATGGAGAAGTAAAGCAGGGAAGACAGGAATGTCGATGAAAGGTGTGCCACGGAACAGGGCACTGCTATGGTAAAAACTGGAGCTCAGGCCCACCTGGAGCTGGGTTACTGACTCACCACCTCCCATCTCTCATTGGTGGACGGACACTCTAGGGTGTTATTTTGCCAGCATTTGCACAAGTGGGCATTGTGCTTCTGAGACCTGAGAATGTCTACGGGTAGAGAGACACAAGGAAAAATCACGTCTAGAAACTATATCAAAGTGACCTCAGGGAGGGTCTAAGGGATTTGGCAGTAAACCTTCAGCATTTTCTACATTACCCTAGGCAGAGCTCAGGAGGTTTAATTAAAAGGAGAAAGACCCAAGGAGGCACCCAACAATATTTTCAAATATGTGAGGATCTCAAAGAGTTGGTGGGGGTATAAATAACCACAAACATTTTTTGTATTTAGAAATAATCTACTTAGAAGTCCATAAATTAGTCATCCAAGCAATAATTCAGTCTTTCCTGATCCCTCCTCTCTTCTTTCAATAAAAACATATGGGTACAAGGGATACAAAAATTAAAATATTATGTTGATATCCCCACTCAAGGCACCTACTATCTACCCTCGACCAGACCCAAAGTTATCTATTCTATGTCCCATGTCTTTCAAGTGTTGCAATTTAAATGGCTAAGGGACCAGTAAGTAACATAAATGAAAGAAATGAGCCAAAGTAACGAAATAGGAAATAAGAAATGACAGGAACTATGCCAACTTGAGAACATAAGACCCCTCTAAAGATCCTCAAATGTGGTTTAAAAAACAGTATTTTGAACAAAACAAAACAAACAAAAACACTGTTCAAGACTTCTATTTCAGGGAGCACATTTACCTTCCTGCCTAAAACAACAAAGAAATCAAACTAAGTATTTTTTCAAATGGGTTTCAAGACACTGGCCATCAGACAATGAATGCCAATCGCACCTGAGAGACAAGAGACAAATGAGGTGAGCCCTAGATTGCCTCAACTCACCACCTTGAGAGTTCCCAGGCCATGATGCAAGTGGGGGCCAAAAGAGGCCCTGCACTGAAGAGACAGCTGAGAGTCTGAAGGCAGCTGCCCTTTGAAAGTCAGAGCAGCATAAAGGAGAGAGCCTGAGAGAGAGTTCCAAAGATCTGCAAGAGGTCCTCCCCTCAAGTCTTCAGGCAAGTCAGGAAACTAACAGGGGGAGTTGGGTGGGATCACCCAAAAGGATTACAGGAAATAGCACCCAATACCCACTTAGGGCTGGGAACAATGCTTGCTCCCACCAGCCAAGCTGGAAAAGCACAAAATTCATCAGGTATTGAATAGGACACCCAGAAGGGTCCTGCCTCAGTAGTGGGGAATAATTTGTGCTATATAATCACTGCTTAGGTCCTGTATAATAAATCTTAAAAGCAAGACCTGAAAGGATCACATTATCTTCAGTTAATTTAGCTGCATCCCAGAAAAATAATCACATTAAATATAAATGCTCTAAGCACCACTTATAAAAAATTCAGGGATTGTCACAATAAAAAAGCAGGACCCAACTATATCCTGCCTATAAGAAATGTACTTTAAAAACAAAGACATAAATAGGTTAAACATAAATGATAGGAAAATGGTATACCATGATAACACTAATAAAAAGAAAATTTGAGTAGTATATTAATGTCAGATAAGGTAGATTTTGAGTAACAATATTAGCAGGAATGAAGAATATCATTTCATAATGTTAAATGAGTCAATTTGTCAAGAAGATATAATCCTAAACACATATATACCTAGTTACAGAACTACATAAAGCAAGAACTGCTTGAAATTCAAGGAGAACAAAGCCACATTTACAATCAGACATTTCAATACCCCTTTCTCAGTAATTGATTGGACAAGTGGACAGAAAAACAGGTGAAACATAGAAGACTTGAACACATTATCAACTCATTTGACCTAATAGACATTTAGGGAACGCTCTAGCCAACAGATTATACATTCTTTTCAAGTACATACATACAGAATATTTACCAAGATAAACTATATCCTGTGCTACAAAAGATTTATACAATAAATTTAAAAGGGTTAAAGTCATACAAAGTATGTTCTCTGTCCACACGGAATTAAATTAGAGATCAGTATATGAAAGATCTTTGGAAAATATTCAAATGTTTAAAAACTAAATAACATTTTTAAGTAATCCATTGGTCAACAAAGAAATCAAAAACAAAATCAGAAAATATTTGGAACTGAATGAAAATGAGAATACAGCATATCAAAATTTATGGGACAGCACTAAGGCAATACTTAGGGAAAATTTTATAGCACTAAATGCCCATATTAGGAAAGAAAAAAGGATTCAAATCAATTATCTCAACCTTAAGAAACTAGAAAAAGGAGAGTAAATTAAACCTCAAGTATGCATAAAAAGGATGAAATAAGGAGTAGAGTAGAAATCAATGATGTGGGAAAAATGCAGAGGGAGAGGGGAATCAATGAAACCCACAGGTGGCTCTTTTGAAGAATTTATAAAATTCATAGACCTCTAGCTAGACTGATCAGGAAAAAAAAGAAAACACAAATTGCTAGTATCAAGAATGAGAGAGACAGATTATATATACCATTATAGATTCTATAAATATTAAGACGATAATAAGGAACTATTATGAATAACTTTATGCCAGTTAACTCAACAACTTAGATAAAATGGACAGTTTCTTTCAAAGACACAAACTACTAAAGCTTACTCAAGAAACAATAGGTAAGGTGAACAGCCCTATATGTGTTAAATTCTGAATTTTTAGTTAGAATTTTTCACACAAAGAAAAATTCAGACTCAGATGGCTTCACTGGTGAACCATATAAAAACATTTAGGAGGAAATACTCCTAATTACATACAAACTCTTCCAGAAAATTGAAGAAGGGAGTACTGCCCATCTCACTCTATTAGGCCAACAGCATCCAGATACCAAAACCAGGCAAATACAACATCAGAAAACTACAAATATTACTCTATGAATGTAAGTGGAAAAATTCTAAACAAAATTTCAGCAAATTGAATCCAACAATATGATAAAAAGTTAATATATCATAAACAAATGGGATTTATTGTAGCAATGCAAGGTTAGTTAAATATTCAAAATTCAACCAATGCAATTCATTATATTTAACAAACTAAAGAAAACTATATGACCATTTCAATAGACACAGAAGCATTTGGTAATATCTAATAACATCTATTCCTGATTTGAAAAGAAAACTCTCAACAAATTAGGAATACAGGGGAATTTCCTCAACCCAATAAAGAGCATCTATAAAATACCCACAAGCTGCATCACACGTAATGGTGAAAAACTGAAAGCTTTCCTGCAAACATAAGGAATAAGAAAAGGATTCTACTTTTAGCATTTCAACATTTTACTGGAAGTTCTAGCCAGTGCAATCAAGAAAGATAAAGGAAAAAAGTGTCTTTCTAAATTGGAAAGGAAGAAGTAAAACTGTTTTTATGCACAGAGAGCATAGTTGTAGAAAATTCTATGGAATCTACAACGATAACCAAGTTTACATAATGCATGTAAAATACTCATGAAAAATACATAAACATCATTTGTACTTCTATCTACTCACAATGAACAATCAGATATTGACTTTTTTTTTTTTTTTTTTTTTTCAGGAAACTGGGGGCAAAGAAGCACTGTGTGATCCTCCCAGGTAATTTCACAAAACCACTGAAAATCTTTAACAGAACAACTGAATAAATATGGAATTTTGAACAGGCTTCACCTGGGAAATGTTCTGGGGCACGTTTCTCAGTGTCCTCAAATCACACTGCCTAGCTGGAAGTGTCTCAGGCGCAACTTTGATCCACAGCAATCTGTGACCACCAAGCTGAGCTGAGGGACCTAGACTCCAGTCCCAGTGAAGTCTCCATATCACTGATAAGTGAGGTCCCTTCGTGATTTTAGTTTCTCCATCTATAAAAATGATGTGACTTCAGCCGTTCCTCTTGCAGTTGCCCTGAAATGGCCATTCAGTGTGAAGTACACCAGGAATACAAAGAAAGAAAACGAAGGTGAGTCCCAGGGTCAGGCTCAAGGTCAGCCCAGCACAGTCTCTCTCAGCTGCCCAACTGTCAAATAGGAAAGTTCCTTAAGCCATGGAGAAAGGAGCTTGAGAATAAAGGCAGAATTTGTCCACAGATGTTCTGGGCCAGTAAGCTCTAAGAGAAGAGCCCCCCTGACCCCCCAAAAAATGAGAGAATCCAAAAAGCCAAGTGTGTTCCTGGGAGAGAAATATCACCCTGTCTCCTTACAGAAGGCCCCTATGCTAGCACGCTACTGTCGTCACAACTAGTACCACAAACTGGGTGGCTTAAGCCCTTTCTTTCTCATCATTCTGCAGGTTGGAAATCCAAGATTGAGATTCCAGCAGGACTGGTTTCTTCTAGCTTTTCTTGGTTTGTAGATGACCACCTTCTCCCCATGTCTTTGCATGGTCTTCCCTTGGTATTTGTGTCCTAATCTCCTTTCATAAGGACATCAGTGTATTGGATTGGGGCCCACCCATTTGACCTCATTTTAACTGAATAACCAGTGGGAAGAGCCTCTCTCCAAATATGGTCACATTCTGAAGCACTGAGGATTAGGGCTTCAACTTATGGATTTGGGACGGATGCAATTCAGCCCATAACAACTCTCTACATTCCTCCACCTGCTTTTATCCCCTCCCATATATTTCCGCTGCTGAAAGATCCAAATCCTTGCCAGTTCTTATCACCCCCACAGATCAGGTCAGAGGGAAGCATGGCTGCTCTAATACATCCCATCTTCTGCTCTGTCCAAAGCCCACAGCTATTTCTCCCTCAATTCAAGGAGGGGTTCCAAGCGAATCCCTGTCACCAGAGGTTCCCACACAAGTGGAACCCTGTTGGCCGGACCCTGAGCCCCAAGCTCACCTTCCCTCTCCCTTCAGCTACTGCTGGTTAAGCCCTTCTCCCTCCCCATTCCTGCCCTATTCATTTCAGGATTACCACATTTAGACAGTCAACATGACCTATTTAGGTTCTGACCCACTTAAAACACAAATGCCAATCACAAACACTGGCCATCAGGAAAAAAAAAACCAGATAACCACAAATGTAACTGCAAATAAAAAAGAATGATGGAGAAGAAGACTTCACTACTGTACCTACTACTGATGCTCCCACAAAACTTCCTGGAGGCGGCGCTGTTACAGACATCCAGGTAATACCCAGGTAGCCCCTTTGGCATTAAAGCACTTTGTAAGTTTTCCAGCCTTGTAAGTGGTCTGGAAACCGGTGAAATAGGTCTGTTGGCTTCATTTTTCTCAAAGACGGATGTGTACCTCCAAGTGTCTGGAGGAAATAACTTCCTGCCAAGAGACGGGACAACCCACTACACATGAGTGAAAATTGAGGCATCACAAGGGATGCCAGATCAGCCTTCCCCATCCACCCCTGGCCAAGAATGTTTAGGATTAGTCTAGAGGTCTTTGGGCCAGGGGTTTTAGTACTAAATATCAATATGGGCAGCTGCCAGACTCACAGCAGTCATTTATTTCCCCTTCTCTGGGAATGTCCCGTTTCCCAAGGGTAGTTGTGTCTTTGTGCTGGGACCCTTAACCCCCTGTCACAGCAGTCAGTCCCAGGAAAGACCTGATCCAAGCCTGAGCCAATCACAGTCTGTCTCTTGGGAAGTTGAGACAAGGAGATATGAGACTCATACTCCCTCAAAGACTCCCAAGAAGAGGACAGCTGAGGACCCCAGGCAGGCCTGCTTCCTGCTCTTCAGGATCCTGCCTGCCTCGTCTTCTCTTCTGCGGACTCTGGCAACCATTTCAATAGCCTTCCTATCAATTACTCTTTTGGCTTACATTAGCCAGGGTTAGTTTCTATTAATTACAGCCAAAAGAACTGCAAATGACAAAATTTCATTTTGCTCATTCTTTGGTCTTAGGACCTACCACAAAATTTAACATGTGGTAGATACTCAATAACTTTGCTTTAAATTTGTGAAAGCCCAATTTCCCCCTGCCAATCTATACAAGATTAAGAACAGCAACAGGGTGTGGTGGACAGTAAAAGACTTTTGGTGCCAACCTTTCCTGACACAACAAATTATATAAAGACTTTGCTTCTGGTTTTCCCTGAAAAGGGAAATGCACTAAAATTTTCTAGCAGAAATAATTATCTGATACCATACGCCCAACGAATCAGAGGTAGGGAATACTGGGTACTAATCTCTGCCTGTGAGCAGTGTCCTCGGTGTTGCCAAGAGCAGGCTGAAGGCGGTGGGCACTTCTGTCTTGTTGGGGTCTGCTTACCCCAGGTGGGACTTCATGCATGTGTATCTTCACTGGGGATCCTCACATATTTACACTTCTCTCCAGGCAACTCCCATCCCTTTGCACGCCTAGTCTAAGACTTGGGATCTCCTTCCATCCATGTCTTCACCACCCACCCACCCACTCAAGCTTTGCTATCCACTGAACACATGACTATATGTCTAGACTACATCTAGGCAACTGTGTTAGTCTCGACACAGTGAGTGGGACAACCCTCTAGGTCATTCCAGGCCCTCCAAGCTCCCTAGACTCCTATAGCACTCAGCTCCCAGCTGATCCATTCCTAGTCCAAACTTCACCACACCATTACTAGCCTCCAAAGATGCCAACTTAACCATGTTACTTTCTATTTGAAAACTTTCAATAAAGCCCAAACCCTTAGTTTGACATTCAAGAACACCCACAACCTGAACCCAATCTATTTTTTAAGCTTTTATCTTTATTCTTCCAAATTTATCCCCTGCATGAAACCTCTACTCTCATAGAAGCAGCCTGCTCACCTGCCTCGCTGCTGAGCAGACGGGTGCAAGCCTGGAGCTTCTAGAAGCCATGTCACCAACATGTGCGGAAAAGAAGCCAACCCAGAGAAAGCAGAACTGAGAGGTGGCATGAAGGGGGTTCCTGATGACATTGCTTGACAACCTAGAGAGGGCCACAAGTGAAATCTACCTCTGGACTTTTTGGCTATAACACTTGATTTTTGCTTGATCCTTTTCCCCCTTCGCAACTGAACGATCACTGATAGGTCTTCCTACCTTTCATGGCCCATTTGCAGGCCCTGACTCCTCCTCAGAAACCTCCAGGACATGGCAACGACCTTCACCTCTAATTTCCTATAGTGTTATGGGCTGTATCATTCATGGGTGCCTTTCCACACACAGCTGGTGACAGCTAGTTCCTGACCCCTTTATACAGGTAAAGCCTCTTATTACCAAATGCTTCTTGCCCACCCCCTCCATCCCAGCTTGCTAAAACCAATACCTGGTTCAGCACTCAAAGGCCAAGCTAGGGCAGCCACAGGAACCATGGAGGAGCAGGGCTGTTCAGTCATCCTGAGCTAATGGCCTAGGCCCCCTTTCAGAACCTGCTCTCACAGAGCCTTGGACAGCTTCCAGAAGCCACTCCAGTCAAGTTGTCTGCCCACAGCGACAGGCTCGGGAAGGAGGTAAAAGAGGGTTTCAGAGCAGGTGGAGGAAGAGAGAAAGGAGATGTGGAAACGAGAGGAAGAGAAAGTACCATGTCACATAGTCTGCGACTACCTGCTCATGGGCAGAGCCCGTGAGGTGAGGCCCCGGGAGACATGGACCAGGAGTGTGAGCTGCAAGCCACCAGGGAGCCGTGCCTCCTGAGCACACTCTGTCCCCCCTGCTTGCCGTGCCCCTCCCTCCACTTGACCCTGCGTTGCTTCTAGACAAACATATAAGCAAGCCCTTGGAGGGCATGCCTTCCCGTGGGGGGCAGGTCCAACTGGGGAAGCTGACAGCCAGCAGATGTCTGCCGCACACCCCCTCCGCTTCCCTCCTCAGGCAAAGGCCCAGAGGCTCACTGCCATTAGAGGCTGGGTTGACCAGATGCGGCCACCCCACGGCGCTTCAGGAGCCCAAAGATGGGTTCCTGCAAGGCTTGACATTGCACCATTTTTCTCCTGGGTCAGGGTTTCTTTACTACCATTGCCATTCAAGGACAGAAATGACTTTTTTCCTATAATGCGAAAGAATTTGTAGTGCCACCAAGGTGCCTTGGCTGTGAGCTGCAGGTAGCCAGGCTGCGTTACTCCATTCATTTGGCAGGGCCTTAACGGTGCTCCCCAGGGCCGCTGGAGAGCTCCGGGTTGCTGGGCGCCCTCCACGATGGCAGTGGTTGGGGGAAGGCAGTGGAAAGGCAGGACACTGCACCTCGACCCACTTCACCGTCAGCAGCTCCCCTCCTGCTGTAGCTTTGTTGCTAGGTTTTCTGTTAGTATTGTTTTGGTTAGGTTTTGTCATTTTAACCATTGTTAATAGCTCAGTGGCATTAAGGACATTCACTTTGTTCTGCAGCCATCACCACCATCCATGTCCAGAACTTCATCTGAAAAAAAAAAAAAAACTAAAGCTCTGTCCCATTAAAACTAACTCCCCATTGCCTGCCCCCACATCCACCCCCAGCCCCTGGCAACCACCATTCCATCCCTTTGAATTTGACCACTGCAGATGCCTCATGTAAGTGGAATCATCAGTACGTGCTCGTTCGTGACTGGCTGATTTCACTCAGCATGATGTCCTCAAGATTCATCCATGTTGTAGCATTGACAGAATTTCCCTCCTTTTTAAGGCCGAATCATGTTTTGCCACATTCCTACCTTTCATGGCCAATTTGCAGGCCCTGACTCCTCCTCCAGACCCTCCGGGACATGACAGTGACCCTCACCTCTAATTTCCTGTAGTGTTTTGTTTACCACATTTTGTTTAGTCATTCATTCATCAATGGACCCTTGGGTTGTTTACACCTATTAGCCACTGAAAAAATGCTGCTATGAACATGGGTAAACAAACATCTGATTGTGTCCCTGCTTCCATCTCTTTTGGCCATATATCCAGAAGTGGAGTTGCTGAATCATACGGTAATTCTATTCTTAACTTTCTGAGGACCTGCCCACTGTTCCACAGCAGGTGTACCATCTTACATTCCCACCAACATTCTACATAAGTTCCAATTTCTCTACATCCTCACCAATACATGTTATTTCCTGGGGGTTTTTCCCATAGTAGCCATCCTAGAGTATTTTTTTTTAAAGCCACAGTTGGAAGGGTTGGAAACCACTGCTCTAAAGCACTCAGTAGTCTGTTACCTCCTGGAGCCTCCCTGTGATACTGTTCCCCCTCCATCTACTCTGACCCAGCGGACCCAAGAGACCCTCCCCACAGCCCCCCGGCCACACTCTATCCCTGGGTGAATCACAACAGGGCCCCAGCTCCATGCCAACTAAGCTGTGGACCCTGCCTGCCCATCTCATGCCCCTGAGGCCCTAGATGGAAAGCTGTTTAGGGGACAGGCCCACAGGAAGTTCCAAATAGCCTCAGACATTCAAGGACACATCATCTTCCTGGATGGCAGCCCCCAGGCCAGTCACCTAGTCATCTCAAGAGCCAAGGCAGCTAAAAGCATGTCCAGCAGGACACGAGAAGAACATGAGTCCAGCAGTCTCTTGCTCAAAACCAGTCCATGCTGCTAACCAGCTCCAAGACCTCAGGACTTACGCTGAATATATTTCCCCCTGCCAAAGAAGTCCACACCCTGATCTCCAGACCTGCGACCGTGTTACCTTACATGGTTAAAGAGACTTTGTAGGCAAGTTAAAGACCTCGAGATGGGAGATGTTTCTGCATTCTCCAGGTGGGCCTGATGCAATCAGGAGGAAGGTTGTTTACAAGAGGGAGGCAGACACTTAGAGAGGGTGGCCATGTGACAACAAATGCAGAGATGGCAGAGCTGTAGCTACAAACCAAGGAATGTGGACAGCCTCTAAAGGTTGGAAGAGGCAAAGAACAGATTCTCCCCTGGAATCCTGAGAAGGAACCAGCCTGCAGATAATCTGAATTTAGCTCTGGAAGATTCATTTCAGACATCCAGAGTTGTAGGATAATCAGTATGCATTGTTTTAAGTCACAGAGTCATGTGTGTGTGGTAATTGTTACCATGGTGATATGAAACCCATACAGGACCGCTCTGGGTCTAAGTTTCCTCATCTGTTAAATGAGGGTTTGGACCAAATACTTTTTAACTTCTTTTTCCAGCTGTTCTGATGACAACTGTTCTAACCAAGTGCTTGTTTTAAGTCTGTTACATGCATTACTTCTTTAAACTTCCAACAACAATGTAGATCAGCATCCACTCACAGATCAAGAGGGAAACAAAGCCCAGAGAGGTAAAGTGATTTTCCCAGGGTCACACAGTTATAAGTGTCAGCACCAGAGCCAGGATTTGAATCCAAAAAGTCTGGCTCTAGAGAACCTGTTCTCTTTACCACCATGCAAGGCCAATATTGATGTCCTGTTTACAGATGAGGAAGCCCAAGACCCATGTCAAAATGACACGGCTCTGCAGCAGCAAACCCAGTGCTCCTAAAGCCAGGGCTGTTCTCACCATTCCCTCTAATTCCAGAATTCCCAAAGCATATTTGGACAGAAATGAGGACAAAGAGGATTTAACTGCCTTTTTATTGCTAGAATCCAACTTTTACTCAGATACATCATCTCTGCCCCTCATTCTCTAGTCTTAAATCCTCTGCTATTTAAACAGAATAAAAAAATTAACTACATCAGTGGATTTTCTCCCTCTCTGTCTCCCAACCTCACCAAATCAGTCTTCAGTCTGCTACCATAAATCACTGGCAATTCAAAAAATGGTTTCTGAGAAAATAAGCGCTTCTGGCTTGATGGATGTATAAATTTCCATCTCCTCCATACATGTCTTACTTTTCACAGAGAAAAAAATCTTTATTGGCGTTAGCACATTTATGAGCTTAAATAAAAACAAATACATCTCTATTGACTGTAGTTATTATGCTCAGTTTCATACAATATAAGTGCTTCAAATAAAAATAGATTGGTCAGAGTGAGTGTGCATCGGTTCCAATAATGATGCAGCCCGTTTCCGTAGCGTATGCATTTCAGCTAATGTTCCCCAGGCTGGGGGAAGCACATTGCTGCACAAAGCTTTTAGGTTCCATTTTCTGTCTAAATGCTCTGGGTAGGTGTGAATGTTTATTAGTGTCATGAAATGTATCCGGCAGGCCAAGTCTGGCCTTTGCAGAAGAGACCAGAATGCAATTGCTGTTTA
The DNA here is from genome assembly GCF_030020395.1 of Manis pentadactyla. NCBI lineage: Eukaryota > Metazoa > Chordata > Mammalia > Pholidota > Manidae > Manis > Manis pentadactyla. The sequence goes on from NC_080029.1 coordinate 24,372,005, forward strand.
TGGGCCAGATCAGAAAGTGCAAATCCTGCGGCATGTGAATCCAGCACCAATCCATCAAATGTGTATGCAGGCACCTGCTGCATGCCTGCCACCTGAGCAAGGGTTGGCCCAGATTTCGAATGCTTAGAATTACCTCCTGGATGGGGCTGTAGCTCATGAAAGGAAAGGCAACCTTCCATTCCAATCACCTCCAATCTCTTAGATTAAAATACATGGGCCTGGATATTGGACTACCTGGATTCAAATCCCAACTCCATCATTTAAACAGCAAGCAAACATTTACAGAGCACCAACTGTATACCAGAACTCGTTCTAGGTACTGATGCTATGGCATCAAGCAAAGTCTGCTCCTATGAAGGTCACGTGCAATAGCAGGGGAGGTCTGACTCCGAGTAAGTCACATCTCTTGAACTTCAGGTTCCTCATCAGTCAGATGGAATAACAGCACCTCCTTCATGGGTTTCTTGTGAAATTTAAATAAGAAAATTCATCTGCTGTATTTAGTACAGGGCTCAGCACAGTAAATGCTGAATGTCAGCAGTTAGCATTGTCACTGTCAGTATGGACTCCTCATATGCACCACTTTAGATCTTTCTGGCCTCTCTTCTGGAAGCTCCTGCTGTAACACCCAGCCAGGTGTGGCCACTGCCAGGCTTCCACAGGTGCAGCTAACACTCCATTCACCTTAGGCCCCTGTCTAGGATTTCTAACCTCCCACCCTAAGCTGCCTCTGTTCATGCCATATAGGAAGTCTTTGCACCCATGTATAAGCAACCTAGAACTTCAGTGGAGTTACCATGGTGGGAAAAGCTTTTAATCATGGCATAGTGGGTTGAACTGCATCCCTCAGAAAGATACACTGAAGTCCTAACCACCTGTGACATAATACATAGGCCCCATTTCCTGGCACCCAATGCTAAAACTCTTGGGATCTCCGAGGTCATAAGCGTCTTTTGTATGCTAATGAGATGACTGGTAGCTGGTCCCAGGATACATTTCCTACAACTTCACAGATGTCCCATGTGGTCTATCACCATCACCCTTAGCTGTGGCCAACTTAATAGTACATCCTTGTTTGGCTCTGCCTCCTTCGGGGCTTTGCCCTTCCTGTCCCTCACTCCCTGGGATCAATCCCCAACAAAGGACTCCCCCATAAGCCACTTGTCTCAGGTACTGCTTTCTGGGACACCCAGGCTAAGACAGCTGGTACCTGGCACATAGTTAACATTAAATAAATGTTTATTGACTTAATAAATGAAGATATGAATGAAGACCCAATCCTGCCCTCAAGAGTCTTTCAGACAAATTATCAAGATAAAAACACAAAAATACAACATAAGGAAATACATTATAGGGACATTTGGAGGACAAAAAGAACTTGAAACTTCCAGCTACCTGACCCAGCACAGGTGGTAAGGTAGAACAACCATTTCTAACATCTGTGGCTTTGATCTCTGCCTCCTCCATGCACTTATCAGTCAGTGTTCTTAATTGCAAGCAACAAAATCCACTCTAATTTAAGAAAAGGAATCTGTTCAAGAATACTAGGTAGCTCATAGAATTCCCAAAAGGGCCTATTTCTGAGGAATATCTAATCACATTGTATTTCTCTGGGGACTACAAAGCCAGGGGAAAAGCAATAGTCAAAAATCAGATTCTGCTGGCTGAGCAAACTGGTCCCTGGCTCTCATCTGAGAAATCCAGGAAATCCACAAAGTGATCTTAGCTTTGGGGAGATCATTCTAACCCACTCTAAGCCAAGATGAGGGAATGGAACCAACTAAACTTCACCACCTCTGGGCCCTATAATAAAACTCCAGGTCCTCAGGTCTAGCTGATTGCAATCTCGTTTACAGGGCTTTCATAAGTTTCTAAAACATCCAAAGTTTTCCTATTTGTTTAATAGCCAAACCAGGATTCCATCCCAGGATCCAAGTCCTTAATGCTTCAAGTGCGGATTACATACAAGCATTGTCAGCATCACCAGAGCTTGAAACACAGAATCTGGGGCTGCAACCAAGAGAGCTGAGTCAAAACCTAGGTTTCAACAGGATCTCTATTCACAGTAAAATTTGAGAAGCACTGATCTGCACCTTTCCTCAACTCCAGTGGTTCCCAAATCTAGATGATCATTAAAATCCCCTAGAGAACATTTTTCAAAAATGAAGATTCCCAGGTCACACTCCACATGGGCTTATTGAATAGGCCTGCAGGGGGACCCAGGCAGCTATGTTTCTATGTTCCTTGCTGGTTCTTGTGGTCAGATGGGTTTGGGAATCGCTGCCCTACCGCTTACAGCCCTTGTTCCTCGGTATCAGTCCTTGGGGTCAGCATTGTGGCGAGCTCAGGCAGGTCATGAGACCAGCATTCCTGGGAATCACCTGACAAACATGACAGGCCTGCAGATCGCAGGTTGCGCCCCCAGAGGGCCAGATTCCGGAAGGTGGTCAGCAACATCTTAAGACTTCAGGAGGCCCCAGGCACTCTTTCCATGGGAGCACCACCCCACCTCATAATAAACATTAAAAGCCATCTGCATCCCACATTAAATATAAATGATATGTAACTCTGTGTGGGTGAATTGACTTGTGGTTGATGAGTTGACAGTTAACATTTTTCTAGATATTTAATCAAACATTTATTAATTTTAATTTTGCAATTTTTTTATATATTGTGGCCAATCCCCCTCCACCAACACCACCCTCTCTCAGAGCACAAATGTTTCCGTGGCCCCCTGAATAATTTCTAAGCTTCTCCACCATGCACTGAATGGCAATAAATCCACACAACAGTGGTGAGCATGGGAACGGCTCAGGCCTCTGCCTTTTAACAGGAACCCCAGGTGACCCTGATAAGGTGGTCCTCAGACCACACCTTGACCACAGTTGGGCCACCAGCCTTCAGAGAAATGAGGGTGGATCTTCAGGGTGACTGGGATTGTATTAGGATTGGCTGACTGGAGGGTCAGCCATTTGAGCTAGGAAGGAGAGGGAGGGCAAGCGCTCTGATGACCACCTGGAACACCCCAGGAGTCCAGAGAAGTCACCAGCCAGGGTATATCCCCCAACAGGGTCACCTAACACAGGAAACATGGCCTGCAATAAATGCCACAGTGGCCCATGCTATTCAGCGTTGTTCAGACTCTGTCCCCGGGGCCACGGCTGGCCCCCACACCAAGAAATACCTGCTGAACTTGAAAGGATCAAAAGAGTATTATAAAATACATAAGCAGAGATGGAGGGGAGGGGCGGAAGATGGCGGTGTGAGTAGAGCAGCGGAAATCTCCTCCCAAAACCACATATATCTATGAAAATATAACAAAGACAGCCCTTCCTAGAATAAAGACCAGAGGACACAGGACAATATCCAGAACACATCTGCACCTGAGAGAACCCAGCGCCTCGTGAAGGGGGTAAGATACAAGCCCCGGCCCCGCGGGAGCCGAGCACCCCTCCCCCCAACTCCTGGCGGGAGAAGAATAGGCAGGGCGGGAGGGAGACGGAGCCCAGGACTGCCGAACACCCAGCCCCCGCCATCCAGGCCAGAGTGCAGACACAGTGCGTGCGCAGGGGGCCCTGGATACTAGGGAAACAGGGCAGCAAGAACAGTGAGCGGGCACTGGAGGCTGGGCGCCAGAGGACATAACAAAAGCGTGTGACCAATTTTTTTTTTTTTTTTTGCTGCTTTGTTTTGGCGAGCACTTTTTGGAAGTCTTAAAGGGATAGGGACCCCAATACTAGGGAAACAGGGCAGCAAGACCGGTGAGCAGAGGCCTGAGGCTGGCACCAGAGAATAAAGAAAAACGAGTGGCCACCTTTTTTTTTAATTTAAAAAAAATTTTTTTTTTTTTTGAATTTAAAATTTTTTTTCTTATTTTTTTTTTTTTTTCGGTGGTTGTTGTTTTGTTTTGGCGGGTGCTTTTTGGAAGTCTTAAAGGGGCACGGTGGGACACTTAATCCAGAGGTAGGGAATCCGGGATCTCTGGGCACCCTAACCCCTGGGCTGCAGGGAGCAGGGAGGCCCCTTATGGAGATAAATAGCCTCCCAGCCGCTCCCACTCCAACGCGACTCCACCATTTTGGAGTAGCTGCCCGAGCCAGGCCACGCCCACAGCATGAGCGGAGATTAACTCCATAGCAGCCGGGCAGGAAGCAGAAACCCTGTCTGCGCGCAGCTGCGCAGCACAAGCCACTAGAGGCCGCTGTTCTCCCAGGAGTAGGGCCACAAACCAACAAGAAGGGAAGTTCTTCCAGCCGTCACTCGTCCCAGCTCTGCAAACTATTCCTATCACCATGAAAAGGCAAAGCTACAGGCAGACAAAGATCACAGAGACAACACCAGAGAAGGAGACAGACCTAACCAGTCTTCCTGAAAAAGAATTCAAAATAAGAATCATAAACATGCTGACAGAGATGCAGAGAAATACGCAAGAGAAATGGGATGAAGTCCGAAGGGAGATCACAGATGCCAGAAAGGAGATCACAGAAATGAAACTCTGGAAGGGTTTATAAGCAGAATGGATAGGATGCAAGAGGCCATTGATGGAATTGAAATCAGAGAACAGGAACGCATAGAAGCTGACATAGAGAGAGACAAAAGGATCTCCAGGAATTAAACAATATTAAGATAACTGTGTGACCAATCCAAAAGGAACAATATCCGTATTATAGGGGTTCCAGAAGAAGAAGAGAGAGGAAAAGAGATGGAAAGTATCTTAGAAGAAATAATTGCTGAAAACTTCCCCAAACTGGGGGAGGAAATAATCGAACACACCACGGAAATACACAGAACCCCCAACAGAAAGGATCCAAGGAGGACAACACCAAGACACATAATAATTAAAATGGAAAAGATCAAGGACAAGGAAAGAGTTTTAAACGCAGCTAGAGAGAAAAAGGTCACCTATAAAGGAAAACCCATCAGGCTAACATCAGATTTCTCAACAGAAACCCTACAGGCCAGAAGAGAATGGCATGATATGTTTAATACAATGGAACAGAAGGGCCTTTAACCAAGGATACTGTATCCAGCACGACTATCATTCAAATATGATGGTGGGATTAAACAATTCCCAGACAAGCAAAAGTTGAGGGAATTTGCTTCCCACAAACCACCTCTACAGAACATCTTACAGGGACTGCTCTAGATGGGAGCACTCCTAGAAAGAGCACAGCACAAAACACCCAACATATGAAGAATGGAGGAGGAGGAACAAGAAGGGAGACAAGAAAAGAATCTCCAGACAGTGTATATAACAGCTCAATAAGCAAGCTAAGTTAGGCACTAAGATACTAAAGAGGCTAACCTTGAACCTTTGGTAACCACGAATTTAAAGCCTGCAATGGCAATAAGTACATATCTTTCAATAGTCACTCTAAATGTTAGTGGGCTGAATGCACCAATCAAAAGACATAGAGTAACAGAACAGATAAAAAAGCAAGACCCATCTATATGCTGCTTACAAGAAACTCACCTCAAACCCAAAGACATGTACAGACTAAAGGTCAAGGGATGGAAAAACATATTTCAAGCAAACAACAGCGAGAAGAAAGCAGGGGTTGCAGTACTAATATCAGACAAAATAGACTTCAAAACAAAGAAAGTAACAAGAGATAAAGAAGGACACTACATAATGATAAAGGGCTCAGTCAAACAAGAGGATATAACCATTCTAAATATATATGTTTCCAACACAGGAGCACTAGCATATGTGAAACAAATACTAACAGAACTAAAGGGGGAAATAGACTGCAATGCATTCATTCCAGGGGACTTCAACACACCACTCACCCCAAAGGATAGATCCACTGGACAGAAAATAAGTAAGGACACGGAAGCACTGAACAACACAGTAGAGCAGATGGACCTAATAGACATCTACAGAACTCTACATCCAAAAGCAACAGGATATACATTCTTCTCAAGTGCACATGGAACATTCTCCAGAATAGACCACATACTAGACCACAAAAAGAGCCTCAGTAAATTCCAAAAGATTGAAATCCTACCAACCAACTTTTCAGACCACAAAGGCATAAAACTAGAAATAAACTGTACAAAGAAAGCAAAGAGGCTCACAAAGACATGGAGGCTTAACAACACGCTCCTAAATAATCAATGGATCAATGACCAAATCAAAATGGAGATCCAGCAATATATGGAAACAAATGACAACAACAACACTAAGCCCCAACTTCTGTGGGACACAGCAAAAGCAGTCTTAAGAGGAAAGTATATAGCAATCCAAGCATATTTTAAAAAGGAAGAGCAATCCCAAATGAATGGTCTAATGTCACAATTATCGAAATTGGAAAAAGAAGAACAGATGAGGCCTAAGGTCAGCAGAATGAGGGACATCATAAAGATCAGAGAAGAAATAAATAAAATTGAGAAGAATAAAACAATAGCAAAAATCAATGAAATCAAGAGCTGGTTCTTCGAGAAAATAAACAAAATAGATAAGCCTCTAGCCAGACTTATTGAGAAGAAAAGAGAGTCAACACAAATCAACAGTATCAGAAACGAGAAAGGAAAAATCACGATGGACCCCACAGAAATACAAAGAATTATTAGAGAATACTATGAAAACCTATATGCTAACAAGCTGGGAAACCTAGGAGAAATGGACAACTTCCTAGAAAAATACAACCTTCCAAGACTGACCCAGAAAGAAACAGAAAATCTAAACAGACCAATTACCAGTAATGAAATTGAAGCAGTAATCAAAAAACTACCAAAGAACAAAACCCCCGGGCCAGATGGATTTACCTCAGAATTTTATCAGACATACAGGGAAGACATAATATCCATTCTCCTTAAAGTTATCAAAAAAATAGAGGAGGAGGGGATACTCCCAAACTCATTCTATGAAGCTAACATCACCCTAATACCAAAACCAGGCAAAGACCCCACCAAAAAAGAAAACTACAGACCAATATCCCTGATGAACATAGATACAAAAATACTCAACAAAATATTAGCAAACCGAATTCAAAAATACATCAAAAGGATCGTACACCATGACCAAGTGGGATTCATCCCAGGGATGCAAGGATGGCACAACATTCGAAAGTCCAACAACATCATCCACCACATCAACAAAAAGAAAGACAAAAACCACATGATCATCTCCATAGATGCTGAAAAAGCATTTGACAAAGTTCAACATCCATTCATGATAAAAACTCTCAGCAAAATGGGAATAGAGGGCAAGTACCTCAACATAATAAAGGCCATCTATGATAAACCCACAGCCAACATTATATTGAACAGCGAGAAGCTGAAAGCATTTCCTCTGAGATCGGGAACTAGACAGGGATGCCCACTCTCTCCACTGTTATTTAACATAGTACTGGAGGTCCTAGCCACAGCAATCAGACAAAACAAAGAAATACAAGGAATCCAGATTGGTAAAGAAGAAGTTAAACTGTCACTATTTGCAGATGACATGATACTGTACATAAAAAACCCTAAAGACTCCACCCCAAAACTACTAGAACTGATATCGGAATACAGCAAAGTTGCAGGATACAAAATCAACACACAGAAATCTGTGGCTTTCCTATACACTAACAATGAACCAACAGAAAGAGAAATCAGGAAAACAACTCCATTCACAATTGCATCAAGAAAAATAAAATACCTAGGAATAAACCTAACCAAAGAAGTGAAAGACTTATACTCTGAAAACTACAAGTCACTCTTAAGAGAAATTAAAGGGGACACTAACAGATGGAAACTCATCCCATGCTCATGGCTAGGAAGAAATAATATCGTCAAAATGGCCATCCTGCCCAAAGCAATATACAGATTTGATGCAATCCCTATGAAACTACCAGCAACATTCTTCAATGAACTGGAACAAATAATTCAAAAATTCATATGGAAACACCAAAGACCCCGAATAGCCAAAGCAATCCTGAGAAAGAAGAATAAAGTAGGGGGGGATCTCACTCCCCAACTTCAAGCTCTACTATAAAGCCATAGTAATCAAGACAATTCGGTACTGGCACAAGAGCAGAGCCACAGACCAATGGAACAGACTAGAGAATCCAGACATTAACCCAGACATATATGGTCAATTAATATTTGATAAAGGAGCCATGGACATACAATGGCGAAATGACAGTCTCTTCAACAGATGGTGCTGGCAAAACTGGACAGCTACATGTAGGAGAATGAAACTGGACCATTGTCTAACCCCATATACAAAAGTAAACTCAAAATGGATCAAAGACCTGAATGTAAGTCATGAAACCATTAAACTCTTGGAAGAAAACATAGGCAAAAACCTCTTAGACATAAACATGAGTGACCTCTTCTTGAACATATCTCCCCGGGCAAGGAAAACAACAGCAAAAATGAGTAAGTGGGACTATATTAAGCTGAAAAGCTTCTGTACAGCAAAAGACACCATCAATAGAACAAAAAGGATCCCTACAGTATGGGAGAATATATTTGAAAATGACAGATCCGATAAAGGCTTGACGTCCAGAATATATAAAGAGCTCACACGCCTCAACAAACAAAAAACAAATAACCCAATTAAAAAATGGGCAGAGGAACTGAACAGACAGTTCTCCAAAAAAGAAATACAGATGGCCAACAGACACATGAAAAGATGCTCCACATCGCTAATTATCAGAGAAATGCAAATTAAAACTACAATGAGGTATCACCTCACACCAGTAAGGATGGCTGCCATCCAAAAGACAGAGAACAATAAATGTTGGCGAGGCTGTGGAGAAAGGGGAACCCTCCTACACTGCTGGTGGGAATGTAAGTTAGTTCAACCGTTGTGGAAAGCAGTATGGAGGTACATCAAAATGCTCAAAACAGACTTACCATTTGACCCAGGAATTGCAGTCCTAGGAATTTATCCTAAGAATGCAGCAATCAAGTATGAGAAAGATCAGTGCACCCCTATGTTTATCACAGCACTATTTACAATAGCCAAGAATTGGAAGCAACCTAAATGTCCATCGATAGATGAATGGATGAAGAAGATGTGGTACATATACACAATGGAATACTACTCAGCCATAAGAAAAGGGCAAATCCAACCATTTGTAGCAACATGGATGGAGCTGGAGGGTATTATGCTCAGTGAAACAAGCCAAGCGGAGAAAGAGAAATACCAAATGATTTCACTCATCTGTGGAATATAAGAACAAAGGAAAAACTGAAGGAACAAAACAGCAGCAGAATCACAGAACTCAAGAATGGACTAACAGCTACCAAAGGGAAAGGGATGGGTGGGTAGGGAGGGATAAGGGATGGGGGAGAAGTAGGGGGGTATTAAGATTAACATGCATGGGGGGGTAGGAGAAAAGGGAGGGCTGTACAACACAGAGAAGGCAAGTAGTGATTCTACAACATTTTGCTATGCTGATGGACAGTGACTGTAAAGGGGTTTATAGGGGAGACCTGGTATAGGGGAGAGCCTAGTAAACATAATATTCGTCATGTAAGTGTAGATTAGTGATACCAAAAAAAAAACGGCAGTTCCTGTGTGGTAACCTCCAATGAGTTCTACACAAGGGTATAAAGGGCATATAAAAGAGTATGCAAAGGGTATGTTTGTGTTTATACAGAAGATCAAAGCCTAATTGGGCTATCCTGAAAATGAACTAAGATATGATATGAAAAAGAACTTCCAACATCAGCACTCTCTGGAAGACTCATGCCAGAAGATGATCATCAAAAAACCCCAACAAAGATCCACGCACTGCTACAGCTGTAGATGCACTCATCCCACCAGCTCCTGGACTTGCCATGGGAATGAAGGGGATATCTAAGCTGGCCTGTGCATACAGTAAAACAACAAATTTGACTGGATCTATACTGTTGGAACTCAACCAAGAATTAGGAGAAGTGCAAATTGTAGCGCTCCAAAATCTTACAACTACAGACTATTTACTATTAAAAGAACATGAGGGATGTGAACATTCCCCAGGAATGGGTTGTTTTAATTTGTCTGATTTCTCTCAGACTGTTCAAGTTCAGTTGGACAATCCACCATATCATAGATAAGTTTTCACAAATGCCTAAGGTGCCTAACTGGTTTTCTTGGTTTCACTGGAGATGGCTGGTAATTACAGGTATGCTTTGGTTATGTAACTATACTCCTATTATGTTAATGTGTGTGTGCAATTTAAGTAGTAGCTTAAAACCTATACATGCTGAAGTTACTCTACAAGAAGATATGTCAAAGAAACAATCAATCTTCCCATGTTTTCTTCCGCCTGCTACTTCTATAGCTTTTCTTCTTCCTTCCTAATTACAACCCTTAAATAGAATTTGTGCCTCATATCAAATTTACCGAGTATCATAATTCTTCCAAGTGGTAAAGATACCTCAAGACAAATGCTGGGCATAGAAGCTACAGGGCATAAATATGCAAAGAAATAAAAAGCTAACCATTTCAAACAATAAGGCTTCTCTCTCACTTACCAACTCTACATTTCCCTGTATGGCCCCGGAAGATGACTGGTTAGCCAGAGACGGGTCAGATTCCTCAAGGGAGGAACAACCTAAGACAGGCACAGTTGCAGGGGGGTCATCAGGTGAGAAATTGGGGATCAACAGAGGTGAGGCTTAGAACCTCACCCCTCCTTTCTGAGAGAAATCTTCTGCATACGTGGATGTTTTATTGCCCTTGTCTAGCTTGGATTAACACATAGTCTACAGGCACACACCTGATCATCTACATTTGCTCTCTTACAACACTAAACTATGTTTTCTACCTTTATCTTGTATCTACCTACCACTTCAGCATTTTATTAAAAATAATAATAATAGAGAAATGTGGTATACACATATAAATCAAGTATAAAAACCAAATGAGTATTCATATTTGAACTGACTGTTTATAGTTCATAATGCATGAGCAAAACCGAAAGCTTCTGTGATGACTGCCCTTGTACTGTTCACTATGTAACTTATTCATTATGTAAGAATTTGTTCTCCATGTAAGAACTTGTTTGTTATGCCTCAGAAGATTGGAGACTGACGAAAATTAGACTTGGGGTGGATTAATGATTGTGCATTGAGCATTGACCCCCCTATACAGAATTTTATTGTTGTTAACAACCATTTGATCAATAAATATGAGAGATGCACTCACAAAAAAAAAAAAAAAAAGGACAGACTTCCAATGGTAAAATAAATAAGTAACCGGGATGTAATGTATAGCATAAGGAATATAGTCAAGATATTGTAACAGCTTGGTAAGGTGATAGCTGGAACCTAGAATTATGTATATAAATGTTTTATCACTGTGTTGTACACCTGAAAAAAAAATAAAATAAAATACATAAGCAGGTTAACTGCAGGAAACCTGATTATTCAGTTTGAACAAAAGAAGGTCAGGTGACCCATCATGGTCTCTCCAAGCAAATGGTAAAGAATCGGGTGGGCACAAGGCCCCCTGCCTGAGCCTATCATCTGGACTCGGTGGGCAGCCCAACAGGGCAGGCCTGCCAGAGCCTCTGGGACTCGCAATCCATGGAAACTCAGGGTCAGGAAGAAAGGATGAATCCAGGCAAACATACTTCCAGCCAGTCCTCCTGGAACCAAGCCTAAAGTCTGCAGGGTGAGGGGATGCTAAAAATAAACCTGAAGACAGACATCAAAAGAAAAATCCATGAGACCGGGGTAGATGCAGAACTGGTTTGGGACACAGCCTCCCATCAGAGTGTGACCCCAAAAGTCCATTCAAAGGGATTCTCTGCCCTCACCCCACTCCAGCAATCCATGCCTCAGCACAGACTTAGGACAGCCTGGGGGCTCAAGGGCTCCAAACAAAGGATGGACAGGTATGGAGAGAGATCATGGATGGTGGTGTCCACTGACAAACAGTGGGGAAGCCTAGGGGATGAGCCTGGTGGCCTGTGGGGAACAGAGCAACAGCTGCAGAGCCTGAGGCTTGGGACCAGCTCTGACACCATCCCCAGAACCCCTCCCCCTAGCGCTCCCAGATGTATCAGGGGTGGAGGGTCTTTGCAGAGCTGAGGTCAAGCAGGTAGGCAGGTAAAATCAAGAGCCAGGGAAACTGGTCATGGCCGTCCATCTGACCCATGAGCGCTCCCGTGCCCCTACAGCCTGGGAAATAGGTTGACAGGGTGAACAGTAAGTGGTGGTGACCAGATGGCCATCACAGGATCAAACAGGGAGCTTAAAGGCATTGACCTTGATCCCTCCCTGAAAGGCAGATGTCCTGGCTACCTCAAAGAGCACAGGCACAGGGTCTGCAGATGTGAACAAAATCAAGGAAGCAATCAACACTCAACCCCCGGGGCAGCTACAGACCCAGCTGGGTGGCTAATGTGCATTAAGGCCACTAACCCTTCGCACACCTCCAGGACAGGCATCGGTACACTCGTGTTCAGGGAAAGAAACAGGCACGGAGAGGTTTCATTTCTTGCTGAAGTCATACAGCCAGTACACAAAGGGGCTTGTATTGAACGCACTCTGGTCTACCTCCAGAGCGCAGGTCCTTAACCCTCGTGCAATCTGTGTAGCTCTGGTGGCAGAGCTAATGAAAAAGATGGAAGCAAGTCCTGCAGTGAACACCTGGACTCCGAGGCCATAAGGAACTATGTCCATAAAGCCCTCATAATATGCTAGCAGAGAAACTCATCCTCTATTACACTGCTGATGCTGAACGGCATGGAGATCAGGAGACAAGCACAGTCCATACTCCACTCTCTCCCCACAGCCTGCTGAGCTCCCAAAGAGCCATTACCTACCTCCTTCTGCCGGGCCTGCCCCAGGAGACCCAGGAACCCCAGTGTCCAATGCGTTGACTGTGCCAGCTGCTCAGAGGTGACAGGCAGTGCCCCCAATGACACGAGACCCCTGCACTCCACTCTGCATCGTCCTCCCTCCCTTCCATCCCCCCAGCACACACACAACCAGTGACCCCATGTTCGGCTTCTGCAGTCCCCCGGCTCCAGGACTGCAGGGCCCTGCAGCCATGGGAACAGATGTTCCCCTCACACATGGCTGGCCCTCAGCAGGGATGGACAAGCATCACTGACCCGGGTGGATGGGCAGCTGCAGAGAATGAGGAGGCACCAGCTCCTACCCCCATCCCTTCCCCATTTACAGAATAGTTGCCACCTCCCTTCCAATGCAAGGGAGGGCAAGGACACCTCAGACAGCAGTGTGTACCCACCTCACCCTCCCCAGCACTGCTCCCAGGCTGAGCATCCAGGCCAGGACCCCGGAAAGCAGCAGAGCCCCAGCCACCCGCCCAGGTCAGGCATGCCCCTGCTGTTTCTCTCCCCTCCCTCCAGCCCCCGCAGACATCTCTCAGCGTGCATTCTGCTGTGACGGAATGACCCTTCAGTTACTGCGTTGACATTTCTACTATAATTACGGTTCAAGAATGACACTGAGCATGTTGCAGACAGGGACATGGAGAAGGACCCGTCAGAAGGAGCCATGGCTGTCCCTGAGTGGAAGGACTACACCTGATTTTTATTTTTTTTCTTTCTAAATGTACTTTTTCTTGTACTACTTATATGCTTTTTTAAGTTTAATTAAAGCTAATTGGCATGTCATGGCTACGGGCCCTCTTTGTACGTTGAGAATGAGGTCCTCCATGTCAGCCATTCATGACAAACCCAGGCGCCACTGATTGCCTAGGAGTATGGGGTATACTTGGACGACTTAATTAGAAGGTACCAGAAGAGTACATGGAGTGAGAGAATCTCTGAGACTCATGGAAACGAGCTGCCTGGGTTACCACCACAGCCCTGTATGTGGTAAACTGGGTATGGTTTTTGTGTGTATCTCATCTGTATGTGTCCATTTGGTTTCCTCTGAATGTTCTGAAAAATCTTGAATCCCTGAATCTTTTGGCTCTACTGCAAAGGACTAAGGAAAGGGTTTTGCTTGCACTGGGGCCCAAGCTTCCAAGGGGGCGATTAGCACATCCCTGAAGTCCCACTGCTTCAGTGACCTTGGGAAGCCCTTTCCCACAAAGACGCCTGAAACCCGGAAGGCCTTGACTCATACCCTCCTTCCCTACCTGCAAGTCTCTCCTGACATTGCTGAAATTTTTGCTTTTGTTTTAATAAGGGATTATTAAGCTAGAATGGTTTTAGTAAGGGACATGATTCATTTACGTGAGTGCACATGTACACACCACGCACACGAGCTTTGTTCAATCCAGCTGATCACTCTCTCAGGATTACTCCTCAGTCACGAAAGAGCAGGGCCCCCTCAGTGCACCCCTCCAGGGAGCACCCTCTGTATGGCTGTCTCCGTGAATGTCACCCAGACCTAAAGTCAGCACTCTGCAGCCTGCCACCTGATTTTATAAATAAAGTGTTATTGGAACACAGCCACGTCCATTCATTTACAAACTGTCTGTGGCCGCTTTCATGCTACAACAGCAAAGCTGATTATTTGCCACAGAGACTGTATAGCCTGCAAAGCCAGAAATATAATCTGGCCCTTTACACATTTGCCAACCTCTGCCATAGACGGAAATGGGAATGATAATTCTTGGAGCTGTGTGATGAGCAGCCTGAAGAAAGATAGTGTGGGCAGCAGTACCCAGGACAGAAGCAGAGCTCAGATGGGACAAATACAGCTCAGGACCTTGAAAACCCCTCCCAGCACCTCTGCCCTCATGCTCAGCACCCTCCTCCAGGGCTGCCAGAATAGCAGTGATCTTGGCCGAGAACTCAGAATACAGAGTCAAGCTGACTCGGGAATCACAAAGCAGTCTTCTGGGATTATATTTCCTCATCTATAAAATGGTATTGGTAATAGAATGTCTCTAATAGGAATGCTGTTAGCATAGGACCTGTCGCCTAGTAAGCATTGAATAAGCATCAGCTCCCCAGCAAAAGCACTGGTGGTGGTATCAGTAATAGTATTGTCATTAGCCAACCCTGCCTCACTCTAATGAAAGCCACCAGCCACTTCCTACCCTGACAAGCATGTGGCAATGAAAGGCAGGACCCCAGAAAGACTTTGCTCACAGCCCAGCGTCACCTGGAAACCAAACTGTGCCTGAAAGCTTCCTTTGGCTGCTGGGTGTTGGCGTTGGTAGCAAGGTGTTAATTCTCTGGAATGATTTCAGTAAGATTCTCAGGAATATCAGGCCCTAATAGCACAGCACACGTGTGCACACACATGTACAAAACTAAATACAAAAACTTAGGACATCTTCAATTCCTTATGCAGTAGTTATGAGTGGAGAGGCCAGAATTAAACATTTTGCTATTTCCTGATGTTTTAGGAATTAGGCTCTTTTTTTAAATTGAGTGCATTTAGTAAACTGATCTGGGTGTGGGGATACAAGACCCTCTGGGACACCCTTGTTCTGCAGGGGGCCCCCAAGGCAGACATCTCTATAGGAGGAGAGGGATATTTCCAAAGAAGAGGCAGGGATGTGAGCAGAATGGGAGACACTGGATTTGGAGACTCCCAGGTCAGACATGTTCCTAACTATTTTTCCTTGCCTTGTGAAGCTTTGCACAGTTCCCCTCTTCACCACAGACCTTTCCCTTTCTTCAGTGCTTTCCTAATTTTGCTCATTAGCTGATAATACACAACACCTGCTAATCTCCCTTTCAGAAGAGAGGTTATTGGCCAAACAAACCTGCAAATCATTGCAATCCCAACTGAGGCATGGGAAGCAAAATTCCATGATAACACATTTTCTAGGATCTGAGAAACTGAGATCTAAAAGTCTCATTGATTTAATAAGAGCTCTTTAGGGAAGCAGGGAGCAATACATTATACCTAAAGTATGCAAATTGACTGTAAGACACAACCTTATTTCAGACATATTTTTTAAAAGCATTTATTGAGCAGCTACTATGTTCCAAGGACCCTGCTAAGGGCTTTTCCTGGGTTTTCTCACTGAATCCCTGCCTCCTTGTAGATAATGTTAGTCCATTTTACAGATTAAGAAAGTGAAATTCAGGGAGCCTCCTTTTCAAGAACAGCTGTAACCCCAAAGTAACCAAATCCACAGCATCAAAACTCCATGAGTTT
This sequence comes from Manis pentadactyla, assembly GCF_030020395.1. Taxonomy (NCBI): domain Eukaryota; kingdom Metazoa; phylum Chordata; class Mammalia; order Pholidota; family Manidae; genus Manis; species Manis pentadactyla. The sequence continues at coordinate 24,388,022 of NC_080029.1, forward strand.
ACCTCTCACCACTCTAAAACTGGCCCCAGGGCTCCACCAGGCCCTCAGCCAGAAACCAAGTCCCTGAAGTGAGACAAGCCCAATTCCCTCCTTCCAAAAGTCTTCAAGAGACGACAGAGCGAATCTACTTCCCGACGCCTGAGCCATCCTTCCCTCTAAGCCCTCCAGTCTCCCTGGTCAATAAAATATTTAAGAAAATGCACTCACATGCTGATTATTTAAACTAGGATGGAAAAGGATTGGAAGCAGGTGTCAGCAAGACACGGGACTGTGGGGAAGGTGGTCATAGCTCTTCCCCTACACTTGAAGAAAGCAGGACTCACCTGTCGGCAATCCTACCCCCAGGGTAGTGCCCTCTGCTGCTCTACCCCTTCCAAAGGCCTCCCCAGTCCTCTGCAAGCTCTGTGCTAGTCTCCCCACTTTCTCTAAAGCCACCTCCCCCAAAGTCCTCCAGAGCTAGAGGCAGGTCAGCCTGGATATTAGCTTCAGTTGGTCTCCTAATTGCAGCTATCAGGCAGGAACCCAATCAATCCAACCACAGGCAGGTAGAGAAGGGATCAATTCAGCCCCTGCCAGTGTCCTCAGCTTTTCATCTGCACAGCCCACAGGCAATGCTGTAAGATCTGGGGGACAGGACAAGGCCAGTGTTAGAGGGAGGCTTATAGCTACTCCCGAGGGAATGGTACAAAAACCCCTGGGACTTACCTAGCCCCTCCAACTGACTGCCTCCCCTCCCCTGACAGCACCAGGAAAAGAAGTCGTGAAAGGGGGTGGGACATCCCCCTGGCCCTTACAGGGTCCTATTATTGTAGGCATTACCTTCCTGATTTCCCAGATAAGGAGGAAATCGTTTCCCCAAGGTATACACAAAGTGGCAGAGCTTACACTCAAATCCATACCTGCCCAACTGCTAGCCTCTTCCTTTAAACCTCACTTACTGAGCACCTGCTGTGAGCCGGCTGTGCACAAGCCCTGGGCAGGAAGCTTCAGGAGTGTGGAAATGCATCTAACACGGTGCCTCACTGAGAAAGGTCAGTCTACTACTCCACGAGTTCTCACACTTGTCTGCACACTTAGAATCACTAGGAGAGAATATTTTTAGATAAGATCCCTGGCACCCATTCCAGAAAATTCTATTTCTGTAGGTTTCGGGAGGGACCCAAGAAATCTATACTTTTTAAAGACTTCCCAGGGTGGAAGTGGGTAGTTGAGGGGAAAACTTTTTGTTTCTAATTAACAAATATGCACATATCTAAATAATGAGATTGTATGAGTGACATTTACTTTGAATGGGTGGGAGGTCAATAGTTATCAAGTTAAAAATTTCCTAATTAAGTGAAAGTCTCCCCTGGTGATCCTGAAAGCACAGGCAGTTTTCGGAACCTGACATTACATGGTGCTGCCTCTAGCATTTCTTTGGAATTAATGCCCACTTTGCTAAGGGTTGGCAGAGGAGCAAGAAGAGTGCAGCTGACAAGTTCATTCCCACTAAGATTTTAGAGGCTTAATAATACACCACTCTCCCAGGGTAGTACCATTTTAAAACAGAACCTCATGGAGAAAGCACCATTTACCCCAAAAGAATAAATTCCTAATGGTAAAATATAAGCACCAGTGGAGCTGTTTTGAGGCAGAAGAGTCTCCCAACTTCTTCAAATAGCACAGCAGCTACATACAAGAAAGAATTAGTGGCCTACGGGAGTTCCATGAGGCCTTGTCCAGAGCTGGGGGAGGAGCCGGACACTTCATCATTGACACAAGATGTTGTTTGTGCTTCACCTTTGTGTAGTTGCAGGGAGGGTGAGGCCTAGTGATTTATAGGCCAACCACAGCTGGGCTGCAGTGACAGCGGGGCTGTCTGCAATAGCTAGCGAGCTCAGGGCTGCCTCAGCTGAAATACTTACTCATCTTCAAATCAACCAGCCATGCTCAGAGCCCTCTACCAGGACAAGGGCCCCCGGGGGTTTTGAGGGTTCCCACTGGCTAATGAGATAGAGTATCCATCCTGCACCTGGCTCAAGGTGGGGCACAGAGGTTGCAAAGAAAGAGCCAAACAACCCTCCTCTCAGGGATACTGTGATTTGGCTGGGAAGAGAAGACAGACCCATATGTTGGCTATCAAGGCAAGATGGGAGAAAGACTATGTTGAGTGACTCTTGGAAACCATACCCTACCAAGGAGAATAGAATAATCTAGCAACAGTTAGCCTAGATGGCAGAAACACCTATTTAGGTGCCATATGCCAGGCACTATTTCAAGTACTTCATGTGCTCTAATTCATTTAATCCTCTAAGCAACCCTAGAAGTATATGCATTTTGTAAAGGAACTGAGGCACAGAGATGTTAAGTATCTTGGCCAAGTCACACAGCTGGCAAATGCTGTAGCTGAGATTAAATCCAAGCAGTGTGACCGCAGAGCAATGGTGTGCTGAAAAATGTTCATCAACTTGCCTTCCACGGGGTGGGGGTCAATTTCCACGATGTAAATACCCCTGCCTTGGCCAATTATTAAGCCACCAATGTGACCTCACTGAACACAGAACTGGGAAGAGATGGACTATAGCACACAATCATGCAGTATTTCTACCATACAGATAAAATAGACAAATAACTTCAAGCATGCAGATTATAATCAGAGTAGTAAAATAATTACGGTGATGAATTTGAGCACTTATTACCTTTGTTTTTAATAAATTTGAATGTCATAGAATTTCTTAAAAGTGACTTTAATAACCAACTCCCAGAATTCCTAAAAATTTGGAAATTGGCTCACATGAGCTGGTGTATAAGAGCTCAAGCATACCGCTGATCATTATATAAGGCCGAGGAATGGAAAGGCCTTGCTATTCTGAAGGGATTTTACTTGGAAGAATGACTCAGTCATATGTGGAAGACCAGATTTAAGAGTATAAAGAAAACTTTTTAACAGACACACAGCTGTTCAAAGATAGCATTGACTTCCTAGGTAGATACTGAGTTCCCTATCACCAGAGAAATCCAAGCAAAGACTAGAGAATGTCTTGACAAATGAGAGTGTAAGCTCCAGGTTACCGTTAGCATCGTGTTTCCCAAACTGCAGTTTGAAATTTAATGTTGAGATATTGAGTCATAAAATCAATTTTGTGAGTTGTAGGGTCAGCATTTTTAAATGAAATAGAAAAGAAAATATAGGCATATTAAGGGTACTGCTTTGTAAAACTTTTATTATACATATATTTAATATGTGCATATGTAATAATGATATGCATACATACTAGGTCATGCAAAAAACATGTAAAAGAATTTTTTTCTTAGTCATAATCAAAGAACTTTGAAAACTATTGGAGTAAATGATAAGGTCCCTTTGAACCTCGAAATTCTATGATTCTGTATCTTATTAGCTATTAATTGATCAGTATTACCTATCTCCACAAAAAGACAAGAATAGGCATGGGGACTGACGTCACACACATCTCCAGCCCCTAGCCCTGTATCTGACCCACCAAGCGTCCTTTTTAAAGACACATTCAGTGAAGGGGGACAGTGGTGTAAATAATAAGAAATTTTTTCCTTTCAAGGGTGGGAAATTGGTCTTAGGCAATTCACTCCAGTAGAACTAAGCCGGAAATGATGCTTTTCCATGGCATCTCTCCCTGGAAGTGTCCTTCAGATGGCAGAAAGTACTCTACAGAGCCTATCCTGACCAAGGGGAGCACCACCAGAATTCACAGGTGGAGACGGGGCAGGAGAGTGACTCACAAGCTGAGAAGCACAAGAGCCTTGTGTGGAACATGTGCCTGGAGTGTGTCAGGAAGGAGTGGGAAGCCTCTAGCACAAGAAGAAGGTAAGTTCACACCCCGTGCAGAGCGGACAGAGGCAGGAGAGGATGGCTGGAGGTGGGGAAGTAACATAGAAAGCAGAGGAGAGGAAAAAGGAGTGGGCAAGCTGACAGGTCTTGTTTAGGCAAGAAGAGCCATGTGGTAACAAGAAACAGCAGTGCCCAGGATTTGGGTACTTGTAACTGTTTATTTTGTGTCTTCTCCCTCTAAATTCTAAATTCCACAAGTACCAAGACTCATTGGCTGGTCTGTCCCTGGCATCTCCTGAGAAAGCAATGTGTTCACTCAACAGACAGATGAGCTTATGAAAATGGCATCTATTATAACAGGGAGTCCCAACACCTATCCTAAACTGGAATGGCCTCCCATTTTGAAAATGACTGACAGATTACAAGCCCCCAGTAATGCTGGTGCTGGAGCAAGAACCAGAAACCACTCATTCAACAGTCAACAAATATTTTTGAAACCCAACTATGTCTCAGTTGCTTTTCTAGGTGGCCAAATATTATTACCTAAACCAAAGTCTTGGTGGGGTAACCGTGTATTCACAAAACTGAATCCAACAGGCCAGTCTGCCCAAACACAAAGAAGGCTCATCTCCCAGCTGACCCTCATTGGCTATAGAACTCTGAGGGCAAGAGGGAGCATGTGTTTCACATTTCCCATTCCCAGCTCTCACACCTGTACCTAGAAAAGTGCTAAATAAGGCAGAGAATTCTGGTTTTCAGAGCTGAGTTGAGAATTCTTTGCAAAAAGGTGACACAGGCAGGCTTAGGAGCACCACACATGTGCATGTATGCACACATGCATGTGCATGCATGCACACACACACACACACATCCCCTGCCCTCAGAGACAATTTTCAGAGAAGGCTCGGGAGGCACTGGCTGCATGAGGGAGAGTAGACCAGGCTTGGAGAGCACACCTCCCAACCCAGGGGTTAGGAGGGTATATTGCACAGCAAGAAGATGACAGACTTGGAAGCCACAGAGCCAGCTGTCTTGCCTGAGGATTTCAGCCCTGGACAAGTTCACTATGGATTAAGTGAGACTGAGGAATGACAATGGAATGTTGTTGAGGTAAAAGGGTTTATACCTGGCTTTATTCTCACAGCTTGAGCACTAGAATCACATCTGCATCCAGCAGTCTGCAGGTCCATAATCCATGTCCATCTTTGCCTCTGCCCAGAGCCCTGGGCAGAGCTCTTTATATAGTGACTAATATATAAATAATAGCTCATTCCCTACAGCTGTAGAAGCATTAGTCTAGCAGTAGGCCAATTACATCAAGTAGTTTAGGGTGAGGTGAGGATCCTGGCCAGAGGAATTTCCATTTTCCCCACACCAACTATCAGCATTTGAGTTTGTCCTTCATTTGATGGAAAGTTCCTGAACTTCCTTGAGATTCAATTCCCTCACCTGTAAAATGGTCTACCACCCAGGGTCATTTTAAGGAGTCATGAATGTAAATGCCAGACACAAAGCAGACATGCCTGAGACACAGCAGACATGAATTAAGTACTTCTTGATGTAGATATTGAGAATGGGGTGGCCATCATGTTCTTCCCTCCTAACAACACCAGTGCCAAATAGCCTTTCCTGGGCAAGGTGTTGGCACCCCAACCAGGCTCTGTGACAGATACACTGATGTGCCTTTTTCTGAACCCCACCCTCACTCATCTTTCCTCTCACTCCTTGGGTTTTTGCTTGCTTTCCTACACTCCCTCAAGGAACTCACTTCATGATGCTGGGCACTTTCTCTTTCTTGCTCCCTTCTCCTTTATTCCTTTTTCTGCTCCAACCCTCTCTTCTAATTCCCTGGGTAAATGGATCTCCTTTTCCCTCCTTCCCAGGAGACCTTAATATTATTCCCATCTCACTCTCTATCTCAGACTCAAAGCAAAAATGAAAATAAAGAATGGAGAAATATCTAGTTGCATCATTTGCTTTTTAAATGTTCTGTCCACTCATATTAAAATGGAAGGGAAAACCACTTGGAGCCAAGGTTAGCTCAGAAAGCTTGGAAATCAGACACATGTAAAATTAAGGTGAAAAAAACTTACCCAATTAGGAATTATCCACGAGAAATAAATGAGTTCTGTAAGATTGCGGGATACAAGTTCAACTCATAAAAATCATTTATCTTTCTTTACATTAGCAATGAACAATCTAAAAATGAAATTAAGAAAACAATTCCACTAATAGCATCAAAATATTAAGATATTTAGGAACAAACTTAAAAAAGTACAAGACTTATACTCTGAAAACTATAAAACATTGTTGAAATTACAGAAGACCTAAAAAAGGGAAAGCCATCCCATGTCCATGGAACACAAGACTTAATATTGTTAAGATGGCATCACGAACCAGATGGACCAATATAACCTATATCAAAATCCCAGCTGCCCTTCTTACATAAATTAATTGAGAGGCTGGTCCTAAAATTTATATGGAAACTCCAGAGATCCAGAATAGCCAAAATGATCTTGGAAAAGAAGAGCAAAGTTGGAAGAATTACACTTCCCACTTTCAAAAGTTACTTGAAAGCTATAGTAATCATGACAATGTGGTGCTGGCATAAGGATATACAGATCAGTGGAATAAAACGGGAAGCCCAGAAATAAACTTTTTTTATGTCTGGAATATATAGGTGTGTAACTAACGTTAGCTATTTAAAGGTCTTTTTCCTCATTCCCTTCCCAGACTTGGGAACTCAGCACCGTATTTGTGGCTCTTCCAAAAATATCTGGCCAGGATAATTTTTGATTGAATTGACAAGAGGAGTTTCATTTCAAAGGGATTTTTTTTTTCTTGTAAAAGGGGAAAAAAGCACGGAAATTAAACAGAACAAAACACTAAGGAATAAACATCCTGAGCCAAGACTATGAAGGCCTCCACAATAACATCCTTCACAAAAATATGTAAGGCATAAACCAACCCACGCATCTGAATCATGCAACACCAGCTCTAGGAGTCAGTTTAAAAAGTCTGGACCTCCTAAAACCCAGGAATATAGTTCCTGAGTTTATGCTTCTAAATCAGTTAGGATTGCTTCAGCTGCAAGGAGTAGAAATATGACCAACAGTCACTTAAACTCTTGAGACAGTTATAACTTACTAGATAGAAAGTGGAGGTAGGTGGTATCAGGGTAAGTACCCCAGCTCAGTCACGTCTTTGGGACCTAGTTCCATAAGCCCTCTGCCATCTTCATTATATTACATTTCCCTCATGATCACAAGATGGCTGCCACACTCCAAGCAACATAACATCACACAACAGTACCTAACACAGTATTCAAAAAGGAGACAGCAGCAAAAATGGTTTTCCTTTCATGCTCTCACTTATCAGGAAGGAAACATCTTTCCCAGAGCCCCCAGAAGTCTTATTCTTACAGTTCATTGGCCCAAACTGGGTCACCACAGACTATCAAACAGGGAAGGAGAACTGCAGTCTGCCCTGAACCCATGTAAGCACGTTCCCAGCGTCACTTGGCTTGATCAAGGAGAGAGCTCTGACCACCACGCCCTCCAACTCCTCTTCTGACACAGCCAGACCAGCTCAGCCTCCCTGAAGGCGAGTGCTGGGCTTTGATGTGGGCCCTCCCACGGCCACCTGCCATTCTGGCGACCAGGCATGGCCTGATGGGACCACGGGGACTATGACCCCTGCCACCCCTTTTGCATTTGTGTACTGGCTGATCATACCGAAGGTTTCTCTCCCTGTGGGCCATGAATCAAAAAAAAATTGAAAATACCTGATCCTCCTCACCTTCTCACCCAAAATCTTAAGCTCTGGAGACCCATACTGTAAGAGGCCCCAGACCACCATCAGGTAATAGAGAAAGACACACAGTTATAGGTCTCTCCCTATACACATAAGTTCATATAATTACATACATCCTTCACAGATCATTAAGTTCACTGTGAAAAATTGATCCATTTTCTTGTTTCTTGCCTGTTTTTAAACTCTCTTGACCTATCTCAGCAGTGGGCCATGGCCCTGTCAGCCTCTGTGGAGATGTGTAGAGGGCATAGGGTCTGGCTGCTGGCCAAAGTCAAGTTCTGCATTTCCACCTGGTACTCGCAATGCTGGAACCTGTAACTTAATCCTGAGTCTATCATCTACCATTATGTTCACATGGGAAACGTGGGGGAGGGCAAGAGGATGGGTGCCTTGAACTGTGTTCTAACTCTTAGCTCACACTACCCCTCCGCCTGAGGCCCCCATCTGCTGCCCTTTTTCAGCCTGACTCCCACAGGCGACCTTCCTTTCTTGACTCTTGAATGCTCTTCCTCACTTCTCTTGTCTGCCTTTGTCTCACCCTAGCAAGCTCCCTCCTCTGCTATTCTTCCCCCTGCCCCACCCCCAACCCCACGCCCCAAGGGAAACATTAGATCTGGGGTCAGATAGCCAGTGGTTCAAGCCCTGGGCCCATCACTTGCTAACCAGGTTACCTGGGCAAGTTGCTGGACCTCCTGATGACTTGGTTTCTTTATCTGCATAATAAAAATAGTAGTGCCTCCTCTAAGGGTTACAGTGAGGATTAAATATTAATAGGTAATGTGTTCAAGCCCTTACACAGTGCCAGTCACTATTCTAGATTTACAGATGACACAGGTAAAAGACTTCAGTGTCTGGAATATACATGTACACAGTAAGTGCCAGGTTATGATATTACTATTACTATTACTATTACTATTACTATTACTATTACTATTACTATTACTATTACTATTACTATTACTATTATTCAGAGGTCCTCTTCCCTGTTCCCCTCACCCCATGGGCCCTCAGAGACTCATTCATTCATTTAGCAGTCATCTGCTGCCTGGCCCCTTTGGGATGACCCCTGGCTGGGATAGGGGAGGGACTGCTCCATGCAAGAGCTTGCAGATTAGCTAAGGATTCCCCTTCTCTTTTTGGGCTGGTTGATAACTGTTAAAGCCTAATCAGAATTAAACTTACTAAGAGCTCTATCATTTCTCAGCATGACAATATTTTGATAACTGCATCCCCAGACAAGAGCCAGCACACTTGCTCTCTACAGAGCTGGCACTTAATCCCATTGGGGGCACCCCTAACGTGGCATGGCAGCACATGGGATTTCTTCATCCCCACCCACCACACCACCTTTCTTTTACCTCCCAGTGGAGGGGAAGAAATGAAACAATGGAGAGAGGGGCTCTGGGCCCGGCAGACAACACTGGCCTGGAAGACAAAGGGCCTGAGAACCGAGAGCTCTTTGCCACCTCCTGTGGCTTCATAGGAGTCCCTCTGGGTCTCTGTTTGCTAACCTCCAAAATGGGTACAGCAATCTCCCCTACCTCCCTTCTACAACATCAGGAATATTAAGAGAAATATTAGGTAAGGAAAGGCATGGGGCATGGGTCCTGAAAGGGATGGGCCTACCCACACTGCTTCCCAGTGCAGGCCCTGTCCAGCCTGCAGCTGTGCTGTGTTTGGGCCCATGCTATGTGGGGTTTTTTTTTATGTGGATTTGTTGCCAGCACTTAAAAACCAGGAAATTGCACATAAGAATCTAGATTTCTGAATTACCCAGAAAAACCAGGAGATCCAGCAATAAGTAGCCAGAGCTGAATAGTATCTGTATCTTCAGGCAGGACTGGGAGCGAGCTCGTCCACCATACACAGTAACCACATGCACACATATGCACATGTACACACACACGCACACACACACCCCACAGGCACCTCTTAACAGCCTGGCCCCTGGTTTGAGATTCCTGGTCCATTGGTGAGAAACTTTGAAGATGGTCAGACCTGGGTGCCAAGTTCAGCTCTGCCACTTACCCTGTGACCCTGAGAATGACTTCACCCCTCTGAGCCTCAGTTTCCTATCCTGTTAGCTCAGTCATTTATTCAACAACTACTTATTGAACACCAGGCCAGGCAGTGAGCAAAGAAGACAAAGCAGACACTAAACAATTGAAAAACAAGCCAGATCATCTTCTGATTATGACCATTGCTCTGACAGGAGTGAAACAAGCAGAGGCTGTGCAGAGGGGCTGGTAGAGGCTTGGCTGTAGGGACCCCTGAGCTAAGGAGGTCAGCGAAGGCCTTATTGAACTCCTGGAGAGAATGACTGTACTCCTGCCTAGGGCTATTCAGAAGGTTACATGTGGGGTGCCGAATATTGGTGAGGATGCTGCTTGTGGGGCCCCATGCCCTGCTGGGTCTGCTTAGGAGGCTGACCAGAGAGTGGGGGAGGGGCAGCTCCCAGGAGCAGGTGGGACCCGGGCCTCCCCACCCCCACCCACCAGCGCTTCCAGCAGGCTTTCAAAGCCTCCGCAATTATCCCATCTATAAATACAGCCTGTGAGCAGAGAGGGGCAGAGACACAGGCAGGAGGAATTAACCCTTGAGTGGGTCTCCCCCATCCTCCTCTCCTGACAGCTTCCCTTCTCCCCGTCCTCCCACTCCCTAACCCTCTGAACCCCTTTCCACCAGCAGCTGAATCAACGTTTGAGTGGCATAAGCAGCCGCCCCTTGGGAAGCAGAAGGGATTCAGAGGAGGCAGTGGGTAGCAACCAATCCCTTGCTGGCATTTACTCTACAAGCCCATAGCGCTCAGCGATAACGCGGCGTGAATGCACCAACCCTCCACTCCCTGAAGACACCCAGTGCAGAGCTACACGAGAGGCCACTTCCAAAGGCATGTCTGCCTCCAGACTCACTCTCCCCAGAAAGCATTTGCTGCAGGCTTTGGATTGAGTTATGTTGCAAGAAGTATTTGTTTAAATAAAAGCCATGGTTAAATTTTCTATTTGTCTAGTGTTACATGAGCACCTACTAGATGCCCCTTCCCCCTGTATCCCAGCTCACTGGCCTTCCTCTCTGGTTCCCAGAACATCAGGACTCCCTCTTCAAGGACTTCCCACCTTCAAGAAAAACAGTTTCATGTCCAGTGAACACCTCTTCACCTTTCAGATTAAGAAAGCCTTTCCTGGTACCCCAGACTTTAGCAAACCCCTTCAGACAGCTTGCTATGCCTAATGACTTGATTATCTGTTCCCTCTCCTTATATGCTGTCCTGTGAGTTATGTATCTATTGATTCTCACTGTGTATCCATACACCAAGATCAGTGCCCAGAATGTGGTCAGCATTCAAATATTGGTGAATGAGTGAACAGGTGAATGAATGAATGAATGAATGCCCAGTCACATGCTAACACCAGGAGATGAGCAGAGGGCCATTAACTCCTCTAGGATGGAAGCATGGGTATCCACAGTGGTGCCTGACTTGTTCAACACTGTCCCCAGCCCCTTGACCAATGCCTGGCACATGTTACAGACTCAATGAATATCTGGCGATTGAGGTGAGTGAGGAAAAGTTCTTGCCACCAGGGAGCTCATATTTAGGTATGACCAGCCCAGTGAGGGACTTTTCAGCAACACTGCAGCAGAGTTCAGAAACTCTTTTACTCCCAAAAGCTACCATCATAAGCATTTCAAAGCAAGCTGTAAAGTTGGTATTCAAAAAAACCACCCAATTAATTTAAATCATTATTAAGAATGGAATCAACAATAGGTAAACTATGATCTGCATGCGAAATGTGGGTCCCTACCAGTAAGTGCTGTGAAACAGGGCCAGTGCTGGCCACAATACCCCCCCTAGTCAAGGTGGGGTAGGGCAGGAAAATGCAACAAGCATCATGATTGACTTTTAATGCCTATGATGAAAAATGCTGATATATAAACAGCATAGTAAGAACAGGAGGGACCCCATCTTAAGGCTAAGATTCCATTCTAAAAAGCAGAGAGTTGAAAAGTAAGATTCCTAACATACTTTTAGTAATCAACCAACAGCCTACATTATGGCATGGCAAGCAGTCTTAACTTACACGTCCCCACTTCTTGAGGGCGACCACTATCTTGGAGAAGAACAGGATAAATAAATCCCTCATGTTGGGTTTATTTAGCAGAATTAGCTGGAGGACTGATAATAAAGGAAAGGAGACAATTTTCAGCAACAACTGCAGCAGCGTTCAGAAACTCTTTTACTCCCAAAAGCTCACCAGAGATAAGCATCTTGAGAACAAGTCAAGCCTATACCCAACAATCCCCCATTTACCCGATTTTTGGAAGCCTTAAAAGACAAAATCCCCAACCTTTCAGCACACCTCCCCTCTGAGGATGCCCGCACTTTCCTTTAAGTGCGTACCTTCAAATAAAGCTTTCTCATTGCTCAAATTACTGTGTTTTGTCTTCTTGCTATTTCATTCTATTTCCGAGTCTCCATTTTATCCCTGATAAGTAGGAAGGGACTCCTAAAAGCTCAGATTTAGGCCTGCAAGTTCCTGTCACCTGGGTGAACTGGACAGAACTGCAACTGTGCTATTTGCTCTAGGTAGCCTGTTTGAAAATCTCCCTTCTTTTGGAAGTTTTCAAAACATAATCTCACTCCATCCCATGCTCCATGGCTCCCCCAAATCATGGGGTGGTAGAAGCTAGTCCCCACGTTGTACAGATCCAAGCAGACACAGGATGCCAAGTGACCCTGGCTTTAAGAGTTAGAAAGGGGTGCTTAAAGATGGCAGCCTGAGAGGTGAGACAGAAACCTCCTCCCAAAATCACATATAATATGGTAATATAGCAAATACATCTAATCCTGAAAGAGCAACAGGAAAGAACTGCGCCAGACTGCCTACACCTGGGGAAAGCAGCAGACCTCACAAAAAAGGGTAAAGTACCAAAGCCATGATCTGGTGGGACCCAAGCCCTTCCCCACCCCAGCTCCTCAGCAGGAGGAAGAGAAACGGAGCAGGGACAGAGGGAGGCCTAGGACTACTGAACACCCAGTCATGGAGATCTGCTCTGGGAGCACGAACCTACATTACATGGTGCTCTGGAGATCAGTGGGGTTGGAAAGCTAAGACAGGCAGAATACCTGGAGAGACTGAGATTCCAGCCATTTGTGAAGAACAGAGATCCACACCTGGCTGTTATGGGACAAAAGAAAGGTGGGAACTCTGAGAGACTTCCTAACAGTGAGAGGGCTGCTAAAGGGTCAAGCATTGCACAGAGCTTGCTGCTCAGGAGAAAGGACAGATGGACAAAATTGTCCCAGTGTACTCAGCCCAGCAGGTTGGGAATTTTCAGGAGCTTCCAGCACTCCATCCCCCTGGCTGGTTACACAGCTGCAAAGCCCCGCCCCACCATGTGACACGCAGCCTGCCATTCCTTCTTCCTGGCCAGCATAGCTCGCAAACTGGCTGCCCCTGCCATTGCGCCAGGCCAGCTAGGGGGTGGCCCACCTATGGCAGCTACACATGCATAGCATAGAGGTTCCTCCCTGTGCACTTGGCCCACTGGCCCTGGAAATAGGGACAGGCACTGCAGCTGGGAATCAGGAAAGAGCTCTTTCCTCCTGGTAGGCAACAGCAGCAATGACACTCACCTGCTACCCCCACCATCATTCCAGGGGCTGAGAAGCTCCAGAGAGTAGAGCTTCTGGGCACTAGAGCGTGCCACCTACAAATATGAAACATCAATATGAACCTGGTTCAAACCAAAATCCCATAAACACCAGAAAGAGGGCCAAATGAAACTGACCTCACCAATCTTCCTGAAAGAGATTTCAAAATAAAAATCATAAACATGCTCACGGAGCTACAGAAAAATATTCAAGACCTCAGGGAGGAACACAAGAATGAGATAGAAACTTGAGAAATACCGTATCTGAAATGAAACATACAATAGGGGGATTTAAAAGCAGATTAGATGAAGTAGAGGAGATGGTAAATGAAATAGAAATTAGAGAACAGAAATACAAAGAAGCTGAGGCACAGAGAGAAAAAGGTTCTCTAGGGATGAAAGAATATTGAGAGAACTGTTTCACCAATCCAAATGGAACAATATTCGCATTATACCATCTTTGAGGAGGTAATTGCTGAAAACTTCCCCAGTCTGGGGAAGGAAATAGCCTCTTAGGCCATGGAGGTGCACAGATCTCCCAATACAAGGAACCCAAGGAAGACAACACCAAAACATATAATAATTAAAATGGCAAAGATCAAGGATAAGAACAGAGTATTAAAAGCAGCCAGAGAGAGAAAAAAGATCACCTACAAAGGAAAACCCATCAGGCTATCATCAGACTTCTCAACAGAAACCTTACAGGCCAGAAGGGAGTGGCATGATGTATTTAATGCAATGAAACAGAAGGGCCTCGAACCAAGATTACTTTATCTGGCAAGATTATTATTTAAATTTGAAGGGGGGATTAAATAATTTCCAGATAAGCAAAAGTTGAAGTAATTTATCTCCCACAAAAAATCTCTACAGTGTGTTTTGGAGGGACTGCTATAGACAAAAGTGTTCCTAAGGCTAAATAGCTGTCACCAGAGAAAATAAAACCACAGTAAAGAAAGTAAACAAATTAATGACTAAGCAAATGCAAAATTAAATCAACTATCCCCAAAGTCAGTCAAGGGATAGACAAAGAGTACAGAATATGATATGTAATATATAAAGAATGGAGGAGGAAGAAAAAGGAGGAAAAAGAAAAAAAAGAACCTTTAGATTCTGTTTGTAATAGCATACTAAGTGAGTTAAGTTAGACTGTTAAATAGTAAAGAAGTAACCCTTGAACCTTTGGTAACCATGAATCTAAAGCCTGCAATGGCAACAAGTACATATCTATCGATAATCACCCTAAATGTAAATGGTCTGAATGCACCAATCACAAGACATAGGGTCACTGAATGGACAAAAAAACAAGACCCATCTATATGCTGCCTACAAGAGACTCACTTCAAACCCAAAGACATATACAGACTGAAAGTGAAGGGATGGAAAAAGATATTTCATGCAACTAATAGGGAGAAAAAAGCAGGAGTTGCAGTACTTGTATCAGACTATCAGACAAAATAGACTTCAAAACACAGAAAGTAACAAGAGACAAAGACAGACATTACATAATGATAAAGGGGTCAGTCCAACAAGAGGGTATAACCATTATAAATATCTATGCACCCAGCACAAGAGCACCTATATATGTGAAACAAATACTAACAGAATTAAAGAGGGAAATAGAATACAATGCACTCATTTTAGGAGACTTCAACACACCACTACCTCCAAAGGACAGATCAACCAGACAGAAAATAAGTAAGGAGGCAGAAGCACTGAACAACACATTAGAACAGACGGACCTAACAGACATCTGCAGAACACTCCACACAGAAGCAGCAGGATACACATTCTTCTCAAGTGCACATGAAACATATTCAAGAATAGATCATATACTAGGCCACAAAAAGAGCCTAGGTAAATTCAGGACAGAAATTGTACCAACTGAAATTGTACCAACCAGCTTCTCAGACCACAAAGGTATGAAACTAGAAATAAATTATGCAAAGAAAACAAAAAAGCCCACCATCACATGGAGGCTTAACAACAAGCTCCTAAATAATCAATGAATCAATGACCAAATAAAAATAGAGATCAAGCAATATATGGAGACAAATGACAACAGTAACTCAACACTGTAAAATCTGTGGGATGCAGCAAAGCCCGTGCTAAGAGGGAAGTATACTGCAATACAGACTTACCTCAGGAAAGAAGAACAATCCCATATGGATAGTCTAAACTCACAGTTAATGAAACTAGAAAAAGAAGAACAAATGAGGCCCAAAGTCAGTAGAAGGAAGGACACAATAAAGACCAAAGCAGAAATAAATAAAATCAAGAAGAATCAAACAATAGAAAGAATCAATGAAAGCAGTAGCTAGTTCTTCAAGAAAATTAACAAAATAGATAAACCCCTAGCCAGATTTATCAGGAAAAAAGAGAGTCTACACACATAAACAGAATGAGAAATGAGGAAGGAAAAATCACTATGGACACCACAGAAATACAAAGAATTATTAGAGAATACTATGAAAACTTATGTGCTAACAAATTGGATAACCTAGAAGAAATGGACAACTTTCTAGAAGATAACCTAGAAGAAAAATACAACCTTCCAAGGCTGACCGAGGAAAAAACAGAAAATCTGAACAGACCAATTACCAGCAACAAAAATTGAATTGGTAATCAAAAAACTACTTAAGAACAAGGTCTCTGGACTGGATGGCTTCACCACTGAATTTTGTCAACCATTTAGTGAAGACCTAATACCCATCCTCCTTAAAGTTTTCCAAAAAGTAGAAGAGGAGGGAATACTTCCAAACTCATTCTATGAAGTCAGCATCATGCTAATACCAAAACAAGGCAAAGACACCACAAAAAAAGATAATTACAGACCAATATCCCTGATAAACAGAGATGGAAAAATACTCAACAAAATATTAGCAAACCGAATTCAAAAATACATCATGATCAAATAAAATTTATTCCAGGGATACAAGCCTGGTACAATATTCAAAAACCCATCAACATCATCCACCATATAAACAAAAAGAAGGACGAAAACCACATGATCATCTCCATAGATGCTGAAAAAGCATTTGACAAAATTCAACATCCACTCATGATAAAAACTCCCAACAAAATGGGTATAGAGGGCAAGTACCTCAACATAGTAAAGGCCATATATGATAAACCCACAGCCAACATCATACTGAACAGCAAGAAACTGAAAGCTTTTCCTCTGAGATTGGGAACAAGACAGGGTTGCCCACTCTCCCCACTGTTATTCAACATAGTACTGGAGGTCCTAGCCACAGCAATTAGACAAAACAAAGAAATACAAGGAATCCAGTTTGGTAAAGAGGAAGTTAAATTGTCACTATTTGCAGATGACATGATACTGTACATAAAAAACCCTAAAGATTCCACTCCAAAACTACTAGAACTGATATTGGAATTCAGAAAAGTTGCAGGATACAAAATTAATATGCAGAAATCTGTTGCATTCCTATACACTAATGATGAACTAGCAGAAAGAGAAATCAGGAAAACAATTCCATTCACAATTGCATCAAAAAGAATAAAATACCTAGGAATATGTCTAACCAAGGAGGTGAAAGACCTATACCCTGAAAACTACAAGACACTCATGACAGAAATTAAAGAAGACACCAATAAATGGAAATACATCCTGTGCTCCTGGATAGGAAGAACTAATATTGTCAAAATGGCCATCCTGCCTAATGCAGTCTACAGATTCAATGCAATCCCTATCAAAATACTAACAATTCTTCAACAAACTACAGCAAATAGTCTAAAATTCACATGGTACCACAAAAAACCCCAAATAGCCAAAGCAATCCAGAGAAGGAAGAATAAAGGTGGAAGAATTACACTCCCCAACTTCAAGCTCTACTTCAAAGCCACAGTAATCAAGACAATTTGGTACTGGCACAAGAACAGAGCCATAGATCAGTGGAACAGAATAGAGAGCCCAGATATAAACTCAAGCACATATGGTCAATTAATATATGATAAAGGAGCCATGGATATACAATGGGGAAATGACATCCTCTTTAAGAGCTGGTGTTGACAAAACTGGACAACTACATGTAAGAGAATGAAACTGGATCATTGTCTAATTCCACACACAAAAGTAAACTCAAAATGGATCAAAGACCTGAATGTAAGTCATGAAACCATAAAACTTTTAGAAGAAAACATAGGCAAAATCTCTTGAATATAAACATGAGCAACTTTTTTCTGTACACACCTGCTCAGGCAAGGGAAACAAAAGCAAAAATGAACAAATGGGGCTACATCAAATTAGAAACTTCTGTACAGCAAAGGACACCATCAGTAGAACAAAAAGGCATCCTACAGTATGGGAAAATATATATGTAAACAACGTATCCGACAAGGGGTTAACATCCAAAATATATAAAGAACTCATATGCCTCAACACCCAAAAAGCAAATAACCCGATCAAAAAATGGGCAGAGAATATGAACAGACATTTCTCCAAAGAAGAAATTCAGATGGCCAACAGGCACATGAAAAGATGCTCCACTTCACTAATTATCAGGGAAATGCAAATTAAAACCACAATGAGATATCACATCACACCAGTTAGGATGGCCAACATCAAAAAAACAAGGAACAACAAATGCTGATGAGGATGCAGAGAAAGGGGAACCCTCCTACACTGCTGGTGGGAATGTAAATTAGTTCAACCATGTGGAAAGCAGTATAGAGGTTCCTCAAAAAACTAAAAGTAGAAATACCATTTGACCCAGGAATTTCATTCATAGGAATTTATCCAAAGGAAACAAGATCTCATATTCAAAAAGACATATGCACCCCTATGTTTATTGCAGCACTATTTACAATAGCCAAGATATGAAAGCAACCTAAGTGTCCATCAGTAGATGAATGGATAAAAAGAGGTGGTACACATACACAATGGAATATTATTCAGCCATAAGAAGAAACAAATCCTACCATTTGCAACAACATGGATGGAGCTGGAGGGTACTATGCTCAGTGAAATAAGCCAGGCGGAGAAAGACAAGTACCAAATGATTTCCCTCATTTGTGGAGTATAACAACGAAGCAAAACTGAAGGAACAAAACAGCAGCAGACTCATAGACTCCAAGAAGGGACTAGTGGTTACCAAAGGGTAGGGGTCGGAGAGGGTGGGTGGGGAGGGTGGGAGAAAGGGATTGAGGGGTATTATGATTAGTACACATGGTGTGGTGGGGGTCACGGGAAAGAGAGTGTAGCACAGAGAAGACAAGTAGTGACTCTGTGGCATCTTAACTACACCTGATAGACAGTGACTTCAGTGGGGCATGGGGGGAACTTGATAATAAGGGTGAATGTGTTAAACGCACTGTTTTTTATGTGAAACCTTCATAAGAGTGTATATCAGTGATATCTTAATTTAAAAAAAAAGAGTTAGTGAGGGAGTCTGCCCTAGGCGGAGAACTTTGCCTTTTTCCCATTCACTGCTGCCTGCAAGGCAGCTGCCATTCCCTGCTGCTCTTGCTTTAATGAAGTCCTTCCTTGCGTACACTCATCTGACCCGCATGAGAATTCTTTCTCTTTCCAATTCAAGAACTTTGCCCTGTCCAGGTTGTGGTTTCACCTGGTGTGCAGGAGAGACCTCCCCAGAGGCAGCTGCCTGGCAACAAAGGTAGGGCTACATGTGGGCCAGATTTGTATGGAGTGCAGGGAGAGGGCTCCCTTATTAATTTCATCAAATCCTAACAACAGCTAACCGGGGGAAAGCTCCAAGAGTAATGCCTGCCTGGCGGAGCACCTGGCCAGTCAGACCTATGGCCACGAGCCATTATCACGTGTGAAGCACCTGATGCATGTGTACACTGTGGGGTGGAGTTGATAAGATCCCAGCTTTCCTGGAAACCTCATTCTAGAAGAAGGCCGAGAAAATAGATTAAGAAGGTAATTCCTTCTTAATTTAAGAATTGGAGAAGCACTGTAAAGAAAATAAAATGACTGGCAGAGGCAGCGTTAGGGTGGTCAGGATAGCCTCCGTGAGCTGGTGAGGCGAGAGCAGAGACAAGCCAGCCATTGAAGAACGGGGGCGGGGAGCCAGGGACACCAGACAGGGCATTCTAGGGACAAACTAAGCTGCTCATGCAAAGGCACTATCTAGCTAGAACTAGATGGACTCCGGGAACACAAAGACCAGTATGGCTGGACTGGTAGTGAGCTTATATGCAGACTGATCCAGTCTCTTACAATTCCTGTTAAGGATTTATAAGCCCCACCCCCAGCTGGTTACCATAGAGGGGCTTCCTGTTTTCTGTAGCTGGGCAAGCCCAGGAAAAGCAAGGTAAAATTGAAATAGCTTTCTTCATTGCAGGGCTTCTAAGAACTTTTCACTTGCTAATGACTCGTCCAGTTGAGAATGCATCATTCCCAGACTGATTTCATGCCAGAGGAAAAGCAGCCCACAGAAAGGTGCTCTAAGGGGAGTCACTTCCTGAAGAGCCGCAGCAAGCTCCACCATGACACCTTTCCCAGACCGCCACCCCCACCCCCAGGGAAGGCCAACCTCCTGCATAGGTTTCTGAGCCAAAAATCTGACTTGCCCTGGGAGAAACCTGACTTTGAATGCAAAAATGGATGCCCTCAAAGTAGAAGAGTTAAACCCACTCCCAAGGCCCATACTTTCAGCAGCCCCCAGTTGCTGCATCATTACCTGGACTCACTCACTCTCCCATTAAGAGGGAACCTCCATGCACCAGGCCTGGGCAAGGCAATAGTTGTGCACCTCTGTTCCTGCTTCCCACCTCTGCTCTGGCCTCCTTCCTTCCTGTGCTTACCTGGCTTCCTGACATTGAGTTTTGCTTCTTTTAATATACTCCCCACTCGCCTCTGTGGCTTTTCCAATTTTATATGCTTTTGGTCCTGCTGCCACTGGCCGTCCTTGGTGCCACTACTCAGACCAAACAACCCTGACCCTTGAAACAAAACTCTGATGTCAGCACATGCTGCTGCCTGCTGTTGGAGCAGGTGGTACCCCAGCCTGCCAATGGGAGACTCACATCAACCACAGAGACACCAACCAGTCTCCAATAAGGTCCATCATGACAAGAGAGATGTACTTCCAGTGGGCAGAAAAATCATCAGTTTCAGCTGAAAAATGCTGGCAAGGCTTGCCAAGTTAGTGGCTAAGCTATAGACCGCTGACTGCTTTATTGTCCAAGGAATCACTCACCACTACCACCAGGCATTTTACTTTACTTTTCATTTATAATCCCTTGTGCTGATAGAATTGAGTGGTAAGTTTAAAAAAAAAGTAGAGGACTTCCACTCCTGGACAAGATGGAATAATGGGGCCGAGATTTACCCCCCCCCCCTTAAATGACTTGGCAAACTAGACAAAACATAGGATTCCCAGTTCTCAGAGATCCAGTAACAGACAACACAGGGCTGTGATCGAGGAGCAGAGAGAAGCAAGCCAGACGAAGCCAACTGCTGCACAGGTCACCACCCACAGGGGGCCTCTGTCCACAGTGAGAGGAGAGCACACACGGATGGAGCCTGGCAGGCTCTCGGAGTTCAAGGATGCCAGAGTGGCTAGAATTTGTGGAGCAGAGTAGCAGAGAGGAGGTAATGCAGAAAGGTTTCCAGAGGGCATTTGCTGAGTTCCAATCTGCACATCTGTGAAAGGCGATTATCCGAGCCCGGGAAAGACCCACGGGAAAGGAGTGGGCAAGTAACACCCAAAAGTCTGGAAACAGCTCATGTTCCAACCAGCCCTGTCCACAATGACACTTCAGCTGAGTGTCAATATCAATTATGACCCTGTGTCAAAAGTCCTTCCAGTGTTTGGGGCGTTCTCCTTTCCCCTGTGTACGGTCACCAGAGTAAATGGCCATGGATTACTTCAGGGTAGAACTGAGAGAATTACCACCATGTACATTTGCTGTGATGTTACAGGGTCTCTCCTCCTGAGACCCTGGTCTTTCCTTCAGTCAACAGGTTCTAGGTCTGAAAACTAGCTCAGTTTGAGAGATTAGGCAAAGGATCATGGTATTTTACAGGGTCAACTGCCCTCAGCATCCTGATGATCCATCCTGTTTCTTTTGGTTGTACAGATTGAGTAGCATCTTTGTTGGCTGCCCCTAGAGATGCCACATTCAGTTAATCATCTCCTCAACTGTGCAGCTGGGGACCACTTTGACTGCCTGATGACCTTTTTGCTCAATACAACTGTGTTCATCTGGCTTCCAAAGGTGAAGCCTGTCACCTGGGTTCTATTGCCACAGGCTCCTATCCTTCCCTCGCTCTCATCAAACCCTCTTCTACAGTCTCCCCTGTCTCTGCCCTTGACCTCTGGAAAAGAGCCACCTCAGTGATGAGGCTGTTCTGCTCACCATCAAATTCCTTACTGCTTCCACAAATCCCCCTGGCCTTCTGAGGAATACCATGCTTTTGGGGGTGTCTCTGGCTTTAATGGTGTATCCACTCTTCCATGCCCATTGTTTTTCAGCATTTTGACTCCACCACCCACTGAGTACCAGAGCAATCCCAGCATCTTACTGTGTGTCAGTGCTTTTCCCAAGCTACTGGGACCTGTACCAGCAGGGGACTTAGACTCCCAAACTGATAAATGCTTCCCCAATTCCTATATTCCCCAATTCCCCAACCCTATATTCCACTGCACCTTGATCAAGCATTACAGAACCCAGCCCCAAGCATGCTCCCCCACCTCCGGCTACAGGTCCTGCAGCTCCTGTGAGAAATGTTCCCTTTCTTCCTTACTTGCAGGCCCGGTATATCCCTGACCAGGTGTTGTGACTGTACCCTAATATTTGGCCCTGTGGCCAGAAGGGGGCATTCTGGGGGAGGCATGTATTGTCTCACAAAGAGGAGATCCTCTCATTGTCTTCAAGCAAAGGGGAACACTAGCCCTTGATAGGGAGAAATGGGTCATTCTGCAGGCTCAATGGATACAGGGAAATCAGAAGATTCAAGATTTTCAAATTCATCAACCAGAAGTCCCCATCTCATTCTTTCCTGACCAGATCCTGACCTTGGTTAGATTCAACTTAAGCACTTGCTTAGGTCAAGAGTTTAACTTCCTTTGAACTCAGCTCCCCTCCTTAATGATTAGGTCCTTAGCCTGGGTCTCAGTTTTCCCTGCCCCCCTCCTGCTGAGATGAGAACCTCCTTTCTTGCCTCCACAGAAGTCCTCTGGCCTTCACACTTAGCAACAGCTACCCAATCCCAGTGCCCTCGCAGCTACTCTTTACCCCCATCCCTCTCAGATGCTGACACGTTGCACCAGCTGACCCATTCTTTTCTGCTGGCGTACGTCCAAAATCACCACAGATTACACCTGGACCACGCCACCTACCTCCAAGTGACACAGTCCTCACTGCTTGCCAGGCGGTGGTGATCCAGCTCCCAACTCCCATCCTGGCATCGGCTTTCCCAGCCCGCATCTGGCACCTACGGTTACAGGTTAGGTGTATTACTGACGCTCTGGGAACCCACACCTGTGAAGCAGGAAGGCGCGAAGCAGCAGAGTAGCCGCTGCTGACCCTCAGAGGAGTCGTAGAGCTGCGAGGATAATTCCGGGTTACCTGCGCTGGAGCAGGGGGGCGGGACTTTGTATCCCGGCTTCCATCAGTCACTGGAGGAAATCCACTCCAGAAGTGGGTGTGGCCTTAAACTGGGTGGTGTTCTGCAACCGTGGCCACCCCATGGGGGCTGACAGCTGAGGGATCTCAGCAGGTGGGGAGTCAGGCCTCAGGTCCGAGGGAAGGGCTGGGCAGCGTCTCCAGGTCCACCACTCTACCCAGTAAACTACCTGCATCCAAGACCTGGCTTCAGACTTCACTCTCAGGAAACAGAAACAAAACTGGGATCAACTGGAATGCTAAGTTCACTCACAGAGGAGGAGAGATTCCTGGAATCCACTAAATGGTTATTTAGGGAAAGAAGAAAGGAGAGCTTCTCTAGGAGAAAATGGGGCCTTTCTAGTCTTTGGAAATATCTGAATGAAGCTTTGGGATTTCCTTCCCTATTTCTTTTCCAGGAAAGTCTTTCATTTCACCCACCTTGAATCTGATATTGGAGGAGGGCTCTCTGGACCTCCAGACACTGAATATCATCAGTCTTTGTGAACCAGACTCTGGGCCTTCAGCAGCTGAACTGCAAAATTCTCCTGGAAAGCTCTGCACTAAGTGTGCAAACAGAGCGGGGCTGGGCCAGGTGTTCAGGCCCTGGCAGGGGTCTGCGCTGGGAACAGAGTCACATCCAGGAGGGCAAGTTCACCCTGGCCGTGCCCAATATTTGCCTCCTTCCTCCTCTAACCTAAACACATCTTTCCAGGGTGCAGGCAGCCTCAAGGCAACAGAAGAAAACAGGGAGAAATCTTAGAGCTCTAAGAAGCTTAGAAACCTGAAGAGGATTGGTGACATTGTAAGTCCAAGTAGGCCTAGGAAGAAATCAGGCTGATGTGACATGATAAATGATGTGATAAATGTGATATGATAAACGCTGTCCTCTGGGGGCAGGTGGAGGCACATTCTCTGGGTGGCCTCATTTACATCATCACTCTAGCCAGAGCCCTGCTCCATCGGGCTGACTGGCTGCATCAGCCCCACCCAGCAACCTCAGCCAGAGCCCCCAGCAGCTACACGTCAGCGTCTATGCAGGCCCAGCCTTCCTCTTCCTCCCTAGCATGGACTCTAATCTGTCCTCCTTCTTTACTGAAACACTCCTCTTTATTAAATAACAAAAAAATCTGGGCACCATGTGTGAGGGGGGTATAAAAACCATTGCCTTTGGCATCAGACTGACCAAGAGCAATCTCTACCACTTACCACTCTCGGCTCTCAGGCAAATTTTCTGTATGGCTTGCTTTTCCCATTTGCCAATTGTGACTACTACCTAACTTACAAGGTGGCTGTAAGGAGTAAGTGAAATAATATATTTGAACCTTGCCCAAGGTGCTTAATAAAAATCTACTTCCTACCTTTCCACCATCAGATGATTGACTGCTCTGAACTGTACTCAGAGTTACTGGGATACAACACTTTATCAATGAACTCACAATCTATAAGCTCCACAAAGGCGGAGACCATGTCTGTTTTATTCACCAATGTATACCCAGTGTCTAGCACAGTACCTGGCCCATGTAGGGCCTCAGAAATATTTGTTGATTAAATAATGAGTGAATAGTGCAAACCTGAATCATACAATCTTCAGGCCCTAAAAGAGCATCTACTCCAGGGAGGACAAATCATTTACTTGCTTGACCATCCCAACTGATGTGTAGTCAATATCTGGAGCACGGTGTTGAGGAGTCTAAGAACGCAGCTGTCCTTGGCCGGAGAGAATGGTATGAGCAATTAGCACCATCTGCCAAAAGTATAAAAAGGGTTAAGCATCACTAGTGGCTGTACTTAGCCTTTTTGGTTTAAACTAACACATCATTTTACAGATGAGAAAATGGGACAGCAAAGATCACACAGCCAGGTAATGGCAGACTTGAACCCAAACATTCAACTCTGGATGTGAGCAACAGAAAAAACAGACTAGCAAAGGCGGATTTGGAGGATAACAGCAGCAAGTTGGGAGCAGAAGGCCAGAGCGACTCCAAGGAGCCTTTCCTTCCAGCCACTGTCCGAGAATAAACATTTCTCCTCAACCCCCCTGTTATCAGAAAGACACAAGCAGTAATCCAGGAGAAATGCTGATGAATAGCACAGACAGAAATTTCAATTAGGCCCAGAGACCAAACTCACTGTCAATTCCCTCTTAACCACATTATTCCCCTTCAGGCCACTTCAGTTCTGCGTGCGCCCCATCCCCACCACTTCACTTTTGGTGAGTGGCTGCCTCCCTCTTCCTCAGCCTCCCAGGTTCTCTCTGCAGCCCTCATTTAAGATAGATTTTTCTCTTCACTTAAGATCACTGGTTGGGAGAAGTAAAGAGAAGAGTAATTAGCAAATTCAGCATTCTGGTAACCCTTCTACAGGGAAGGATAATCATTTGTTAGCTTAAGTAAATCCCAGCGCCTTGATTAGCTGTCTGACATTGACGAAGAAATGAGTATGGACTCACACAGCGTGCCTGGGGCTCTGCAGGGAACTCTGAGGCCAGCAAAAGGCAAAAAAAAAAATTTTTTTCATTTAAAACTGAAGACTCTCCCCAAGGAAGTGGAGCGGAACTTCCCGGTCCATAAGTGTGGGCTGTAAATAGTGACTTCCTTCCAAAGAGTACAGTATAAAAAGGTTAAAAATAATACTAGTAGCTTTACACTGGAGAACCCTGATAACAGGATCTCAAGGTCAAGAGCCATTAGTGATCTGGTCAAGGTCAATGCCATCAGTGATGAATCCTCCCAACCTGATGTGATGAGAAGGGTACGTTTCACCTCTGTGGTCTTCCTCCCCAAAACCCACAGCCCCAGTCTGATCATGAGAAACCCCAATGAGGGTCAGTCTACAAAATGACCAGTACTCCTCAAAACCGTCAAGGTCATTAAAAGTGAGGAAAGCCTGAGAAATTGTTACAGCCAACAAGAACCTGAATGTAATGAGATATCCTGGCTAGGATTCTGGAACAGGAAAGGACATTAAGGAAACACTATGAATAAAGTATGGATTTTAGTTTATAATAATGTACCCATGTTGGTTCATCAGTTGTAATAAATGTACCATACTAATATAAAATGTTAATACCAGGGGAAACTGGTTGTAGGATATACAGGAATTCTCTGAAATCTCTTCACAATTTTTCTGTAAATCTAAAACCATTCTAAAATAAAATGTGTATGCTTTTTAAATCAAAGGCAAGGGTCTTAAGGTTCATCTCTAGAACAGCCCCGTGAGAGCAGCCTTCCAGGCACTGCTTGTGATCATAAAATGCTACTGATGGCACCATATTTATTTCTTTCATCTTATCAATCACCTTACATCAGAGTTTCTAGATTTTAGCACTGTTGACATTTGGGGTCAGTCGAGTCTTTGGTGGAGAAGAAGACTGTTCTGTACCCTGTGAGATGTTTGGCAGCAGGCCTTGCCTCTACCATGTGCCAGACTTCTTTGCTGGTAGCAACCAGCTACGAGGTATAAGAACCAAGTGTCTCCAGACAGCGTCAAATGTTGCCTAGGGGCAAAAATCACCCCCAGTTTTGAACCAGTGTCCTAAAGGGTTCTTCGGTGCCTATCACCATCCCATGTTATCAAATAAGCTCCAAATAAGCAATTAGCCTGCAAAACAACATAACCCTTCCTCAGTTTTATTGCCTGGGCCTCAAACTGCTTTCAAACAGGACCCCACTACTTCCTGCAAGGGCATGCAACTTCTACTCATTCCTGGGGGCCCACCTCCAATCTCACTTCCATAAAGTCTTCCTGCCAACCCGAGCCAGCTGGGATCCCTCCTGCCCTGTCCTACCACTCATGGTGCAGCATTGTACAGTAGTGATACACAGCTGAATACAACTGAACATCTATGTGTATAGGATCTTGTACTGTCCTATAATGCATTCTCAGTGAGCCAACATTGACAGTGTGTGTGAGGTATCAGACACCATGCTGGTGTAGTGGGACATAGAGACACAAGGATATGACCTTTACTTTTAAGAGCTTCACAGTCTTAGGGGCAGGTAGACACAAAAGTTAGAGCCCTATACAGCTGTTTGTCTCATCTCCTCTGTGGGATCCCTGAGAGTAAAGGCAAAAGTCTAATCCTTCCTTGTGGCCGCCTCAGTGCTGAGCACATGATGGGTGCCCAAGACATGGCCCTGAGCTGGAATCAGCAAGGAAGCAGGGCTGCTATGAGAACACATTCCACAAAAGCAACTGATCTCCTCCTAGGTCTTCACAGGGCAACTTCTGTTAAGAAGTGAGGGTAAAAGTAAATGGTAGTTGTTTTTATTTGGAAAAATAAAAAGTCAGCAACCCTACGTAAGTTATCCTGCCTGTCCTTTTTTTTAACTTTTCCTCCATGAAATGCAAAAATCCACAACCCACACTCACACAGAGAATGTACAGGAAGGGAGAGAGGGAGGGGGCCAAGAAATACATTTAAACAATTCGAAAGTACTGAAGGCTTTGCAAAATTAACTATCGACAAAAAAGAGGCTAAGGAATACTTGGAAAAATGGGAACACATACAAAATCAGCAAATCTTAAGAGTCTCATTACGGAGTCTTTGGGGGGCGTATACTAACACACTAACATTTTGAAAAGTGATGGAGAACAGAGGGACAAAATGAGTCTGGGAAGACACGTGGAGGTCCTCACCTTCTTAAGCCAGAAACAAACAAGAGCCCTAAATGGCCATGGTTCAAGAAGACTAGCTTTAGCATTTTGAAGAAACAGTGAAATAGTTTTAAATGTTTAAATATTTTTAGATGAATAGAAGCTGTGCAGACCACAAGATATAGAGCAAGAGACACAGCTACCAGTTTGAGTCAGGAGGCAGAATCATCAGGTGTCAAAGTCAGATGTTCAATAAATAGTAACATTAATAAGTTATTTGTGTTATTACTGATACATTAAGAGTTCCCCTGGCCCTGCATCCTTTTTTCTTCCTCTCCTTTGACTTAAACAGTGTCACATGGGGCATTTATAGCAAGTCTTGAAAAGACGCAAGCTAGTGGCTAAGGAAGTTTCCCAAGTTTCCCTTACCATTCACCAGAGAAAACAGAGTGACCGCAGAAGGAGAGCATGACCCAGGGCAGCAAACGGAGCTCGGGCCAGTCCGCTTCAAAGGGTGCCTCCGTCCAGAGTCTATACAGCTCTAAACCTGCCTGAAGGACACGCTCCACTCACCCTCTCCTTCAACCCCCTGCACGCATCCTGCCCCAGCACAGTTCTCCAGCAGCAAGATACTTTGTCCTCCTCACACTTGCCAGCCACCAGAAGCTCAGGAATCCAGGCAAAATGCCAGCCAAAGTCTTCCTCAGTGTGGAATTGGGGCCCAAGAGCCAACAGTCCATGTCAGGAGGAGGAGCGGTGGCAACTTACACCCGCTGGGCCAAGGGGCCGGTAAAGACCAAGACCGTCCCCAGAGCAGATGCCCACCAGCCTCAGGCAAAAGTGTTAAACACCAAAAGGCCTTAAAGAAAAGACACCAGTTCCTTAACCAAGTCCAGAATTTGCCAAAAAGACCCAAGGCTTTGGTGCAATTACCATGAGACCACAGCTTCAGTTCATCCAGCCCTGAGAAAATTGGAGCTTCATGGAAGAGTCACATCCACTGGCCCCCGGAAATATGCACAGGCCTCAAGGCCAGCCAGGCCATGAGATGCACCCAGCCCAGAACAGGAGGACCAGTCTCTATTGACCTGGGGACAGCTGCCTAACAACCTAAAAATGAGAGGAAGGAGTCTGCCTCTTAAAGTCAGAGCAAAGATATGCAAAGCCTGCCTGCAACATTAACAAATCTGTAGATGGTATGTGTCCATTGAAGGAGAACGTCTCTTAAGGCGGCTGTTTATCAAATCGCCAGATAAAATGACCTAGTAAGTACCAGTATTTTTTTATGCGAAATAGAATTGGAAATACAAGGATGCATCACATGTAATCATGATAAGTATAGTTTCCACCAAATCTGTGTGTTAGTATACACATGTGTATGTGGCATTAGGCTCAATTTGAAATGTATTTCTTTATTGCAGGTCACTGTCAAAAAATTTTTGTAAGTCACCACTCTCAAGTAAACATGGATAGAGTCTAACAACGTTCTAGACAAACTAATCATTCATTCATTAGTTCAAAAATATGCACTGAGCACCTACTATGTGCCAGGCATCTGCTAGGCACTGAAAACACAATGCTAACAGTCATAATAGCAACTATTTCCATAGTTCTTGTTATACATTTCTGAGTTCCTTACATATGCTAATACATTTAGCCCTCACAACAAGTCATGAATAGGTTCCATTATTATCAACGTCTTGTTCAGATGAGTAACTTGCCCAAGATCACGTAACTAGTAAGTGGCAAAGCTAGAATTTGACCATCCAGTCTAGCGGCAGTCTTGGCTCTCTCATCCATGAAGCAATAGTGCCCAAGGACTTGCCACATTGCTCCCAGTGACATCCCTGTTGCAGCATTGGATTGTCTCAACCCAGTGCAGCTACAGATTAGACCCATGCTACTAACTCCCTTGGTGCAAACTCGTGCTGGCTAGTCGAGTGCAGCCTTGAAATTTGGCTTCCTGAGAAGCCTGCCGTAAGAGAGAATGTGCTGCCCAGAGCATCCCTCCCACGCAGCATTTCTCACCAGGCAAATCAATGGACTGGCATTCTCACTATACAAATTCTGTGTCTCAGCATCAGTGAGCTGACATTTCAGTACTTGGGGCTGAAAGCCTGCAGGTCAGTCCTAGGTCACAGGGACTTCAACAAGGAAATGCCCCTGAATGTGCCCTTGCTAAGTTACCTTTCTGTACCTCAGTTTTCTCAACTGTGAAATAGGGGTGATAATAGTATATTCCTCATAAGGTTGTTACAAGGATTTAATGAAATAATATATGTAAAGTGTTTACCAAATGCCTAGGGTGTAGCAAATGTTAGGTAATTATTATTTATTGAGCACTTACTAGGATCAAATTTATCATCCACTGGGAGAGATAACACATAAGCAAGATTACACCTATAGAAAGCTGTATAGGGCTGGAGGAATTCAGGGAAAAGGTGCTTAACTCAGTCAAGAAGCTTCAGAGAGAAGATGTTACCTTGAGATGAGTCTTAAAGATTGAACCAATGGGTTAAGAATGGGAGAAAGGACATTCCAACCAGACAGAGAGGGCAGCTTGGCAAAGACACAGAGGACCTTCATGTGCAAAGTGTATACAAATAAATAAAAATATGTAAACATCATTTCACTTTATGTGGGCATGCCCATGGGTAAAAACACTCAAAAAATCTCCAGCAAAAATGCCTAGAGCACAAGTTTTTCCAGAGTTGTTTCAGGTGTTGAAATATACATGGAGTGTGTATATTTATACATACTCACCTCTAAGCAGTTAAAACCTCAACCTTAAAAGAAACTTAGAAAAAAAAAATCAGTCCATAAATGCATTAGAAATGGGAATCTCTCACACGAGGCTGGACATGCTTTAGAGAAGTGGTTCTCAAAGGTGTGGTTCCCAAACCTGAGAACTTGTTAGAAATGCAAATTCTTAGCCTCACCAAGATCTGAATCAGAAATTCTGGAGGTGGGCCCAGCCATCTGTGTTTGAGAACCACTGTTTTACAGAAACTCGACGAGGAGGCAAAATAAAAGCAACAGCAGTCTAAGCAATAGCTCATATGAAGAGCTGTGCTCTCTGTGCCCAAAGCTGGGCACAATTTTCCACCAAGGCTAACGAGTTTAGGTTCTGTAGACCCTCAGCCCTGGGCTTGAACCTCAGTGTTGGTACTTGATGGCTGCTGCTTCCCTTAACCCTTGCGTCCTCATCTGCAAAGTAGGGATAATGCTTCTGCCTCTTAACATTGTTCTCAGGACAGTGAGATGTTACATACAAGGCCCTTAACCCAGAACAGCTCATTAAGTGACAACCAATAGGCCAGAAGAGAAACAAATCTATCCTCTACAGAATGTTAACATCTCTATGAATGCTAACAACCTTTGGAAAAGCAGTCTTCAAATTGGTGTACACATACTTTTGGGGTGCAAGCAGACTTAGTTTGGTGGCATGGACAGATTTATAAGCATCAATTTCCAAATCCTGTTTTCCTACAGATGCTCCTAAAACTGAACTGCTTACAGCTGGGGCCTCAGGTAAGCTCTCTTTCTCCACCTTCTCTCTCACTTACCTACCTCTTCCCACTTAACCAAAAAAAAGATATGGTTTTCTTGCATCCCAAATCTTCATATGCTGCACCCCGGGGTATAAACTTCTAGGACTCCAAACAGGAAGAGTAAATAGGTTGTAAATATTAAGGTTGTAAATGTCTCTAATGGGTAGATAACAAATCCACTCACAAGTGACCAACCCAAATGACTGGCCACAAGTCCTTTTCCAAGTCAGGTGGTTTCCACATCATCAAAGGATGACCAAATTAAGCTGTCAGCTGAAAGATCATTAAAAATAATTTTTGACAATAGATCATTACATGATTTTAATAGATGACTTAGAATTAGCTTAAGTAACTCAAATATAACAGTAGTCCTTACATTTCCATCTACTTGTGTGAAAATTTTCAGCATGTGTCTCAATGAACAAAAAATAGGATCACAACTGCGATTGTCTCATTCTAGCAATAAGTAATATTCATCCACAGATACATGAAATAATTTTTTAAAATCTCATCCATCTCATAACAGATACATTTCCAATGAATTTCATTTCTAGTGTTAATAATTATTTATGAAAATGTATGTTTATGTTGTTTCTTTCAATTGCATAGCAATAATAATTTTAATGCTAATTCAGTCCAGAAGAAATGTTTCAATACTTAAAGGCTTTTAGTCACATGAAATGTTTTAAAATCCTATTTCAATTTAGATGTATGTTTTTGGTTGCAGAGAAGTATAATATGGAAATCAATTAAAAAAATAACTTTCAAGTATAAATATATATTACATCAGGTTAAAATTCTAAGGGGAAAATGGAATGAAATTATAAGTTCAAGGAGAAAAGGAATGATGTAAAAATGTCTAACTACTAAAAAAAGCTTGTGTGTGTATTTCTAAACAGAAGATAGTAGTAGTATATCACTATGATATTTAGACTTCATTGGGGACTTTAAAAAGAGCAATATAGAGGTTTATTTTAAAAGGTCAGTATTTATAACATGCCAAAAATTACATTCTTTGCAACTATGTAAAATTATAATGAAAAACTAAGACGCCATGTTAAAAATGTGCAAAGGAGTACATTGTCTCTCAAAATCCTTTTAAGGGCTATGCAAGGAAAAACATTTGAAATCTCCGCTCTGGAAATTCTCCTCCTGCTTCTTCTCCTCTGTCTTCAACAAGTAAACATATTAAACAGAAATGACATTCTCAGTACTCTATTGGATGCTAAGAAGCTTTCTAGAGAAGTAACAGCATTGCCTTTGTTCGAATGACTATGTAGTTGAACCAACCAGAGAAAAACATGCAAAACCATTGAAGTATGTGGCAGACACTGGTCTCACCCCCAAGGTGTTCATGTTCTCCAGTGTCCTAGTGAAATCAGTCTAGGCTGTGTGTAGGACAGCAATACACCCAGGTAAACACTCATTTTCTCAGGCTCCCTGCCCATTAGGAATGGCCATATGACAAAATTCTAGCTGATGACACATACATGAAGACCTGGGGGTTTCTGCGAAAGCTTTTACTTTCCTAATAAAACCACATAGATGAGGCTGTCTTTGCCCATCCTGTCTTCTTCCTAACTTAACTTCTGATGCAATGCTTTGGAGATACAGCAGTTATGCTAAAACTATGAGGCAACAAACATGAGGACAAAAGCCATTACAAAGGATGGTAACAGTATAGAAAGGACATGGGTCCCTGATGGCATTGATGAGCAGTGAACTAATGCCAACAAACGCCTACCCCCAGACTTCTTATTACACTCAATACATACATGCTTATGTTTCAATTGCTGTAAACAAGTTGGATGTTCCAGCTACTTTTACTCTGTAACAAACTGCTCCAAAGCTTGGTAACACAATAAAGTCATTTTATGAGATTCGCAGATTCTGTGGGTCAGGACATCAGACAGGGTCAGCTGGCAGGGTTTGTCTCTACTCCACGACATCTGGGCCCTCTACTCACCAGACTCACACAACTGAGTGATGGAGCACCTAAGACCTGGAACAGCTGGACCTGAAGAATGCACTCCCAAGAGGCTTCTTGTACCCGGGCTGCGACCACCAGAGGCAGGACTCAGACAGGGCTGTTGACCGGAGTGCCTACACATGTGGCCCCTCCATACAGCTTAGGCTTTTCACAGTACACTGACTGGGTGCTGAGAGCAAGCATCCCAGAGACCTAGAACAAAGCTGCTTGGCTTTTTGTGATATACCCTCACGCAAGAGAAACACAGTAGCATTTCTGTAGGACAAAATTGCTCAAAGTAGTCACCAGATTCAAGGAGACGAGACGTAAATCCCAACTTTCACTGGGAGGCATATCAAAGACCGTGCAGCCACTTCTTTCAACCACCACATGGGTTGAGGGTTTTTTCCCTTGGTACTTGACACATTCCTAACGATACAGTGGATGATATATGACAACATAAAGGAGGGGTGAAGTTCAACAGTACAACAGGCCCTTGAACTCAAACGGGGGGAGAGATAATAAGGAAGATCTAGGCAAGAAAACCTTCATCATAAACAATCACAAGGGCCTGCAAGTGCACAGCCCAAAATAAAATGCCAAGAGGGTTGCTGAAATGCTCCACGACTCTGTATCTAGTCCCAATCTAGATCTGCGTTCAAATTCCAACCTTCTCTTCACAAGCAACATGGCTTTGGAAAATCCTAGTTGAGCACCAGTTTGTGTATCAGCAAAATGGAAAGCATATGCCTGGGTTATGGTGAGGCCTAAATAAAATAGCATGAGAAAGGCTTACCGTGGTGTGTAATACTTAGTAAGGGCTCAATAAATGCTGTGCATTGTTTATTCAAAGAACTTACACCTATTGAAAAATTGAGCTTCAACCATTAAATTGACAGAGTTAGTATTCGCCAAACATAAGTCAGAGCCCCAGACTTTCCTCATGGGCTTAGCAAGCTTTACTGACATTTACTTAGTGCAAAGCTTAGTGGACTTAGATCAAATCATACTAGAGGAAATTTAGAACAGGTCTTCTGAAGCCCAGGCTAAAAGGCAAGTCTTTTGCCTGCAAAGCCCATTCCCACCATTGCTGCCAATTTGGAAAAATCTATAGCATATCTCATGACAGACCAACCTTCTCAATGTGGGATATGTTTTCTAAATATTAGATCTGAATTGATTTATTTTATCCCTAAATGCTTTGGGCCACAATCTTCCTGAATGGATTAAGTCAGACTTTCTATTTTTAGCGGCTGGCTCATTCAGTCCATTTCCTTTCTATAAATACCTGAATGCACTTGTTTTAAAGTGGAACTCTTTTGTCATCTGATTGTCCCAGTCTAGATTAGAAGGGGATAGGGGAAAGAGAATGAAAAATGGGATAGAGGAGAGAGAAAGACTGCATTGCTCTACTCTGCCCACCAACTATTTTCACAGATGCCAAGATCCATGGCTGATTGGATGTGGGAGAAAGCCAAGAGGTTCCAGCCCTTCAAGCATATTAACCTTGAGAAGTTGGTAGCTGTTTGGGACTCAGTGGAGCCACTCAGGCTCTTTTATATCATCTCATCCACTGAAAGTTTCCTTTTCCAAATTCTATGTCTCGATCTCACTAACTCATAGCATATGGATACTGACCCCAGCCTCCAAGCCTTACCAAGAGAAGTTTTTGCTGGTATTAATGCTGTTGAGTAAAAATAATTTTCACAGTATCTCATATCCATCTCCTTAGAGTCCCAAAGAAGGGGACACTGAGCTTTCACTAAATACTGATCTAACCTCTACTGATCTCAAAGCACTAAGAGGAAATAGGCCAGATTCAGATTAAGGACGGGGTCTGCCAGGTGACTGCCTAGTGCTCCAGTATATAGGGAAAGGTATGTTCATGCATCACTACAATCCTAGTTTGTTACTGGAAACTTAAGGCTATGGGGGGAAATTTAATTTCAAAACTCTTCTCAGGAAAAACAGAGTTGTGTTTGAAGGAATACTATAAAACAATCCTGGAGGAGTAGTATGCTTTCAATAGTGAATATTTATCATTTTCAGGTTGCTTAATAAATATTCTCCCTAATATGAGGTTTCTATTAGCAGTGCCCCTTCATTCTTCCACTCTCTAACCCAGTTTTCAGCTCCTCCCCCAAATTAAAATTGAACAAATATGTTGATTCAAAGGGGCAGGACATTATCAACAGTCTACCAAGATTCCCACATACCTCAGTCTACCAAGATTCCCACATATCTTTCCCCAAAGAACTCAGAGGTTTACAAAAACCCACTGGTCAGGCACCAAGTGACCACCGTGATCCCAACAGCAGCCAATAGGGAGTAGAGTCTCCCAGCCTCTTGCAGATGCACAAAATGCAAATGTGCCTTGAATAATAGAAAATAAAAAAGTATTCATTAAGTGTTTTAAAAAATAATTCACACATGATGACCAAGTGGGCTCTCAGGAATGCAAGGTTGGTTCAAATGTCAATCAAGGTAACTCACCATATTAGCAAAACATAAAAAGAAAAAAGTAAGGTGCAATTATCTCAATAGGCTCAGAAGGAGTATTAGAAACTGACTCATAATAAAAGTTCTCAGAGCTCTTAGACATTTAAGAAATAGCTGCCACCAGTGCCTTCACCTCACTCCCACCTCCCCAACCCCACCTCCCCACAAGCATAGAATAAGCCAGGATCTGTCAAACTTATTAAGCAACTATGGGATATTATACCAAAAGAGAGAAATTTGGAGAAGGTCCAACTATGGAGCTAGACATATGAAGGTAGACACAAAACTACAGGTCAGGTGGTAGCCAGGAAGACAGTCAGACTAGAAAGTAAAGAGGCAGGGCTTCTTAATACTGCAGTTCAAGAAACTTCTCTGTTAAAAGAACTTTGTCATCCAATTACAATTCGTTTTCAAGATGTGCTTATGCAGAATTCCAGGTTGCATTTCATCCTTAAATTCCTTGGCTCTCAGCAAACACTTGCATTCTATTGCTCCTGATCAGTTCATGGATTCTTCACTTGTTAAGTGTTATTTGTACCAAATCAAGTAACGGTGTTTTGTCACTCTAGAAGAGCTCTTCACAGAGACTTAAAACCTCAAAACCTATTGTAACAAAGGAACAACTAAACTGGCTGGCTTGGGCCTTGCCAGAACTTTCAGAATACCTATTAGAGTATGTAGGCATGAAGTAGTAACACTCCGGTATAGATGTCCAGAAGTATTGCTGTGGTCAGCTCACTGCTCAACTCTAGTTACATATGGAGTATAGACACTGTATTTGTCAAATTGGCAACGAATTAGCCACATTTCCTTGTGGGTTCAGAAATTGATCAACTCGTCAGAGCCTTGGGCACCCCCAATAATGAAGTATGGCCAGAAGTAGAATCTGTACAGGACTGTGAGAGTGCACTTCCCAAGTGGGAACAGGAAGCCTAGCACTCCATGTCAAACACTTAGTTGAAAATGGCTTGAATTTGCTCTCAAAAATGTCAGTATGTTGTCAGGTTAATCCTACCTAACCAGTTTCTGGCAAAAATGGCACTAAATCATCCATATTTAACGATTTGAAGAATCAGATTAAGAAGATGTAGCTTTCTGACAAAAAGTTCCCACGGGTTGTATCAAAAACAAATAGATACATTTTTACTGTTAACTCTATTTTTGTCCTATGTGGTCTTTTCTATGTTGTAAAACTCAAGCTGAACTTCATCTTCTATTTTCAAAAGTGTAACTTAAGAAATAAATCAATTTAAAAATAGTGATTCTGTGTATGTGTGTGGATCATATTGAAAGAAGTATTTGTTACTATAATAAAACTATAAATCTAGTATTGATGACAGAAATCAGGAATTTAAAAAAAAAAGACTTCTCAGTGAATTAAGAACAGAAGAAAACTCCCTAACCTGCTAAAGGGCATCTCTGGAAAACCTATAGCTAAGATCATACTTACAGCAAGTGACTGAATAGCTTTCCTCTGAGATCAAGAACAAGGCAAGGGTACCTGTTCTCCCCATTTTATTCAACATCATACTGAAAGTCTAAGCAAGGTTAACAAGGCAGTAGAATAATCAAAAGGCATCCAGATTTGAAAAGAAGCAAAACCGTCTTTGTCACAGATGACATGATTGCCTGTGTAGAAAAATTCTAGGATATCTGCAGAAGAGATGGTTTTAGCAAGGACATGGGGTAAAAGGTTCTTATTTTTTAAAAAAAGGGGGAGGTTTCTATATTCTAAAAACAAAGAACTAGAAGTTGAAATAAAATAGACTAACATTAATTTTTTTAAAAAGATACTATATTGGTTCTCAGTTGCTATATAAGAAATTACCAAATTAGCAGCTTGAAACAACAAACATTTCTCCTCTCATACAGTTTCTGAGAGTCAGAGTCTGGGAGCAGTTTCACCAGGTGGTCTGGCTCAGGGTCCTTTGGGAGGTTGCAGCCAAGGTGTTAGCCAGAGTTGATGTCATCTGAAGGCTTGCCTGGGGCTGGAGGGTCCACTTCCCCGATCACTCGTTCACTTCTTGTTGGTAGATGCCTCAGTTCCTCATTTATGAAAGACTTTCTTCACCACTTTGGGCCTTACAGTAGAGCTGTTCGTGTCTTCCAGAGCAAGCACTGCAAGAGAGAGTGAAGAAGTCATGGTACCTTTTATTACCTAGTCTCAGGAGAGGCATTGCATCACTTATGCCACATTCTGCTGGTCACACGAATCAAGCCTGGTACCGTGTGTTTTGTGTGTGTGTGGCAGGGAGGGGGTGAGCAGGAGGTGGGAGGGGTACTGCACAAAGGCATGAATACACAGAGGGAAAGGAGCACTGGGGCCAATCTGGAGGCTGGCTACCAGAAACACCACTTACAATAGCACCCAAATACATAAAACACTTATGGGTAAATTTAGCAAAATATATGCTAAATCTCTACACTGCAAATGACAACATAACCCTGGAGAGACTTAAAGAAGTCCTAAATAAATGAAGATACATCAATGTTTATGGACTGGAAGATTCACTATTATTAAAATGTCAGTACTTCCCAACATATTGGGATTTAATACAATCTCAATCACAATGCCACCAGGTTTTTTCTTAATAGAAATTGGCAAACTGATAAAAAAATTTGTATATAAATGCTAAGGACTTAAAATAGCCAAACAACTTTGAAAAGGAAGAACAAAGTTGGAGGACTTAGACTACCTCCTACACTACATCCTAAAATAGTGTAAGAACTGCACTATTTTAAGACTTACCATAAAGCTACAATAAAAAAGACAGTGTGCTATTAACATAGGATAGACATATAGATCAATGGAATAGAATAAAGAGTCCAGAAATAAACCCACTCATATATGGTCAATTAATTTTTGAAAAAAATGCCAAAGTAAGCCAATAGGAAAGGATTTTCAACAAATGTTGCTAAGACAATTGAACATCTTAGAAGAAAATAAGGCTCAAACATTGCTTTACACTATAAACAAAAATTAACTTAAAAGTGATCATTTGCCTAGATGTAAATGCTAAACTAAAAACTTCTGGAAGAAAACATAGGAGGAAAATGTTATGACCTTAGTATAGGCAAAGAAGTCTTAGACAAAACACAAAAAGCACAAACTCTAAAAGGAAGAAAAATTGATAAATTGAACTATGTCAAAATAAAAGCTTCCTACTCTTCGAAGGACAGCATTTTTAAAAGGGAAAGAAAAGCCAAGCCATGAGCAGAAAAAACGTATATGCAATACATATATCTGACAAAAGGCTTGCATTTGGGATCTTGTACCAAGATTTCTTATGGCTCAATAATAAGATATTAACTCAATTGAAAACAGGCAAAAAATTTGAACAGACACTTCACAAAAGAAGAAATGCAAATGGCAAATATACAAATGAAAATATGCCCAACATTATTGTCATTGAGTAAATGCAATTTAAAACCACAAGACACCACTACCACCCACTAGAACAGCTAAAATTAAAAAAAGAAACAATACCAAGTGCTGGCAGGGAAGTGCAACAACTGAAAATATCATAACTTGTTTGTACAAATGAAAAATCATACAGAACTTTGGAAAAATTCAGCAATTTCTTTTTGAGTTGAATATTTACTTGGGATATATGGTCTCCATTTTGCTGATACACAAACTGGGGCTCAGCTAGGATTTTCCAAAGTCAGGTTGCTTGTGAAGAGAAGGTTAAGATTTGAACTCAGATCTATCCTGGGGTAGATACCAAGTCCTGCAGTATTTCTGCAGTCCTCTTGGCATTTTATTCTGGGCTGTGCACTTAAAAGCTATCAATTAGTGTTTGTTTATGATGAGGGTTTATTGACTAGATCGTTATTCTCTCTCCCCACTTTGAGTTCAAGAGTCTATTTGTACTGTTGAACTTCCTATCTCCTTTATGTTATCATACATCATTACAACATCAGTTAGGAATGTGTTAAGGAAAAAAAACTTCAACTAATGTGGTGCAACAGGTCTTTGTGCAGACATGTGTTTCCATTTCGCTTGTGTAACTATCAAGAGCATATGCCTGAGTTGTGGTGGAGCCTAAAATAGCATGAGAAAGGCCTAGTATGGTACATGGCACTCAGTAAGTGCTCGATAAACACTGTACATTTGTTTATTCATTCAAAGAATTTACACATGTGGGAAAATTGAATGAGCATCAACTATAAAGTTGATAGAGTTAGTATTCCCCAAACGTAAGTCAGAGCCCCAGAGCTCTCTTACGGGCTCAGCAAGCTTTACTAAAATTTATATAGTACAAAGCTTAGAGGCCTCAGTTTCCTCATTTGTAAAAATGAAGGGGTAGGCCAAAATTAGTATTTCTGAAGCCCTCCTCACTCGTATGTCAAATTTCCATGGCCCAGGCAGTGTGTAGAAAGGGCCATCTTATATTCAGATCACATAATGGATCAGTGCCCATGGAATGATTCCAAGGTTCAACCTAACCACCATCTATAAAAAACACTCTTCTCTCAGCCACAGCCAGATGCTATCACTTTACCTCCCAACAGAAATGAAATTACCTCAAGAACAAAATGCAAGCATCCCCTGAACACAGGGACCCCGTTTTCCTTGTGGCATTCAGTAAGAGTAGAGCTCAGCAGAGCACGCTCGGGAACAATGGGTTAACCCCATGGGCAGCTGGAGCTCAGGCTTTAGAGTCAGAAGGATCTGAACTCAAATCCTAGTCCTTCCATACATTAGCTTTATGCTCATGAACTAGAAATGAGGCAAATAAGGCATCGTGTGATGCTGCTGTGAGAACCAGAAGAGATGGGAAACAGTGACTTGGTCTCTCATGATGTGTGTTAGCTTCCCAAGATAGTGGTAAGGGAAGAGTCGGTTTAAACCCGGAAGTGGTTGACTTGTACTTGGGGGCCAAGTTAACCTATATCGCACACAAACAAACACACATTTTTAAGATCTATATACTTGCTGTAGACTGAATGTTTGTGCTCCCCTCGCCCCTCACACACACATACAAATACACATGCTAAATCCTAACCCCCAGTGTGATGGTGTTAAGAGGTAGGGCCTTTAGGAGCTGACTAGGTCACGAGTGTAGACCCCTCACAAATGGTTTAGTGCCCTTTTAAAGAGATTCCGGAGAGCTGCCCTGTCCTGCCCTGCCGCCAGCTGAGGACTCAGCATGCAGATGGGCATCTATGAACCAGGGAGCAGATCTCACCAGACGCTGAATATACCGGCACCTTGATCTTGGACTTCTCAGCCCCCAGAACTATGAGAAATAAATTTTTGTTTATAAGCCACCAAGTCTATGGTGCTTTAGTTATAGTAGCCCAAACAGACTAAGACAATACTGATGTTATATTCAAATCTTTCACCATTTATTTTAACTATTCTGTTGCTATAAACATTTAGGAATTTCAACAAATATCTCCGTATACTCATCTTTGACAACATCACTTAATAGGTTCTAACTAGATGTTAGACAACCAGGAGTTTTGCGGGGAGGGGAACTAGATCATAATTGCACAAGACACAAGTCAATCCCAAGTTCATCTAAAAAGCATTTGCTGAGCTGGTAGATGCCAAGCACAATGCAGGCACCCCTCCTATCACCTTATGGTGCTCCCCCAAACAGGTACAGATGTGCTTCTTCTTACACATTGGATGTGGTTTTGTCATGTAAATTGAATTCTTATGAGATGGGAGAGGAGAGAGGAGAGCTGAGGTTCACATATTACTGTGTCTAAGCCTATGGTAGGCCAGGAGGTAAGAGGAACCATTTCAGAGAATGAAAGGAGGGGACAGAACAGTCTGGAACACAAAGGACTCCAAACCGAACATGACACCTCCTGTTTCCTCCAGACATCAGAACATGAGAGTCCAGTCACCTGGGCACAAATTCAACACAATGTATCTGACTTGTCAACTATTTGTCAAACATCAGTTATGGCCAATAACAACTCATCTGTCAGTCACTGAGGCAGAATATGGTAGGGTTAGGAGTGCAGACTCTGCCTTTAAAAGAATGAGGTCAATCTATATGGAACAATCCATAGGATAATAAGTGACAAAAGTAAGGTGCAAAGAGTGTGTGCAGAGGGTACCATACGTATAAAGGAGGGGCTATACATGCTTGCTGATACACAGCATATCTCTGGAAGGAATAAGAAAAATCTGGTGGAAGTTACACTACTTCTGGCCATGATGGAGTAATGGGCACCTTTGGCCTTGGTGGCAGCAGGAAGGGACTTAGGGCCAGGGCTTGAAGTGTAAACCTGTTCACTGTGCACCCTTTGCACTGTTTAGAATTTTTACTGTGTATATGTATTCCTTTCTAAAAACTTTTCAAAGGGGGAAATTTCTGGAGGCACACTGTCAGGATAAGACTCTGACTCTACCTCCAAGAGGCTGTATAAAGTCCAGCAAGTCTCTCAGCCACTCCAAACCTAGGTGTTTTCATTGCTGGAATGGATTTCTTTGGATTGTTATCAAGATTCATTGAAATGTTTATACAAGAACTAGCAGTACCTGGCACTTCTGTACAAATTTTGTTTTTGCTTCTCGCTGACCCATGTTTCTGGAAAGAGCTCCCCATTTTTACTTTGGGGAGATGCTCCTGCCCCACTCCTCCATTTGTCTTAGGTGACAATGACTCCACTCCCCAGCGCCGGGGATGGGCATGTTACTATGTTGTGAGGAGATGGGGCCTTTGGGGTGGATTAAGTCATGAGGGTGGAGCCCTCGTTGTATAGTGACCTTATAAAAGGGACTCCCAAGGGATCCCTCACCCGCTCTGCCATATGTGGATGCAGTGAGAAGGTGCCATCTATGAACCAGGAAGTGGGTCCCTCCAGTCACTGGTGATGCCTTGAACTTGGACTTTCTACCTCCAGAATTGTGAGAAATAAATTTCTGGTGTTTCTGACCAATCACTGCATTTCATGCCCCTGGAATAGCAAGTAAGTTGGCCTAATGAGAGTGTGCTGAGACTTTTGCTAAAAATGTTGGGAAGGAGGTGCCATTTTTATCATGGGAGTTGCTAAGTGAGTAGATTGAAGCTGCTGGTGGTCATTTTCAGGGAACCAGCTTGAGAATGAAACCAAGACAGAGGAAAGCAAAGCCTGCAGATGGAGAGAGATATGGTCCTGACCGTGTCATTTGAGTACTGGGGTCCAGCCATGCCCAGAGCCACTTCTGTCACTTACAACAAGAAAAGGCTTGACAAATTCTTGTAGGGATTACCACAGTTGATTTACCCAACAACCACTGAACACAGATAAGGTGCCAGAAACTGTGCCAAGAGCTATGCAAATATGAGGTCCCTGCCTTCAAGAAACTTATAATGGAGGAGTCAGACACTTCCGCAAAGTGACAACTGCTGGCATGGAGATATTCCCAGGGTGCTCTAGGTGAGGGTTCTATAGCAGCCTGGGGAGGAGTTAAATCAGGGAAGCATACGATAAGATTTTTGAATGAAGAATAGATTAGAAGGCAAGCCAGGTAGGGGAGACCAGTCAGGAGGATGTGGGAGTGTCCATGCTTGAAATTACCAGGGACTGAATTAAGAAATTAGGAACAAGAATGGAGAGTAGTGAAATATTCTTGGGGAGTAAAACATCTTGGGAAGTGAAACCTGGTGCTGAAGCATGATGTATTTCCATTTGGAACATTAAAACTAACATTTTTATAATGCGCCCTACCAAGCCCCGTTCTAAATGCTTTACACAAATTAACTCATTCAAATCCTGCCTCCTGCAGTAGATACTGTTGTGATTTCTCATATTACAGGTGAGGAGCTGGGTCACTGAGAGGTTAAATAACCCGCCTAGGGTTACACTCTGGCAGGCGATTGAACTGCAGCCCCAACAGTGGCCATTTAGGCCCCGAGCCCGCAGTGCGGACCCTATGCCCTGCGGCCTGCACATGCACATCACTTAAAAGGTAGGCGTAGGGAGACATAAAAGTGAGAGGAACTGGCCAAGAAAATAAAAACAAATTCCTAGGGAGGCGGAAGGCAGCCTGGAGGGCATAATGTCACAGAAATAAGGAAGGCAAAGGCTTGTTTCTTACCTCAGTGGTAATTAAATTCCTGATTGTATAATTGGAGGAAGGCAAGCCAGGCTTAACTGAGAAGAGAGTGGGAGGCACTTCCACACATATTATCTCCTTATTTTTCATGATGCTGTAAAATAGATATGTTCACAGCCCCAACTTCTAGATGTGGAAACTGAGGCTCAGA
Source organism: Manis pentadactyla (assembly GCF_030020395.1). Lineage (NCBI taxonomy): Eukaryota > Metazoa > Chordata > Mammalia > Pholidota > Manidae > Manis > Manis pentadactyla. The sequence goes on from NC_080029.1 coordinate 24,431,699, forward strand.
GTTCAGGGACTCCTCCTCCCCAAGGCCACCAGGCTGTTAAGTGACCCAGTTAGTTCTCACACCTGGATGTGGTCTGCAATCTGTGCTTGTGGCTCACCGTAGCCTGGTCTAGGTGCCCAGGACTGCATCAGGGTGGGAGGGAGGCATGCAAGAATACGGGGCATCTCCAGGCTCTGGGCCCTCACCTGGGTGCCCCACACAGGGGTGAGCGTCTGCCATTCCCACCTGCGCAGCGTCTCTGCTGTGTTCTTGTTTCCCTTGGAGGCTCCACTCCTCCCCACTGGGAATCTAGGTGGTTTGGATACAGCTGGCCCCACTCCCTGCTCAGATTCCAGGGGGGATCACTTGATGCCAGGCTGGCCAGTCACTGGGTTTCATTTCCCCCAACCCAGTGATTGTCTCTGGACCCCACCCAACCCAGTGAGATGAACTCTCAGGTGTGTGCTAGAACGCTGGGAAGGAATCTCTGCCGTCGGGATGGCTGTCTAGGGCTGACGACAGCCTGGAGATGCTCCACATTGTGGAGGGGCCCACCTGGGAGTGAAACTTGCACTGCAGAAAGGGGACAGGAGGAAGAGGGAGCTGAAGATCATGTTCAAGGCCCTGGATGCAGCCAACCTGACTGCAAACATCCCTGGGCTTCTCAGTTGCTCCTAGCAATAAACCCCTCTGTTTGAGTTGTGGTTTCTGTCACTGGCAAGTGAAGGGGGTCTGACTGAGACAGGTCCCCAAAGTTGGTATACTCAGGAATCCAAACTCAGGGTCTGTCTGCCTTCTTCAAAGGAAAGGAGTTGGGATGGGGTGTAGGGAGGAAAGGCCCATATACTAGACAAGACCAATGGGCTTCTTGAAGGGTGAGTGAGGTCACTGCAGACCTGACCAAAGCGGGATGAGTTTCAAAGGTATGTCAAAGGGTGGATAACATTTTAGCAGCTGGCATTTAGGAAAGGGGTGCTCAGGAAGAAAGGACGGCCTCACGTGTGGAAGCTGAGACAGGAGAATGCCAGGCATGTTCAGGGTCAGACACGGCTAGAGGATGAGGCAATGACGGCAGCTGTGAAAGGTGAGGTTGTCAAGGTGCCCTGGGAGGCCTCAAGCACCAGGAGGTGTATGTTCAGGATGACTGGGGACCCACATACAATGGTTTTGTCGGATCTGAGACATGCTGCCCCTCCAAGGCCTCTAGAAATGTTTGGATCCCAGGGAAACTAGAGCAGGCTTTTAGGATGTCACAAAGCAGATAAAGAGCTAAGAATCCAGGTAAGAGATGAAAGAGGGGACCCAGCCCCTGGCTCCACTCTGCTCTCTGAGCCTGGATCCACTCCACCCTGCTCCTGCGGAGCCCAGGACAGGAGATGAGACGGATCATGGCCCAGGCACCTGCCCCAAGAGGAGCTTCCTGGCCAGCAGGGGCCCCCCGTGAGGACGCCCCAGCCCTGGGAGGGGACGTTGGCTGAGTTGCCTGGAGGCCGGCTCCCCTCGCCTCCCCTGCAGTGCCTCTCAGCAGCCTCCGACTAGGGGATGTGTCCCTGCTGCTTGAGTTAATTACAGTAATTATACCTGCTCCTCTTCGGCTCTTGTTCCCTTTGTTCCCAGTTTCCTGCCCGCTCATTTGCAAATCTAATCGCTCTGTAGATTGATTTTTTTTTTTTTTAAAGAGAGATCAGGATGGAGAAACATAGATAGTGGGCAGAGAATGTGGGAGAGAAACAGTGGGGGTGGAAGTGGGCTGGGGAGGGGGAACAGCTGAGGGAGAAGTGGGGGGAAAGGCAGTTGAGCATGGGCAAAAGGAAAGGGTGGTGAGAGCAGGCTGGGGCCTCTCCTCTCTGGGCACCCCCAGAGCCATCAGCCCAGGACGGCAGGTAGCACTGTGGAGGCCACTGTCTCTGTAGCCCTCAGGCCATTATACCATGTCCCCAGCTGCTCCCCAGACCAAGCTGGTCTGGCACAAATGACAGGACACTGGAAGGGCCCCTGAATTAGACAACACCAGTAGGGATCCCTTAATCTTGCTCCTTAAACATTGCGGTCCCCAGATTTGTGGGACTTGGGCTCGTCCAGAACACCTGCCTGACACTCCACTGCCAGGGGCTGAGAGGTGGGAGTGGGGTTCAAGCAGGGGCAGGAAGGAAGCAGAAACTATTCTGAGGAGAGAGAGAGAGACCAGAGATGGGCCTTTCCTCTCTCATCCCAATCCCATCCTGGAGACCCTCAGAAAACATCCTGGTCCAGGGATTTTCCAAACATGCTCTGAGGAGCGTGGAAGTTCCACGAAGAATCCCTGGGGAGCAGAGAGGACAAGTGGGCAAGTATATCCCTCAAATCCCTTTTAATGGCCTGTATTCTGTTCATATATTGGGTTCAACCTAAACTTTTTTTTTAAAACGATACAAATTAGAAGAAGAATCCTGTTATTAAAGATTAGAAAACAACTGATCTAGTCCAAACTTCTCCTCTCTCAGATCAGGGAAACTGAGGCTCATGTGGATCAAGTCACCTGTCCTGAATCACAGGCCTCTTGACTCTCAGTCAAGGGAGATTTCCACTTTCCTGTGCAGCTTGCCAGGGAGATGCCAGGGATTTTGCCAAACCACCTGGCTCTTTCCTGAGCCCCTCAGGAATCAGGCTGAATGTAATGATGGCATCTTCCTGCCAGAAACCCTTGGCGAATCTAGGAATCCTCACTCCTCAGTCCTCTGCATGAGTCCAACAGGTGGAACATGCTTTAAAAAATGGCTGCAACTCTTATTTCCAGTCACACATGCACTTCCCATAAGTTTGCCACCACCACCCCATCAACAAGTAGAATCTAGTTCTTCTCTTTATCTTGGAAGGGTCTTTGTGACTGCCACAGAACAAAATATGGCAGACGTGATGCTGTGTGATTCCCCAAGTTAAAACTAAGGCAATACTCTTTTTTCTAGGAAGTTCACCACTGGAACCCAGTCACCATGCTGTAAGGAAGCCCAAGCTACAAAGAGAGACCACATGTAGATGTTCCAGTAACAGCCCCAGCAAAAGTCCTGGCCAACAGCCACCAACAGCTGATACAGGAGTGAGGAAACCTTCAGATAATTCCAGCCCCCAGATGTCAAGTCACCCCAGCATCTGAGTCTTCCAGCTAAGGCCCTGATATTGTGGAAGAGAAACAAACATCCCCACTGGGCCCTGTCCAAATTCCTAACTGACAGAGTCTGTGAGCATAACAAATGGTTATTTCATGATGCTAAGTTTTGGGGTAGTTTGATACGTAGCAATGGATAGCCAGAACAGGTGGCTTCCAGAAGCCGGAGCAGCTATTCCCAATAGGAGGTTAGATTTGGTTAAGCAACCAACAGCCAGAGAGCCCAAGAAGAGAGTGCTCAGCTAGTGTTTGTCCCATACCTTCCAATTAATTCACAAAAGGTCAGAGTTCAGGTCATTCTGGAGGCAGAAGTGGGAATGGGAGTGGGTGTCAACTCCCCCCACTGGATTCAGCCAATGTTTACTAAGTACCTACCATGAGTCAGACATAGAACAGAGTCCCCGCCCTTGAGGAGCACAGTATAATTGGGGAGGCAGACACATCCACACTCAGAAGTAATTAGAATGCAATATGTTAAGTTGCTATTAAAAATAAAAGTACTTTGGAAGTACTTGGGATACAGAAGTGTCAGCCTCAAATGTTTCATACCCTGGGGTGGTTCCTGTCCACTGAGAGGTATGAATGTTACCTACCTATAATCCAAATCCCTTAGTCCAGTCTCTGGAATAACAGGCGGTGGTGCATGCTTGCTTAGAAAAAGTCAAGGGCTTACTAAAGACTTTTCACATTTTATAAATTCTATGGAAGAAAATATTAGTTGTCCCCAAAAATTTACTCTCCCATGCCCCCAAAGAGCAGGAGCCTTGATTCCTTGGTGGGTTTCATGGCCACATGAGCTAAGGATTATCTACCTCAGCCTCCCCTCCTTGAAACTATATGTGGCTATGTGACCAATGGGATGTACAGTAAGTGACATGAAACTTCTGACTTGCATCCTTCAAGGGAGGGAATGTGCCCTTCCTGGCACCATCTCCACCTCCTTCCTAGCTGGAATGAGGACATGGTATTAAGCTATTATGAATGATGAGAGAAATACCTTGGAAATGGCAGAAGTTGGGTCCCTTGCACCTCGGAACCCCATTACAGCTCTGGTCTAGGAATAGGCTGTTACATGAGAGAAAAATAAACCCTAGTCTTGCTTAAGGCATTCTTATTTGAGGGGTCTCTGTTACAAGATTAAATCCTACCCAAAAAAGTCCATTAACTCAAACTATTAGCTCTTCATTTATTCTCATGTGCACACACACATGTACATGGCTTAGCCTCCAGTAAATACTCAAGAACTAAGTAAGGACTTTGTTGTTGGATGAGATCAATTGCACTTTGATGGCACCACTCTCCCTACTGCCTGGGGTACAGCTCACAGGTGTGCAAGATCAAGCTTTCCCACAGGGTTCTGATACTCCCGAGGGGGCCAACTGGTACATCAAGTGATATACAAAGTGGCACTTTCCTAGAGACTGTTTCACTCAAAGATTTGATAAAAAGGACTTTGAATTGTTTATCTCTTAAAAGGTTTTGTCATGTGCACAAGACAGAAGCCACAAAATTTCATTTTCCTGTGTCAGCCAATCTCATACTCTTCATGAACACCAGGAAAGCAGGAAATATTTATGTGTAGCAAGTGACTGAAAAAGTTATTCTTTTTGTGTTATCAGGGAAACCTCAGCGGTGCCCAAGTAAAGGGGGCTAACAGTTTAGGGAGAGGAGATGAAGACAGCCTTTCCAAAAGCATGCTCTGTGGCTGGATGTCACATGAGGAAAAGAAAGAAAAGGTTGCATGGTCAAATGAGTTTAAGAAAAGTCAGATTAAATAAAAAAGACAAGCAAGTTTCTTTGCTGTGGGATTTTTCATGGTTCCCATATGCTACTGTGTACATGAATCTCCAGCAGGGAGGTATAGTGTGCTCAGTTGCCCAGAGCACACATTTGCATGGATAGTTTCACAGTGAAGCATTTCCAAGGAACTCACTGAGCTGTGTAGATGTAGCTGTTCTCATTGTTGGTCATGTCTTCCAGGGTGGAGGACCGGGAGCATGTTTTTAACCTGTTAAATTTTGGAGGGAGTAAACTCCTCTGATATTTTGCCCTTTCTATTTCCCACTACTCCTTCCCCATTTGTGATGGTTAATTTTATGTTAACATGGCTAGAATATTGCACCCAGTTACCCAATCAAAAGCTAATCTAGGTGTTGTGTCGAAGGTGTTTCGTAGATGCAGTTCACACCGACAATCAGATGACTTTAAGTAAAGATTACCCTCAATGATGGGGATGAGCCTCCCCCAGTCAGTCAAAAGGTCTTGAGAGCAAAACCGAAGCTTCCCTGAGGAAGAAGAAAATCTCCAAAGTGCACACAAAAGAAGGGAAATGTTAGCTAGGCTCAATATAATGAAAGGCAAAATCAATTAAGCAAACCTGAACATTGCTTGAAGCCCTATAGGAAGGTGTCTAGAATGGTTGAAGCTCATGTAATGAGAGAAGGTGTGGTACAACCTTGCTCTCCACATATCTGTCCCAATCTGTTTTCAAACAAGCCGCCATGCTAAAAATGGTGGTCTTATTAAACTTATTCATTCAGGCAGATATTATTGTACTCAAAAGCATACTTGAACAGTTGGTGGAGAACCCAGACATAACTGAGATCTCTGTTTTATTTTAATAGTCCTATGGTATTTCTTCTGATAATAAAACCAATGCAGACTTCTGGATGTAATCGCCTGAGTAGAACAAGAACACTGACTCTCTCTCTTCACTGAAATACAGCAAAAAAGTGAAACAAACCAAAAGCCACAAGCAGCAACCAGAGAAGGAAAGGGATAGAACCTCCCGCTGCAGAGCACTAACTTGGTGACTGGGGAAGGAGAGAACATTCCGGCGTGATAAGAGTGGCTCCTTACATCGTTCTTATCAAGAGTAGAAGGTAAGAAAGTGATTGAGTCTAAAGACTCCTGAGAAGTCCTACAAATACCCTGCAACTGCGGGAGGCAGAGCCTGGGAAAGCAAGGACACAGATCTAGAAAAAGCTATAGGAAAACTCCAATAAGTAGGAGCCTCTCCATCACACTGTGGGGTCACAGCAGAGGCAGGAAGGGCCTCGGATCCTTCCTGTCTTTCCAGGAAGAGAGAGAACAGGGACGATTAGAAAACCAATCTAACAGTCGGGGGGGAAAAGCAACCCAAGGAACAGAACAAGGTTCCCCATGAGAGTTTCATTCTGTAGAAGAACTCAATAAAAATATAAAATCAGTACATAGGAGAAGACAGAACAATAAAATGAAATGACAAGGAATTTCACAGAACTATAGAAACAAATTGTGAACCAAAATTAACTTATTACAAATCAAACAAATAAATTAGAAACTGCTGAAGGAAATGGAGTAGACCTAGATGAAAATAGAGTTAATAGGATTGGGGGAAGACCTGATGTAAATCATAGTGAATGAGAAAAGAAAACAAAGAGACTAAAGCAATTAGAAGGGGTTGATGGCTGTAAAGGACAAAGATTGTCAAATGTAAGGGCAATTGGTGTCCTCAGGTTTATAAAAATAGAAATCAAGAAATATTCTGAAACATAATACAGGAAAATTTCACTGACATAAAGGAAGAATCAGTAAATGAAAATGGTACTTCATATATACCAAGAATAATTATTCCAGAACAACAAACATCAAGATAGAGTCTAGTTAAGTCACTGAACATCAAAAAAAAAGAGAATCAAAATAAGTAAGTCATGACAGACATCAAGAAAACACAACCTAGTCAAAGCATGGAACCTCAGACCTAAAGAAAGAATAAACAGAATAAGCAAGAGGGAAAATATCAGGCTGGCTTCAGACTTCTCACAGCAACATTGAATGCCTGAAGACACTGAAATATCTGCAAAGGAAGAGAGAAAGCATTGGCCATAATTGCAAATTGCAACAGATTGTTGTTCACATATAAGGTCACAGTCAGATGTTCTCAAACATGACAGGACACAGGGAGGAGAGGACCCCAGCACCTTCTCTTAAAAACGACTTAAGGAAGCAGGAAAGAAGACCATGGCAATGGGTGTGTTAGCAGAGACCCTAAATGGGGCCTTAGGTCTCCAGCCCAGGAGCCCCTAGGAGGTTTGCCCTTTTCTGGGGGGAAAATAAGACCAATGGATTGTGGGCCTTGTTTTCAGGCAATGGCAGCCAGATGAAGACACCTGCAGAGCCCTTCCTGGGGGCCTCTTTGTTTGGAATCTGGCTCCACTGACCACTTTCACGTCACTTTCTGATATGAAACAGGCAAAAGAATTGTCATTGTGTTTCACTCTGTATTGCTGGATTTCTGTCACTCCTGTTTCCGTCATTGGATTTCACAATTTCCTTCCTAAAGAAAGTAACTGAAATCATAGAGTGCCCTACATTTGGTGGGAACACTGTGTGGGAAACCCTGCTGTCTGCTCCCAGCCACTGCACAACCAAGCCCAGCTCTGGAGTCATGGTCCTTTCAGACAATGGGTGTTCCCACCTCCAGAAACAAGACTGGAGGCTGGTGGCTAGTAGTGTCTAGACACTGTCTGGGTGCTGCATCTGATCAGGAACAAAGGGCGCATGATGTTCTTTATGCCGTCTGTCTCTTTGGGTGCTGAAATTGCCATCCTACCACAAGAAAAAGGCATTACAGTTCCAGCCTGATAGGCAAAGCAAGCTGGGATGCCCCAAAACATGCTGAGTGCAGGGACAGGCCCCCAGAGTGTGCCCCTAGAATGAGCTGCGCATGCCAGTAAAATTCTCCCCTGAGGCAGTTTCCTGCTTCCTGCCCGATGAGAGATGAGGGATCTGGACCCAAGTAGAGAGGCGGCGTAGTCAAGTGGGTGGGATGAAGATCTTGGCACCAGATGTCCTAGGTTTTCATCTCCTCTGCCACTTCCTGTATAACTTCAGGCAATTTTCTTTAATCTGTGCTTCAATTTCAACATCTGTAAAATGAGGCTAATAGGAGTACTTCATATTGAAGTAAAATACTTCATACAGCAGTTGTGAGGATTAAATGTTAACCTATATAGTACACTTGGAGAAGCATCTGGCACATAGTAAACTCAGAAAAAGTTAGCTGTGGGTGTTAATTCTGGGAAAGAGTAATCTAGAAGTGCCTCCACACATGCCCACCAATGCAGCCCTGGGCAAGGAGGCTTCTCTGCCCAGGAGCTGGCAGCAAGCAACTTCCCCTCTTACAAAATCCTCTGAGAAAACAGGACTGGGGATAAGGGGCTAGGGTTTCTCCCAGGGCTCCTGAGAGCACAGATGCCCCATCGCCAGGATTCAGCATGAGCCGGGACCACGTCCCCTCTTCTAAAATCAAGTTAACTTCAGGTGATATCCATTTTAACTAGCACTTCCATGCATGCCATTTGCTCCTGGTCACAGTGGTGTACATGGTGTATAATTATTTCCATTTTCAAATGGGGAGACTCAGAGCAGTGAAGTGACTTTCCTATCTTCACAGATCTTGTAGTAAATATGCTGGGATGCAAACCCATTCTTGGGCCTCCAAATCAACGCCCCCGCCCTTGTGCATGTGTTATGTTGTCGCTCACACCTGTCTTTCTCTGTATCTCCATCTTTGTGTTTTCTCTCTGATGTCCATTTGGCTGTCTTTTTCCTCCTGTTATCTTCTCTGATTTTCATTTCTCCTATCCCTCTCTTCCCAGTTCAGACCTCAGATTCCCCCACAATCCATATAAAAACAAGAAGCAGCCCAGGTCACAAACCTGATGGGGACTGAGGTCTGCATGCAGAAAGACAAGGCAGCTTTGTCATTCCAGGACTAAGAGCAGCAGGGCTCCACATCACAGGACAGAGAGAGGCAAGCACGGCCAGGAGCAGCCCCTCAGCCATGCTGCCTTCTTTTCCATTTCCCTCCTACCCTTACGATGGTCCTCTGCTCCGATGTTCTCTTGGAGCCCATGCTCATCTAAGAGGATGGAGGCCGTGCGGACACTCTGAAGGGGAGGGGCAGAGCAGCAGTTCTGGCAGCTGAAGAAGCGAAGCCCCATGTGGTTTCCTTCACCAAGAGAATCGTGTGTGTTTAGAAGAGGGAAACCGGGCTGCTGCATCTCAGAGCCTCTGAAATGGCAGTCCAAGCGAGGAAGCGCATCTTTTTCCTCCCCACAGTGTTGACCAACTGATGTCAATTGGGCAGAGAAAGGGCGCCACCTCCTGGCCACACTCAAGTTCGTGACCAATACAGGCAGTTCAGGGCATGAGTCACACCTGAATTTGCAGCTTTAGCACAATCCTCAGTGCCTCAAGTCACCCACAGCCCCTTCTAGCCTTTAGAAACCAGCAGACTCCATTGAACCATGGAAAAATGACCCTACCTCTACTCATCAGTTAGGGTCAGCAAGATTATTTCCCTCGTCAGTATTGCCATGTTTAGCGAGACAATTGTCTAAATTCTGTATTGAATTTGCCTCTTTTTTTAATAACAAGGAAAGGGGAGAGGAAACTGTTGGTATTAGTGAGAAGGTGAAAAGTCTCATAAATTTAGGACAATGGAGGCAAAGGTGAATCATTAGCTTTGGCCACCCAGTATGAGCCAGCCAGCCAAGTCTGTGTTCAGGCATGAAGGAAAAAGTGAAATTAAACCCAACCTGAGGTGCTAGAAATAGAGCAACAAAGGTTATGTCTATAAGTAACGTGTAATTAGGGATTATATAATTTGATCAGACTACCATTGATAACATGTAAATCCATTGTTTGGCCTTCAGACATTCTGCTTCTATATATTTTCAAAAATATATTGTAACAAAACCAAAGGCGGCAGCATTCTCCTGGCCCACAGGACAGACCATGTGGTAAACACTGTTTCTCCAGTGCAGGGGCCATGTGATCAACCATCAATATCGACACAGAAAGGAGCTAGAGGGACCCTGGTGGGAGAACAATGTGGGAACCAACGGCCTGAATGCAAATCCTGGCTCCCCTATTTAAAAATTCTGTGGCTTTAGGAAAGTCAGAATAAATCTCTCTGGTCTTGATCTTTCATCTGTAAAATGGGGTGATGACAATATCTGCCAAACTCACCTCTCAGAGGTGGTATAAGGCTCAAATGAGACAAAGTATAGGAAATTAACATGTATTGACTGTGTATGTGCTGCGGGCTCAGCATTTTATATAACTTGTCTCCTTTAATCACATGAGAAATATATTGTAACCTGCAGTTTACAAATGAGGACATTTGTAGAAGTAAATTCTCCAAAGCTCTCGCAGGTTGTAAGTAGCGGTTGGAATTCAAATTTAGGAGCACCCGACTTTGCAATACAATACTTTATAAACCATGAAGTGCTAAGCAAAGGTAAGGACAGTTTTTATCTAGGAAATTTGTGGACAATGACTTATATGAGAGAGAAGTTAGAACTCTTCAGTCTGTGAAATGTCTGGGCCCATTTTCCTGCTTCTCTTGCTCTTTGCCCCAGACCTCAGATTATTTCTCCACCCAAAACCTGGAAAGTTCCAGCATGAGTCATCTATATGTCTCTGTACCTTGAAGTGGAGGGGACCTTCTCATGGGACTACCGGCCTTTCTAGCTTCTCTCTAGTGGCCAAATGAACGATTCTTGTCTGAGAGAATTTGCATTATCAGGGGGCTCCACTGGAGCCTTCCTGTTGATATCATGGACCACAGTGACCATTCGTCGCTCAAAGCCCCCTTCGGAGATAGAAATTCCAGATGGGACAGACTGGTAGCCAGCCCCAGCGTAGGACTCTATATGTTCTATTATGCATGCCTACCAATTTCTCAGAGGCCCCAAATTCCATAGCAGGACCACAGTTGCCCTTTTCCATCTCTATCTGCTAGTCCAAGGTATCTCAAACCCAATCCATCTAAAAACTGGACGGACTCCAGTCTTCCCTTTCTCAATACCATGTGTCAGTCAATAGTAGAATCTTCCACCCAGATGCCAAAAACAAGTCCACAGTGTCTAGCACATAGTAGGAACTCGATAAACTTTTTAAGAGTTCATGCATCGAACAAATATTGAGTGAGTGTAATCGATAAGTCAGGTACTCTGCTTGGATCTGGATACTATAGTGAACAAGACAGATGAAAGACAGAGATAGATGAGGGGTAAGTAGATAATGTAACCAGATGTAGTGATGAGTACTAATAAGAAAGCTGAGCAGGACAAGGAGAGAGCAGTGATGAAGGATGAAGTGGAGGAAGGGGCCTGCATTAGATAGGATGATCAGCATAGGCCTCTCTAGGGAACTGACATTCAAGCCCAAATCAGATTGAAGTGAGGGCATGAGACATGCAGATATCCGGAAGGAAAGTATTTCAGGCAGAGTGGGTAGCAGATACCCAGGTCCTGAGGCAGTACCAAACTTGGGAATTTGAGTCTGAGCAAGACAGCCAAGGTCACTAAATCTAAATGAGCTAGAAGGAAGGTTGTAAAAGAGGAAGTTGGAAAGATAAACCCAGAGTGGAGCCTGAAGGCCATGGGGAGGACTAAGATGGGAAGTCTCTGAAGGCTTTTTGATCAGGAAGTGAAATGATCTGACATTTTTATTTTAAAATACAATGCCTAGTCTTCTATAACTTACATGTACTCATAACTTACATAAATGTTCATATAGTATAGATTTTAGTATGTTATTATTGTCTATTGCTATGATACTACATAATAAAATAACCACAAAACCCCAATCTCTCACACATCTGGGGTGACTACCTAAGTGGCTCAACTCACTTACATATCTGGGGATTGGTTGGCTGTCAGTTTATCCAGGCTAGCCTTAACTGTCTCACCTCTCCCCCATCCTCTGACAGGCTAGAGCTAGGAGCTCTAAACCTCTTTTGAGCCTTAAATCTCCTGGTCTACATCTCTTATCTGCACTACTGCAGGAGTGGAGTGAGATCTTAGCATGAGCTGAAAGATGACTCTATTTTGGCCTTGGCTGGAGGTGCTGAGGACTGCTCAGATTCAGGTACATTTTGAAGACAGAGCTGATAGAACTTAAGGGAGTATGAGGGACAGGAGAGAAACAAGGAGACTCTTAGGCTTTTTTGTCTGAACAATTAGGAATGCTATTATCAGGATGAAGAAGACTGGGGAGAAGCAGGTTGATGGGGACAAGACAAGAGTGGAGTTTTAGACATAAAAGTATAAGATCTCAGTGGAGTTGTTCAGCCAGCATTTGGATATGAGAGTGTAAAGTTCAGGATGAAAGTTTAAGAACAGAGAAACAACTTCTGGAGTTATCTGCATATAAGGATATTTAAAACCATGAGAATGAATGAGACCACCTTAAGTTGTGATGTATCAAGAGAAAAGAAGGCAAATAGGCTGACTGATTAATTGTATTCTTTTCCTTTACCCCTGCATCCAACAGACACCTTCCTATGTAATAGGGCCCTCCTGTCCATCTTTACTACTGTTATCTTAGTAAAATATCTTCATCCTTTACCTAGACCATTGCAGTTGCTATCAGCTGGTCTCACCACCACCAATATCACTTTATTAGCTCATTCTCCATACGGTCAGGAGGTGAATCTTTGTAAAACAAACCTGTCTTTGCCACTCACACTTAAACACCTTGATACCAACTCTATAATGAATGGATTATACATCACCTGAACCCAGTGACTAAAGTTAATGTCACTTACCATGGAAGAACTAATGGTTCAACTTCCTGCACACAATGTCACCTGTGAAGTCTTCCTGCCAAAAGAGAGCCTGAATCTGAACAATCCTCTAGCTGTAGCTACTAGTTCATAGGAAATACGGGGATTAAAGAAGCTTGTTTAGGACAACCACAGGGGTGCAATTAGCCAAATCTAAACTTTGGGAGTTCTGCAGGACAAACAATCCAGTTTCCTAACAAGTTTTTTTAATTTAAAAAAATATATTTTTAAGTTGGAGAGTAGCTGGGTAAAGAACTAATATAGATTGAGACATAAAAGACAAGTCATCTATATAATGTATGTGGATTGTGCTTGGATTCTAATCTACACAAACCAACTATAAAAAGGACATTTTTCAGACAATCAAGGAAAATTGTACATAGACCCAATTTTAAATGATTTTAAGGAATTTTTGTTTATTTGGGGGTGTATAAAAATGATCTTATAATTATATTTCTAAAAAGTAGTTGTCTGGTATATGTTTGTGGTTATATATTTTAAACAAATTATACTGAGGTATCTATGGGTACTGGATTTGCTTCAAGAATACCCCAACAATTAAAGTAAAGGTGAGGGAACCAATGAAAGAAAAATGGAAGAAAGTTGCTCATTAAAGCTGGGCTATGGGTATGTAAGGCTTCATTATACTAATTTCTCTGTTTTTATGTGTTTACTATTTTTTAATGCATTTTATTATCATTAATCTACAATTACATGAAGAACATTATAGTTACTAGACTCCCTCCTTCACCAAGTCCCCACCCCAACAAACCCCATTACTGTCACTGTCCATCAGTGTAGTAAGATGCTGTAGACCACTACTTGTCTTCTCTGTGTTGCACATCCCTCCCTGTGCCCCCCCCACATTATACATGCTAATCGTAAGGCCCCCTTTCTTTTTCCCTGCCCTTATCCCTCCCTTCCCACCCATCCTCCCCAGTCCCTTCCCCTTTGGTAACCGTTAGTCCATTCTTGGGTTCTGTGATTCTTCTGCTGTTTTATTCCTTCAGTTTTTCTTTGTTCTTATACTCCACATATGAGTGAAATCATTTGGTATTTGTCTTTCTCTGCCTGGCTTATTTCACTGAGCATAATACCCTCTAGCTCCATCCATGTTGTTGCAAATGGTAGGATCTGTTTTTTTCTTATGGCTGAGTAATATTCCATTGTGTATATGTACCACTTCTTCTTTATCCATTCATCTACTGATGGACATTTATGTTGCTTCCATTTCTTGGCTATTGTAAATAGTGCTGCGATAAACATAGGGGTGCACCTGTCTTTTTCAAACTGGAGTGCTGCATTCTTAGGGTAAATTCCTAGAAGTGGAATTCCTGGGTCAAATGGAATTTCTATTTTGAGCTTTTTGAGGAACCTCCATACTGCTTTCCACAATGGTTGAACTAATTTGCATTCCCAACAGCAGTGTAGGAGGGTTCCCCTGTCTCTACAACCTCGCCAACATTTGTCGTTGTTTGTCTTTTGGATGGTGGTGATCCTTACTGGTGTGAGGTGATATCTCATTGTAGTTTTAATTTGCATTTCTCTGATGACAAGTGATGTGGAGCATCTTTTCATGTGTCAGTTGGCCATCTGAATTTCTTCTTTGGAGAACTGTCTGTTCTGTTCCTCTGCCCATTTTTTAATTGGAATATTTGCTTTTTGTTTGTTGAGGTGGGTGAGCTCTTTATATATTTTGGATGTCAACCCTTTATCAGATCTGTCATTTATGAATATATTCTCCCATACTCTAGGGTACCTTTTTGTTCTATTGATGGTGTCCTTTGCTGTACAAAAGCTTTTCAGCTTGATATAGTCCCACTTGTTCATTTTTGCTTTTGTTTCCCTTGCCCAGGGAGATATGTTCATGAAGAAGTCACTCATTTTATGTCCAAGAGATTTTTGCCTATGTTTTTTTCTAAGAGTTTTATGGTTTCATGACTGACATTCAGGTCTTTGATCCATTTCGAGTTTACTTTTGTGTATGGGGTTGGACAGTGATCCAGTTTCATTCTCTTACATGTAGCTGTCCAGTTTTGCCAGCACCATCTGTTGAAGAGACTGTCATTTTGCCATTGTATGCCCATGGCTCCTTTATCAAATATTAATTGACCATAAATGTTTGGGTTAATATCTGGGGTCTCTATTCTGTTCCACTGGTCTGTGGCTCTGTTCTTGTGCCAGTACCAAACTGTCTTGATTACTGTGGCTTTGTAGTAGAGCTTGAAGTTGGGGAGTAAGATCCCCCCCACTTTATTCTTCCTTCTCAGGATTGCTTTGGCTATTCGGGGTCTTTGGTGTTTCCATATGAATTTTTGAACTATTTGTTCTAGTTTGTTGAAGAATGTTGTTGGTAATTTGATAGGGATTGCATCAAATCTGTATATTGCTTTGGGCAGGATGGCCATTTTGATGATATTAATTCTTCCTAGCCAAGAGCATGGGATGGGTTTCCACTTGTTAATGTCCTCTTTAATTTCTCTTAAGAGTGTCTTATAGTTTCAGAATATAGGTCTTTCACTTCCTTGATAAGGTTTATTCCTAAGTATTTTATTCTTTTTAATGCAATTGTAAATGGAACTGTTTTCCTGATTTCTCTTTCTATTAGTTCATTGTTAGTGTATAGGAAAGCCACTGATTTCTATGTGTTAATTTTGTATCCTGCAACTTTGCTGTATTCCAATATCAGTTCTAGTAGTTTTGGAGTAGAATCTTTAGGATTTTTTATGTACAATATCATGTCATCTGCAAATAGTGACAGTTTGACTTCTTCTTTACCAATCTGGATTCCTTGTATTTCTTTGTTTTGTCTAATTGCCGTGGCTGGGATCTCCAGTACTATGTTAAATAACGGTGGGGAGAGTGGGCATCCCTGTCTTGTTCCCGATCTTAGAGGAAAAGCTTTCAGCTTTTCACTGTTCAGTATGATGTTGGCTGTGGGTTTATCATATATGGCCTTTATTATGTTGAGGTACCTGCCCTCTATACCCATTTTGTTGAGAGTTTTTATTATGAATGGATGTTGAATTTTGTCGAATGCTTTTTCAGCATCTATGGGGATGATCATGTGGTTTTGTCCTTCTTTTTGTTGATGTGGTGGATGATGTTGATGGACTTTCGAATGTTGTACCATCCTTGCATCCCTGGGATGAATCCCACTTGATCATGGTGTATGACCCTTTTGATGTATTTTTGAATTTGGTTTGCTAATATTTTGTTGAGCATTTTTGCATCTACATTCATCAGGGATATTGGTCTGTAGTTTTCTTTTTTGGTGGGGTCTTTGCCTGGTTTTGGTATTAGGGTGATGTTGGCTTCATAGAATGAGTTTGGGAGTATTCCCTCCTCTTCTATTTTTTGGAAAACTTTAAGGAGAATGGGAATTATATCTTCTCTGTATGTCTGATAAAATTCCAAGGTAAATCCATCTGGCCCGGCAGTTTTGTTCTTGGGTAGTTTTTTGATTACCGTTTCAATTTCTTTGCTGGTAATTGGTTTGTTTAGATTTTGTGTTTCTTCCTTGGTCAGTCTTGGAAGGTTGTATTTTTCTAGGAAGTTGTCCATTTCTTCTAGGTTTTCCAGCTTCTTAGCATATAGGTTTTCATAGTAGTCTCTAATAATTCTTTGTATTTCTGTTGGGTCTGTCGTGATGTTTCCTTTCTCATTTCTGATTCTGTTGATGTGTGTTGATTCTCTTTTTCTCTTAATAAGTCTGGCTAGAGGCTTATCTACTTTGTTTATTTTCTCAAAGAATCAGCTCTTGGTTTCATTGATTTTTTCTATTGTTTTATTCTTCTCAATTTTATTTATTCTCTGATCTTTATTATGTCCCTCCTTCTGCTGATTTTAGGCCTCATTTGTTCTTCTTTATCCAATTTTGATAATTGTGATGTTAGACTATTCATTTGGGTTTGTTCTTCCTTCTTTAAATATGCCTGGATTGCTATATACTTTCCTCTTAAGACTGCTTTCGCTGCATCCCACAGAAGTTGGGTCTTTATGTTGTTGTTGTCATTTATTTCCATATATTTCTGGATCTCCATTTTAATTTGGTCATTGATCCACTGACTATTTAGGAGCATGTTGTTAAGCCTCCATGTGTTTGTGAGCCTTTTTGCTTTCTTTGTACAATTTATTTCTAGTTTTATACCTTTGTGGTCTGAAAAGTTGGTTGGTAGGATTTCAATCTTTGAATTTACTGAGGTTCTTTTTGTGGCCTAGTATGTGTTCTGTTCTGGAGAATGTTCCATGTGCACTTGAGAAGAATGTGTATCCTGTTGCTTTTGGATGTAGAGTTCTATAGATGTCTATTAGGTCCATCTGTTCTATTGTGTTATTCAGTACCTCTGTGTCCTTACTTATTTACTGTCTGGTGGATCTGTCCTTTGGAGTGAATGGTATGTTGAAGTCTCCTAAAATGAATGCACTGCATTCTATTTCTTCCTTTAGTTCTGTTAGTATTTGTTTCACATATGCTGGTGCTCCTGTATTGGGTGCATATATATTTATAATGGTTATATCCTCTTGTTGGACTGTGCCCTTTATCATTATGTAATGTCCTTCTTTATCTCTTGTTACTTTCTTTGTTTTGAAGTCTATTTTGTCTGATACTAGTACTGCAACACCTGCTTTTTTCTCCCTATTGTTTGCATGAAATATCATTTTCCATCCCTTGACTTTTAGTCTGCATGTCTTTGGGTTTAAGGTGAGTCTCTTGTAAGCAGCATATAGATGGGTCTTGTTTTTTTATCCATTCAGTGACTCTATGTCTTTTGATTGGTGCATTCAGTCCATTTACATTTAGGGTGATTATCGATAGGTATGTACTTATTGCCATTTCAGGCTTTAGATTCATGGTTACCAAAGGTTCCAGGTTACTTTCCTTACTATCCAAGAGTCTAATTTAACTCACTTAGTATGCTGTTACGAACACAATCTAAAGGTTCTTTTCTATTTCTCCTCCTTTTTCTTCCTCCTTCATTCTTTATATATTAGGTATCAAATTCTGTACTTTTTGTCTATCCCTTGATTGACTTTGAGGATAGTAAGTTTAATTATGCATTTGCTTTGTAATTAGCTGTTCTACTTTCTTTACTGTGGTTATTACCTATGGTGACAGCTATTCAACCTTAGGAATACTTCCATCTATAGCAGTCCCTCCAAAATAGACTGTAGAGAAGGTTTGTGGGAGGTAAATTCTCTCAGCTTTTGCTTATCTGGAAATTATTTAATCCCTCCTTCAAATTTAAATGATAATCTCACCAGATAAAGTAATCTTAGTTCCAGGCCGTTCTGCTTCATGGCATTAAATACATCATGCCACTCCCTTCTGGCCTGTAAGGTTTCTGCTGAGAAGTCTGATGTTAGCCTGATGGGCTTTCCTTTGTATGTGATCTTATTTCTGCCTCTAGCTGCTTTTAGCAGTCTATCCTTATCCTTGATCTTCACCATTTTAATTACTATGTGTCTTGGTCTTGTCCTTCTTGGGTCCCTTGTGTTGGGAGATCTGTGGATCTTCATGGCCTAAGAGACTATCTCCTTCCCCAGATTGGGGAAGTTTTCAGCAACTACCTCCTCAAAGACACTTTATATCCCTTTCTCTCTCTTCTTCTTCTTCTGGTATCCCTATGATGTGAATATTGTTCTGCTTGGATTGGTCACACAGTTCTCTCAATATTCTTTCATTCTTAGAGATCCTTTTTTCTCTCTGTGCCTCAGCTTCTTTGTATTCCTCTTCTCTAGTTCCTATTTCACTTATTGTCTCCTCCACCATATCCAACCTGCTTTTAATACCCTCCATCGTGCTCTTCAACGATTGGATCTCTGACCTGAATTCATTCCTGAGTTCTTGGATGTCTCTTCTTACCTCCATTAGGATGTTGATGATTTTTATTTTGAACTCCCTTTCAGGAAGAGTCACGAGGTCCGTATCATTTAAATCTTTCTCGGGAATTGTATTAATAATTTTACTCTGGACAAGGTTCCTTTGGCATTTCATGTTTGTATATGGCGCCCTTAGTGTCCAGAAGTTCTACTCTGGAGCTGCTCAGCCCCTGAAGCAATGTTGGGGGTCGCAGGGGAGCGGTACTAGTGCCTGGGGGAAGGAAAGAGCTGTTCCCTGCCTCCTGGCTGCTCTGCCTGTCTCCACTGCCTGAGCCAGTGGGCCAGTCACACAGGTATGTTTCTGTCCCAGAGCAGCTGGATATGGATCCCTGCTTTCCACAAGTGGCCGGAATCCCAGTCTCCCTAGGAACTCTGTCTGTATTAAGTTTCCAACCCGATAGTCATGCAAGTCTCATGAAAGCACCATGAAATGTAGGTTTGTGCTCCCAGAGCAGATCTCCGGAGCTAGGTATTCAGCAGACCCAGGCCTTCCAATCCCTCTCTGCTCCGTTTCTCTTCCTCCCGTGGGTAAGCTGGGGTGGGGGAAGGGCTCGGGTCCCGCAGAGCCACAGCTCTGGTACGTTACCCAGTTTGCTGAGATCTGCTCTTTTCTCCAGGTGTGTGCAGTCTGACAGGTCCTCTTTCCTGTTGCTCTCTCAGGATTAGTTGTGCCAATTAAATTTTATAATTGTATCCAGTTTTAGGAGGAAGCCTCTGTCTCTCCTCTCATGCCACCATCTTTAATCCAATCTCTTGTTTACTATTTTCCATTATAAAAAGTAAAAGAAGAAAGTCTTGACACATGTAGCAAGCCAAGCATTAAGTTGACTCTATGTATCTTCATTCTATTCTTCTCTCTCTCACCCTTGTGACAAGTCATGTGCCAGGTACACCAAAACCCATGGCTACCTAATAAAATATATTCACAATTTACTAACACAGATTTTATCAAGATGTTAACTAATATCAATTTCAGTTTCCTTAAAGTCACAAATAGACAAATAGTCAAAATGTCCAAGACAAACACCAGTGTACTGCTAACAATGCAGCCTTTATTTTGTTTTGCTAGCAGAGAGATTTCCAAGAGACCTGCTCTGCCCTCAGACAACCCAGAAGTATTTACCCCTCACAGCTCACATCAAACATCTCGAGGAACCTAACTGCCCGCCCAGCTCACACTCCACCAGAGTGGACAGTCACTAAGCAAATGTAAACTTCCTCCAGGAACCTCCCATTTCTCTGCCTCTTCCAATCCCCAAGTCAACAGTAACAAAATGGAGAGAATTCAACTTCCAAGCCTCCAAAGAGCTTGGCCTTCTCAGCCCAGAACCTGCAGACCACTGAGCAGTGGGGCCAAAGCCACCATAGCAGTGTTTCTGGGCCTTTCCTGAGAGCTCCCATGTGTGAAGGCCTCCAGTAGGATGCTTCGGTGTCTTGCAGGATCTAAGGCCCTGACAGAAGCAGGAATCATTATTATGGCCACTCTCTCCAGCCCATTAGTGGCCCAGGCATTCTCACAGTTCTTAGCAAAAACTACCTCTCCACTGTGATGAAGATGGAAACAGCCGCCACATAACAAACAAACAAAAACAAACTGAGGAAGACATCATTCAGGGAGAAAATCAAGAGTGGTTTTATTGTAACATATGGCCAATTAATATATGAGATCATGACATAATTCAACTCAACAAATGCACATTGAACTGTGTTGATGCTCCCCCAGTACCACAAAGATGAAGAAGTCCAGCTCCTTGTCCCTAAGGTGCTCACAGTTTGGGAAAGGAAGGGCGAGCATGACACAGTGTATAAGGTGCTACCTTCAGCCTGTGAGCAGAATGCTATTATGTTGAAGAGGAAAGGAAGTGATTAATTGTGTCTAGGAAGAAGCTTCTCAGAGGTAACATGAATGTGTGCACTGATTACCCCCATGGAAAAACGCATTTCTGTGCAGTGACATGGGCATAAAGGGAATTCTGGGAAATAAATTATCCAGTTCTAGGTTCCTTGTATTCTTGCTTGTCTTGAGGGCATAATAAAACAAGTCTTCCTTTAATGCAGGGGAACATAAAGGCCTTAGATCAAGGAGCGAAGGGGGCCTGGGTGAGGCAGTCTAGAGGGTTTCATGAGGCCTCTGCCCACTTTGGAAAAACAGGTCAAGGCTTGAACTTCCATGGAGGAAACAGGCTTGACTGAGTCACTGCTACAAGTGGAGGCTCTGGAGATAGATTTGCTGTTCCCCTTGTATGCCGACCCTGTCATTTATCAGCTACGAGACCTTGGCCAAGTCACTTAACCTCTGTGAGCCTCAGCTTCCTCGCTGTAAAAGGGAGATAATGATTTTTGTTGAAAGGATTAAATTAAATAATATTGCAACGTTTCTCAAATGGGGATCCACAATTACATGTTCTGAGTCTTAGGAATTTTCTCAAATTACATTTTTTAATATGAGTTTTCAATTGGTTGGCAGGCTTACAATTCTAATATTAATGCATTCCACCTTATCTGGCCAACTGCCTCATAGGCATCCTGCTGGAAGATTTCAGTATCAAAATTTTCAATGCCATTTGCATGAGTGTTAGCACCAGTGACTACTTTTCAGTGACCTTAGGCTGGTAAAGAAAAGAGAGAGAGAGAGAAAGAAAGAAAGACTGACTTATATGTAAATACTACTTTGAGTTAAAGATAGGGCAAATGATGTCACAATCACACTGTACAAATGGAAGCTTCAGCATAGTCCCGAGGTTAAATAGGGAAATTAGTGGGAGAATTGAGTCATCACTCAACCTCAAGGAGCAGTAATATGACACAGGAACCTGCACCACAGCTATCCACTACAGTTCACAGTATGAACAGCTATTTAGTTTCAACAAACATCATCATCTGTCTCATGAAATAAATGATGCTGATTTGAATTGTTTTGTGTCATACTTTTACTTGCATTTAACTTATAAATTTCTATTTGTTTTACAGTTTAAACACTGTAAACATATGAAGCAGGGACCTAGTTGTCTATCAATACATACTTAAGGAACAAAATGATAAAAACAACTTAAATAAACTCTAGGAGCCCATGAAAGAATAGACTATTCTTCCTATAAAAGAAGGCCTTCTATTAGTCAGATTGTTAATGCATAAGATAAGCCATGTAAAGTCTTCAGCATGGTGTAAAGAAATGGTAATTGTTATTAAATCTGAAAGAGGATACTGGGGCACCTATTCCAGGTAAAATGGAGTAAGCACACTTCACCCTGATTCTCCCATTGAATGCAGGTATAAATCTTGGACAGAATGCATAGAGCAGCTATTTGAGTACTCTCAAAAGTAAATGGGAGTTTTACCAGTTTTTCCATTTGGTATTCCCCAGCCTGAACTGGGTGCAGCTCAAAACCCAGAAGGGGCACCGGGGCACAGTGAATGAGTTCCAGGACAAGCCTCTAGCACTGGCTTAGGGATCAAGAAAGGGAACTCCTAATACTCAGAGACAGTGCAGAAATCCCTGAGTCTTTTTTTTTCCTTTTTACCTCCGCTCTCTCATATTCTGGCCCCTACACAATTCTGTGTTAGCAACAAAATCCCACAGGAACCAAACTGAAGAGAGGGAGGAACCGTCCTCTATGATTGGTGAAGCTTTGGTCCCAAGAGAATAGTGTGAACCTCCACTGCTTTTTCACGCCTGGCTCCAGACACAGCTGTGAAAGTGGATGGCAAAACAGAGTAAATAAAGCCCTAGATTCCTGACTGGAGGACAGAAAATGGTGCCCCAGAGTCCCAGAAAGTAATTGAGAGGTATGGAGAAGGGGGAGCTTAGGAAAGTGATCCCATAACATTGATTATGAATTTCCGGGATTGTCTTCAAGCTCTGCATGAATGGAGTTGGCCCCAATCAGTTTATGAAAAACTTTGCACTGAACTAAAAGACCACTACCCAGGTCCCACACTAGCCACTGGGTAACACACAAAAAGAAGAGACTTAAGTAGCACACAAAAGATTTAAAAGCCAAAACGGCATGGGAACTATAGCCCACTGAACCTGACCTGATAGATCAATTACCTACTAAAACAAATATATCAATATTCTCCATAAGACTTAAGAAAGACCCAGAGTCTCATAAGAAAATATTCAAAACATTCAGGATACAATACAAAATTATCTGACACGTGAAGAACCAGAACATTTTCAATTCATGTGGGAAAAGACAATCAACAGTTGTCACCACCTAGATGACACGAATGTTGAGATTACCTGATAAAGACTTTAAAGCAGTTGTTGTAAAAATGCTCCAACAAATTATCACTAATACACTGGAAATAAGTTGAGCATAAAAATGGAAGACATTAAGAAGGACAAGTGGAAAGTCTAGAAATGAAAACTACAGAATGGGCTCAATAACAGAATAGAGATGACAGAAGAATCAACCAACTGTAAGATAGATGAATAAAATTTTCCAAATAAACAATACAAATAAATAAAATGAAAAAAAAATGAACAGAGTCTTAGGAATCTGTGGTACATTAACTGCAAGTCTAATATTTGTGTTATTGACTGTAAGTAGGTTGTGAAAAGTTAAGATGTATATTGTAATTCCTAGAGTAACCACTAAAAAAAAGTACAGAGAGATACTCAAAAAAATAAAGAAATTATAATGAAATGTTAAAAATTGTTTAAATAGTCTTTAAAAAGGCAGGAAAGGGGAATTAGAGGAACACAAAAGAAGGTATAAACAGAAAACAAATAATAAAATAGTAGACCTAAATCAAAATTTATAATAACTCCACAAAAATAACTCCACTAAGTGAAAATGATCTAAACACATCAATTAAAAAACAGCTATCAGAATAGATTTTTTTAAATCAATGACCCAAATACATGACATCTACAAGAAACTCACTTCAAATATAATGATACAAAAATAAAAATAGGAAAAAAGGTATACCATACAAACACTAAACAAAAAAGTCCGAGTGACTATGTTAATAGCGGATAAAAAGATTTCAGAAATTTAAAAATTACCAGGAGTCAATTCACCAAGAACTACCAATCCTAAACATGTACATAACACCAAAGTTTTGAAACATGTGAAGTAAAAACATAAGAACTGAAAGGAGAAATAGACAAGCCTATAATTATAACTAGAGACTGGAACACTTTAATGATAAATAGAACTAGTAAACATAAATCAGGAAGAATATAGAAGAAAGAAACACCACCATCAACTAACTATATTTAATTGACATCTATAAGCACTCCACCCAACAGAAAAATACACATGTCTTCTCAATAGAACACTCCACTCAAGAATAGCAGAATATATGTTCTTGGAACATTCACAAAGATAAACTTGTTAAACTTTAATAAGTTTAAAAGAATTGAAACCAAACAAAGAATATTGTCTGACCATAATGAAATTAAACTAGATCAGTAACAGAAAAATAAAAGGAAAATCTCCACTTGGAAATTAAACAACACACTTCCAAATAACCCATGGGTCAAAGAGGAATTTCAAGGGAAATTAAGAAATATTTTAACTAAAAAATCAAAGTACAATATATCAAAATTTGTGAGATGTAACTAAGGCAGTACTTCTAGAGAAATGTATAGCATTAAATGGTTATATTAGAATATAATCAAGCTCTCATGTCAATAATCTAGGTTTCCACAGTAGGAAACTTTAAAAAAAGAAAAAAGAAAGAACAAGCAAAAGAAAGGAAGTAATAAAAATAGCAGAAATTGAAAATGAAAACAAAAACAAATAAAGGAAATCAATAAAAACCAAAAGCTTCCTATACAAAAAGATCAATAAAATTGAAAACTTTTAGAAAGCCTGACAGAAAAAAAAAAGAGATACAAAATCAATATTAGGAGTTCAGGAGGTGCTATCACTACAAACCCCACAGACATAATAAGGATATAAAAGAAATACAATGAACAATTCTGCATACAAATTCAAAACTTCAGATGAAATGTGTCAATTCTCCAAAAATCACAAACTATCCACATTCACCCAAAATGGAATAAATAACCCAAATACTACTACTACTATTAAAGAAATTGCATTTATAGTTTAAAACCTTCCAAAAAAAAGCAATCCACAGAACTACTCGATTTCACTGACAAATTCTACCAAAGAAGAAATAATACCAATTTTGGACAATCTACTTCAAAAAACAGAGGAAGAAGGAGCATTTTGTCTCAATTTATGAAGTTACCATTACCCTCATACCTCCCACCTTAAAAAAGATAAAGGAAAAAGGAAAGAAAACTAGAGATCAATATCTCTCATGAAAATAGATGCAAAATCTTCAAAAAACAGTAGCAAATTATTCCAGGAAAATGTAGAAAGAATAATATGCCACAAACAAATGGGGTTTATTCTGGAAATTCCAGGATGATTCAATATTTGAAAACCAATCCATGCAAACCACCATACCAAGTCTACAAAAGAAAAACCTTATGATCACATCAACTGATGCAGAAAAACATTTAACAAGATTCAACATCTAATCACTTTTTTTTTAAATCCTAGCAAATTAGGAATTCAAGGAAACTTCCTCAATCTGATAAAGTACATCTATAAAAACCTTACAGTAAACATCATACTTAATGGTAGGAGATTGAATTCTTTCCCCCTAAGATTGGGAAGAAGACACACTCTTGCCAACCCAGTTCAACATCATACTGGAAATCACAGTTAACATAACAAGTCAAGAAAAAGAAACAAAAGACACACAATTGGAGAGGAAGAAATTATACTCTTTATCCACAAATAACATAATTTTTAAGAGAGAAAATCCTAAAGAATAAACAACAAAAACAAAAGAAATTCTTAGACATAGTAAGTTTTGCAAGGTCATAGGCTACCAGGTTAGCACACAAAAATCAATCGTATTTTTATTAAAAATACGTACCATTTACAGTAGTGCAAAAATGAAATACTTATAAATAAATACTCAAAACATAAATTTAACAAAATATGCACAGGATCTGTATGTTGAGAACTACAAAATGATGAAGAAAGAATTCAAATTTGGCCTAAATAAAGGGTGAGATATGAACTGGAAAAGTCAATGTAGTAAAGTTGCCTGTTTTTCTAGACTGATTTATAGATTCAATACAATTTCAACCAAAATCCCAGCAGGATTTGTGTATAGATTTGTGTAGACAAATTCTAAGTTTTACATGGAAAAGCAAAGAAATGACAATGGTTCTATGGACTGAATGTGTTCCCCCCAAATTCATATGTTGAAACTCTAATTCTCAGTGGGATGGTATTAGGAGAAAGAACCTTTGGGAGGTAATTATATCATGAGGGTGGAACCCCCCCAATGGGATTAGTGCCCTGTAAGAAGAGGAAGCAGAGAGCTTATTTCCTCTTTCTCTCCACCATGTGAGGATAGAGTGAGAAGGCACCATTTATGAACCAGGAGGAGGGCCCTCACTAAAACCCAACCATGACGACACCCTGATCCTGGACTTCTAGCCTCCAGAACCGAGAAGCAAATGTTTGTTGTTTAAGCCATCTACTCTATGGTGTTCTGTTATAGCAGCCCAAACTGATAAAGACAAGTAGCTAAAACAATTTTGGAAAACGGAGAATAATATTGGAGAAATCACACTATCTGATTTTAATATTCACTATAAAACTATAGCAGTCAACACATGGTATTAGCAAAGACACAGTACACATACCTATCAATGAAACAGAATAGAGACCAGAAGCAGACCCACACAAATACGACAAACTGGTTTTTGACAAAGGTGCAAAAGCTATTCAATGGAGAAAGGATAGTCTTTTCAGCAAATGGTGCGGAACAACTGAATATCCACACCCTAAAAAATGAACTTCAAATTAAATTTCACACCATACACAAAAGTTCACTCAAATAAATCACAGCTCTAAATATAAAATGTAAAACTATAAAACTTATAGAAAAAGACAGGCAGAAATCTTTGACGCTTACAGTTAGACAAAACTTTATTAGATATGACACCAAAGCATAATCCATAAAAGAAAAAGATGAAAATCAGTCTTCTTCAAAATTATTTTGGTTTGTAATAGACCCTTAATTTCATCAAGGGAATGAAAAGACAAACTACAAACTGGAGAAAAATATTTTCAAATCACATAAGCAACAAAGGACTTACATCCGGGATATATGAAGAATTCTCAAAACTCAACAGTAAGAAAACACGCAATTTAAAAATTGGCAAATGACCATAATAAACACTCCACAAAAGGACATATGATGTCCAAAAAATGTACATTATTAACCATTAGGGAAAAACAAATTAAGATCACAATTACTTAACACTACACACTTATTAAATGGGTAAAATAAAATTAAAAAGTACTGAAAATAGCAAATACTGAAGAAAATGTGGAGTGAATAGAACTCTCTGAATCTGCTGGTAGGAATGCAAAATAGTATAGCTGTACCAGAAAACAGTTTGGCACTTTCTTATAAAGTCAAACATATGCTTACCATACTAGCAATTCCACTTCTGATTATTTGCCCTAGAGAAATGAGAACTTACGTTCGTACGAAAACCTCAACACAAATGTTTATAGTGGCTTTATTCATAATTAACAAAAACTGAAAACAACATGTCCTTCGGTAGGTAAATGTTTAAACACACTGTGGTATAGCCACACAGATACGTGGTAGAATACCACTCAGCAAAAAAAATAAACAGATTTTAAATCACACAATAACTTGAATGAATCTAAGGCATTATGCTAACGTGGAAAAAGCCAGTTTCAGAAGGTTACATACCATATAACTCCACTTATACTGCCAAACCTATAGTGATGGAAAACAGACAAGGGAGTAGCAGGGGTTAGAGGTGAGGCAAGAATGGGACTAGAAAGTGCTAGCACACAGAAACACTGTTCTGATTGTGGCGGTGGTTACATAAATCTGTACGTGTGTTAAAATTAATAGCACTATACACAAAAACATCAATTTTACTATGTAATAATTTTTAAATCAAATTTTAAAAAGGAATATCTACCTATGAGACAGACAAGCTATAACAACTCAAAGCCAAGAATACATTACCTCTCAGTCCCTTCCCTTATTCTTGCTAATAGCTTGCAAGGTTCTCTCAGGTTGTGGGTTACCATGACACTTGAGCTTCAGGGTTCAGAAGCCATGCTGGGGCAGATACATGCCCCATTAGAGAATTCATCAATTGAGGTCTCAAGAATTTCAGTCAATCAATCAACTGGAAGATGATTCTTAGCATTAGAAAAGGATTCTTCACTTACCAGAAGCTTCCTTTGCAAAAGGGAACTATCCGGTCCCCTTGAGTCTGTAAAGATTGCAGACCTAATGGCAAAGAAATAGAAAACTAAAACAATGGGATCCACTGCTTACTGAACTCAAACTAAAATGATGCCCTATTCAGTTCTAAAATTAGTAGGTAAAGCAATGAGAAAATTGGATGAAATTTACCCATATATGAGGTACACACAAATTTTAAAATCCTTTCATTGCCTGCAAGATGTATTCAATAGGTTTGATTCAGCAGAAAGCACATCCCTGATGGGATGAGAATCATCCCACTAAGACCTTAATTGCCTTCTCCCCAAAACAGAAAGAAAAGTGAAGTGATTCCACTCCTCTGCTCGTTTTCCCAGACTCTCTCATTCATTATACCCAAGGAACACATTTCAAACCTACTGTCAAGTCGTTGCAGAGAGACTAGAGAAATTTTCAGGTCTCTTTCTAGGAGACTCTCTGTCTCATTTGTTTATCTCATCAAACCATGAATTAGGTACTTGTATCATTTTGGAATGATTTCAGCTGCAAGAAACAGAGTAATCAATTCACAATGGCATGAACCAACAAGGATCCATTTCTTTCACATGAAATATGGACCGTTAATGGCTTTGTTTTAGCTGCCCCATGATGGCGGGACCCTGGAGAGATGTCCCCACATTCTCTTCATCTCTTGACAATAAAATGGCTGCCAAAACTATCGTATTACTCAATAAATTTCCACTATACAAGACAGGGCAACATGAGGAGGGAGGTTCTTCCCACCCACCTACTTCATGTCAAGGCGACAGGTGTCAGACAGATATTTCTTGTCCACTTTCTCTTATGAGGGAGGGAAAATCTTTCCTGGAGCCATCCCAGAACTGTTCTCTTTTCTTCTTATTGACCAGAACTAATCACATGTTCACTCCTGGATCAGGAACTGGGCCCACCTTCCAAGATGATGGGAAATAATACCTGAGCAAAACTGATATTGCTTCAGGACGCATTTGGTGCTGTGATCAATTTCTTCCCTCCTTGGAGCTGCAAGCCCCGAGGGCTAGTATTTGCATTGCTAATGAAACACAAGTCAGCAGAGAACAGACAGAGTCCCTCTGTGGACCAGCACCTGGCGTCCTGCATGCTTCCCTGACCATAGGTGACAGCAAGTCCGTGAGTGCCCCACCATCCTGTGGTTCTGCCCCCCGTGGCCTCTCGCTGCTGATCTCTGTTTTCCTGCTTGAATGGGCCTTTAGAGACTACCAGGGGGAACAGAGCTGGGTGGGGAAACTGACTGGCAATTCTTCTGCCCGCCTGACTCACTCCCTGACCCAGTCACTCTGGGCCACTTCGTTGGCCCTGTTCTATCTGCTCATCGTCTCTTTGATGGTTTCTCCAGGGACCCCAACCTTCAAAATAACTCAAAAGTCACTATATGCAATTCTACTGCAAACATACCCCCACCCCTGAAGGAGGGTTGCAGACTGTATTTCAATGCAAAAATAAATTAGCAAGCAATAAGTTTTCCCTCTTTCTCTGTGTTCCTAGTGGGCCTTGAAATAAGTAAAAACCAAATGTCATATTAATTCCTCACTGCTAAGGAAGACATAGTATCCCCTGGGACTGCGATTCAATAGACTGGGTTGGAGGTAGGCAAGGCTGAGGAGCAGTGGGCGAAGAGACTGGGATATTATTCATGAGCAGGTCCCATGGGGCGTCCTGTTGTTTTTCTGGGCCATTTTGCAAGAGGATAGAGCTGAGTTTCTAAAAGTTGAAGGTATGATGGTTTAAAGTGTGAGCATGAATAAATTTTCCAACACTTTGGTTGTGTTCTCAGCACACTGCTTATGCCTCCATCCCTCTTTCAGGAGGCCTTGTGGGGAAAGAGCATCTTGTTGCGTCTAAGTGATGGCCTCTCAGTTCCAAAAGAATTTCTGCAACATTACTGAGTGGGACAAGGAAGGATTAGCAAATCCTTGGATTACTTGAGCAATAAAGATATACTGCCATGGGCCTTTTCGTTGGAACTCAGTTTTGGTCAATATCAACTTCTTACAGCAAGTCGATAAATCCCAGTATCAACCGCAGTGGGAGGAATGTCAGTGCCTGCTGCCGGCAGCTTAGTTTATGGTGAATCAAGACCTCAAACGAGGCTTTGAATTTGCTGATGCCCTTTTCCGTGAGGTTTGTCGTGGCTCACCCAGCCAGATCAATTCGCTGTGTCGTGCTGAAGAAGAGGAAAAGGTTTGTGGCTCTCGAAGTTATAGCAAGTTCATTTCATGCCTATGCCACAGCAGAGGCCAGCGGAAGGTTCACAGAGCCACATTCATCAAGCCGGCTGGTTGCCCACAACATCCCTCCGGCTTGGAGCAGAGAGAGTGGAAGGGAGGGACTGGTGGCTGGCAATTCATAGGGAGAATTATGGCTTTCTTTGGGGGCCAGGACAGGGAGTGAAGAGAGGATCGCATCTAGAGGATCTGATGGCTCACAGCCTACAGAGAGGGGCCAGAAGTGGGCAGTAGCCTAGCTGACTTCAGCCTTCAGGAGCTATTTGGGGCTAAGGACATTTTTCCCTTCCCAGAATGTTTGCAACAGATTGCGGCAAAAGTGGCATCCTTCCCACACCATTTGCAATGTGACTTGGTAGTTCTTCCCACCAAGGGGCAGAGTCTGTTTCCCTTTTCTTTGAATCGATGTTGCCTTTTAAGTTGCTTTGATCAACAGAACACGAGGCAGCCGTGGATAGAGACATACCAGCTCCAAGCCTAGATCTCAAGAGCCCTCACCCACTCCTCTCTCTGTGTCTGTTTCTCTCCCCAGTCCCCCTGCCTCCTTTATGAGAACAAGATCAGCTAGCCTTCTGGAGGACGAGGGAGCATGTGGAGAAGAACCAAGTGTCCCCAGCTGAGGCCATCCTAGACCAATCAGCCTCCAGCCCACCTGCCAGCTGACCACAGAGCGTAAGCAAGCGCAGCTGGGCCCAGCCCAGATCGGCAGACTGGTCGGCCAATCCATAAACCTGTGAGCAATCATAAACGGTTTTGCATTAAGTCAGTGAGGTTTGGGGGGATGGTTTTTTATGTAGCATTATTACATCAACAGATAATTGATACATGGTTCATCCAATCATTTCAGAAATCAAAGCAAGGCCTGGAAGAAATCACTGCAGGCCCTAAACTTTAGGGTTCTGAGACCTGATTTCTACCAGCTGGTGCTAAAATCCTAAAGCTTGTATACTATACACATGCAACAAAAATCCACAAGCCCAGTTCATCCCTTTCCCAAACAGACTGCCAGCAAAAGGTCATTCACATTTGCTCAATTTAACTCATTCTTAGGGGCAAAGGTCATGATTTCCATGACAACCAGCCCAGCTTTAGCTCCAGGACTCTGGACAACACTGATGGATGGGCAGATGCCTATGTGATCTACACCTCCCCACTCTGCCTCTCTGAGTCACTGAACCGTCTATGAGAGGCAAGGTCAGCCACTCCAGGTTAAAAGAAAAAAGGAGCAGGGGGTATCTGTACTAGTTTTCTACTGCTGCAGTAACAAATTACCACAAGCTCAGTGTCTCAAACAACAAAAATGTATGATCTGACTGTTCTAAAAGTCTGACATGCGTCTTGCTGAGCTAAAATCAAGGTGTTGTCAGAGCTACCTTCCTTTCTGGAAGCTTGACAGGGAGAATCTGCTCCTTACCCTCCTAGCTCCTAGAGGCTGTCCTCATTCGTAAGCTCATGACACCCCCCCACCCTCCCAAGAGTTGATCAAGTCCTTCTAACATCCTCGTCTCTCTCACCTACCCCTCCTGCCTCCCTATTGTACCTTTGAAGCCTCAGGTGATTAAACTGGACCCAATCAGATAATCCAGGATAATCTCCCCATCACAAAGTCCTTAACCTTAATCATATCTTCAAACTCCTTGTTTGCATTGTAAAGTAACACAGTCACAGCTTCCAGTGATCAGGACATGGACATTCTGGGGGCTGTTATTCTGCCTACAGCAATTCTGCTGTGATTTTGTATAATAAAGATTGAGAGGCAGGAAGTTTTTCCTTTTCTTGGGCATCTCTGTAGATTCAATGGGACTACACTGGAATTCTTTAAAATGGGCTCATGTTAAAGAAGGGAGGGAGGGAAATGAACCAAAATCAACAGCATCCCATACCTCATCCATGAAGTTGTAGGGCATCCCTCCCTCCATTAAATGATGGTCTCACTACTACAGAAGCAGGATCTAGCTCCCAATTCAAGGGCAGGATTACAGCAGCCTTATTCCAGCAGGAAGTAAGCTCTTCCCTGGCCATTCAGGAGCCACGGCAGACTGCAACCAATACGGTCTTTCCCCACTTACTGAACCCTTGTACTAATAGTTGAGGGCTTGCTGAGATGGGTCTGAAGAGATTCTACTGCCCTCAAAGGGGTTGTAGACTAGAGGGTTACACAAAACAAGTGCTTAAATAAATTGACTCTTTGAAAATTTTAGAAAGAGAAAAGCATTACAGGAAACAAACATAAAATGAGATGGAAGTTCAGAGCAGGGAAATATGCGAAGAGAGTGGAGGAAAAAAAGACTCTGGGAAGCCATTTTGAAATAATTTAAGGAAACATGTTAATTTAAATTTTTGATTTATTTAATTTATAAATTGTATAGTTTAATATGAGGTGGGCAAACTTTTTCTCCAAAGTGGCAGATAGTAAATATTTTAGGCTTTGCGGGTCATCGGGTCTCTTGTTGAAACTACTCAGCTTTCTGTTGTAGAGCAAAAGCAGTCACAGACAGTAAATAAATGCATAAGCATGGCTGCGTGTTCCAATGCAACTTTATATAGTAGGTGGTGGGCCACGTTCGGCCCCAGGCTACGTGTAGCTGGCTGATCCCTGCTCTCAGCCATGCCGTAGGAACCAGTGAAACTTAGCATAATCGTGAAAGGATTCATAGATGGGACAATGCTTTGGTTAAGCTTGGATGAATGGATGGAACTTGAATATGAAGGAAGAACAACCAAGAAGAAGGTAAAATTAACAATTTTTATGAGATATTGAAGATACCAGGCCCTCAAGAATTTCAAAGAGAGGATTTTTGGATAGAGGAAATACTTGAAATACTGCTAGTTTGAGTAGAGTTATTTTATGGAGAGCCTTGATAGAGAAGTAAAGTTTAGATGTAACACAGTGGGAATCAGGGATCCATTGATAGTTTTTGAGCTGGAAAATTATGGCAGAGAAATATTTTCCAATTCACTGGGTAAGGATTGGCCTCTGGGGCCATACAGGCATGCAAAGCAGAGGCCCTGAGAACTGTCCCCACAGGATAAAACGCTTGCCTTTGTCCTCAGCCAGCAAGTGGTTGTGATTCCACCTACT
This sequence comes from Manis pentadactyla, assembly GCF_030020395.1. Classification (NCBI taxonomy): domain Eukaryota; kingdom Metazoa; phylum Chordata; class Mammalia; order Pholidota; family Manidae; genus Manis; species Manis pentadactyla. The sequence continues at coordinate 24,464,953 of NC_080029.1, forward strand.
TCCACACACGATTAGAGCTGGTCTGCGCCTCACACACAGCTGGGCCCAGATTCCCAGAAGATTCCAGGTGCCCATTAGGGAATGGGCTTGGCCTTCCTGTCCTCTGCAAAGGGGACTTTCCGTCCATCTCTTCCCTGGCTCTCTCCTCCGCCTCCTCCACCCTAGAGCCCCTGCTGCCATGAATCGCATGTTGTAACAAATGAGTTACCAAAGGCTCCGGCAAGCTGCTCATCGTTATGCCCAGCAGGAGAAAAGCAGCCACGACCTGGAGCTGGGACCTTGTTAGAGTTTGTAATGAGCTGACGGGAAAATATTTCTGCCTGATTAGAATCCCTAATGAGCTGCTGGCTACCGTGAGCAGGGGAAGGCCAGCTTCCAGCTCTCTCCCCACCCCTCCCACGCCTCTCCCTGCTCCCAAGCAGAGCGCCAGGCAGGAAATGGTTCTTTGCCAGCCGGTAACACCATAAAGGACAAACACAAAGCAGCCCCAGAAACTCCCTGCCCATCCCTCTACTCCCCCTCCTAAAGAGGAAACCCCCCATCTTACCTGTTTTTCCAGGCATATTGATGGCTACCACCTGCTCACATCCTAATGATGCCACCTGGACTTATTCATAATAGGTCACACAGGCCCCCTGGGCCCTGGAGAGGTCCTCACTCAGAATGAGATGGAAAGGCCTGAGAACACAGCATCTGACCAGCTACCAGAAACTTGAGACCACAGGCCAAATTCCACAGTGACGAAAGAAAAGTTTTCACTGCAAACATTTTGCTCAAGTCGAAGTCAGAGAATATTTTGATACCCCCGTTTTCTTCCAGCTGACTGGTTTTAGAAGGCATCTGGATTAGTTCCAGAGTGAACTGATTCACCACCATGATGAATTACAGAAGGAAAATGAAAACTCACAACATATTTTGGGAGCAGGTCATGGTTCAATAAAAAAAATAAAGTAACATTTGGGTTCAGTTTGAGATTCAGGTTATGCTTATGTTCAAGTCCCTTTGTCAGAGGGACCTGAATTTTTGAAAGTTTAAGAGATTTTCATGTAGTGCTTAGTTACAAATTCAGGGGAAAAGAAGATATTTGAGGTAGTAGGAAAAGAAAGTATTCCAGGATTTAGTAAAAATCCCCCATGGGGTGCCTGTGGGATACAACCCAGTCTGACCCTTCTGCCAGGCAGAGGCAGCTCCCACATAATTCCTAAGGGTTCCCCACCACTACCAAGGAGTCCGTTTCTGTGTCCCCCACAGAAGCAGTCTTCTGCTCTAGGCTAATTCACAAAGCATTAGACCTTTTGCTCCCACCAAGTAAATCACACCTGAGCAGTCGTTGTCAACCTCAGCTGTACATTGTTATCATCCGGAAAGCTTTAAAAACATGCTAATGCCAGGGTCCACCCCCTGAGATTCTGATTTAATTGGTCTGGGGTGTGTCTTGGGGATTGGGACTTTTAAGTGTACAACTAGAGCAGAGGACCACTGGTCTAGAGTAAACTTCTCAAACTTCAATACATATATGAGTAGCCTGGGGTTGTGTTAAAACACAGATTCTGATTCTTTAGGTCTAGGATGGGCCAGAGATTCTGCATCTCTAACAAGTTCCCAGGAGATGCCCATGCTGCTGGTCCATGGACGACTTTGAGTAGAAAGGATCTCACATATTGTCCTCAAGTGCTACTGCATTTATTGGACACTATACTTTCCAGAACTCTGTCAATTGCAATCCATAGAAATCCAACTCAAATTGGAATAATAAAAAGGAAGAATTTATTGGTACAAATAAATGGGAGATCCAAGGATGTTCTGGCTTTAGGCATGGCTGCATCCAGGAGCTCAAATTATATCAACTAGGACCTCCTGTTCCTATTTTGGATTCCCTTGAGTTTGCTCCATTTTCAGGCAGGCTGTCTCTGTGTGGCAACAAAGATGGTCCAAGCAGTTCTAGGCTTACCCCAATTCACACAGTGAATTCAGTGAACAGCCAGTGAAGCCACAGAAAAAAGCCTGCCCTTCCCTCACCATCCATATTTTGGTCCTCGAAGCTGACTCATTTTCCCCAGCTCAGGTCATACCCCCACTGCTGGTCAGAGTTTCATAGTTTCACCAGAAGCACAGGTTTGGGGGAATGAGTTTCCCAAATGAAAGGATGCAGAGCAAAACACAAGGGAGCTGATGTCCCCCATGAGCCCACAGTTAATGTGCCAGAAGCACTGATTAAATTCTCTAAGAGCACCCAGGCAAAGACTAGTAGAGCCAGACCCTAAATTTAGGGTTTTCTGACCCCAGTGTAGCACTTCATCATAGTTACATTGCTCCTCTGAGATCAGAACAAGTCCAGCATAGGCCTTTGGCCTTTTTTGGGCTTAAAAACTATCTTTGCATGAAAGGAAGAAATACTTGGATGGAGGTATCTCAGTGTTTCACCAGGTCACAGTCACAGATAGGGTGTCTAACCTACTGCTATTGCCTCTGACTTCTCAGGAGTCAAATCATGAGGCACGCACACCCACAGAGGTCTGCCTGGCGGGGTGAGCAGAGGTGATTCAGGCCCCTGGTGGCTTTGGCTTCAGAGTACCCCCAGCAAGGAGGAAACACCAGCAGAATCCCACTCAAAAGGACCTCTCAGGACTCCTGAAAGGGACTTTCAAAGTGACAGTTTACCACCCCTCAATATTATTCATAATATTATTTGTTACTTAAGGTATTATTTGTAATAATAGCTAATATATTATTATGCAATATATGTCAGGCCCCTTGTAAGTACTTTGCGTAAATTAACACATTTAATGCTCACAAAAACCCTATGAAATAGCCCTGGTCATTATTCCCCCTCTACAGATGACAAAACTGAATGCACAGAGAGGTCAGAGGAGTTAGTACCACATACATATGATGATTTAACTTTGAACGTAATTTCTGCTTTCAGTGGTCGCTTACCTGCCCTTTGGCACCTGGGAGACAAGAAAGGGGTTGCCACCATGATTTATAGGCAGAAAAATCCATTGCCAGAAAACATGCAAGATCTACCTAAGGCCTCACACCTGTCTGCAAGCAGGTCAGCCTGCTCCCCCCGGAAGCTGCTGCTGCTCCTTACCACAGAGGGCACTCCTGCAGAGGAGTTGGGGCCAGGGTGCATCTGTTGGTCAGAGACCTTCCCACCTTAGCTGGCAGAGTTAAATGCAGGGGAAGAGCTATGTGGGTAAGAGCAGTCAGGAGGGCATCTTGGAAGAAGCAGACTGGCCTGGAGTTGAAAAGAGGATTTCAGTAGGCGAATGATTCATTCACCATTGGTGAAGTTACCTCTTACGTACATGAGCTTGAGGCCAAAGCCCGGTGACGGATGAGAGGGTCACCTTGGGGAGTAATCACAGTACAGCAGCTATGATTTCTGAGAGCCAGGCTTAGTGCAAGCACATCACTCACATGATCTCTTCACTTCTCACTGGAGAGGGAGGCATTCAGATTTCAGTTTTACAGGCAAGGAGGCTGCAAATGTGGACCACCGTGTCTAAGGCTGCACAACAGCAACAAAGTTCTAGAGCTGTGCACCTCCTCCTAACGAACATTCAGGGACCTCACCCTGGAAGCTTCAGATCAGCTATGGTGGGAGTATTTACACCACGGAAATGAGCAAACACTCTGGAGGGCTAGTTGTTAGACATTTACCAGCATAGCTGGTAAGAAAATGAAAAGGCTGGGCCTTGAACCCATGTCTCTCTCATTCCTGAGCTTATGTGTTTAGCAATTGTGCCTCTTAAAATGCACAGATTGAATGTTCAGTTCAGTATAACTAGTGCCAGGCAAGATCAGAAGGAAATAGTCTTTAAAGATAACAAACTGCCATGAGGCCAAATATGGCATCAGTTCTTGGCCTCTCTGTACCTGCATTTCTTCATCTGTAAAATGGGAATCATAATATCTACCTCATAGGGTAGTTGGATGAATTAACACACATAAAGCTCTTAGAATAATTCCTGGTACATGATAAGTATTATGTAACTATTAGTTTTTACTTGTTAGTTAGGGCTACACAGTGTTTAAAAAGCCATTTAAAGAAAAATATGAATTAGTTGCCAATATTTTTTTATCATATATTTGTATGTAAATCCAGATATCTAGATTGTTTTGAAAAATTGTGAGATCTGACCTCACTTTACCATGCGGCAATAACCAGCTGGAGCCAGGTCCCAGTCGCCCTGCACCCCCCAACTCTGTGGATTATGCCTTTTTGGAGAACTGCTCTCACTTCACTTACTTTGCCCCTCCCCCACCCAGCACCCACTGGCATCAAAGTTTGAGGCTTCTGCTCTCTGCTTCCTAAAATGCACGGATTGAATGTACTAGGATGAATGATGTGCCAGCCACACACTCATCTAGCAGGCTTTACATGCCTCACTACACCCATTCAAAGAGGAGGACGTTGATTTTGGAGAGGCTAACTGCCTCAACCAGGTTTGGAAGGCAGGGACTCAGAGCCCAGGTCTTCTCTTTCCCAATTCAACACCCATGACCCTGGACAAGAGCATACACTCAGAAGCAGCTTAGGGTGTGTGTGCTCACGGAGTTAGGAGTGGGGTAGAGAAGTGGGGCAGGGACATGGAACAAACATCATGATGAACTCTTCCTGCCTATGATGAAAAATGCTGAGATGTAAACTGTACGGTAAGAACACGAGGGACCCCATCTTAAGGCTAAGATTCCATTTTAAAAAACAGAGAGTTGAGAAGTAAGATTCCTAACATACTTTTTAGTAATCAGCCAACAGCCTACCTTAAGGCAGGGGAGGCAGTCTTAACTGATATGTCCTCGCTGCTTGAGGGTAACCGCTATCTTGGAGAAGAACAGGATAAATAAATCCCTTGTGTTGTGTTTATTTAGCAGAATTAGCTGGAGGACTGATAGTAGAGAAGACATGGTGTCTCACCAGAGATAAGCATCTTGAGACCATAAGTCAAGCCTACACCCAACAAACCCCTTCTGCCCTTTGCCCCATTCTTGAAAGCCTTAAAAGACAGAATCTCCAACCTTTCAGCACACCTCCTCTCTGAAGACACCTGCACTTTCCTTTCTTTAGGTGTGTACTTTAAAATAAAGCTTTCTCAATGTTCAGATTATTGTGTTTTGTCTCTTTGCTATTTCATTTTACCTCCAAGTCGTCACTCTCTCTCCACGTTACTCCTGATAAGTAGGAAGGGGCTGCTAAGAGCTCAAACTTGTGCCTGCAAGTTCCTGTTGCCTGGGTGACCCCGGAAGGAACTGCAGCTGTGCGATCTGCTCTTAGTAGCCTACTTGAAAATCTCCCTTCTTTGGGAAGTTCTCAGAACATAATCTTACTCCATCCTGTGCTCAGTGGCTCCCCCAGATCCTGGAGTAGTAGGGGCCAGTCCCCATGCTGTGCAGATCCAAGCAGACACAGGACGTCAAATGACCGTGGCTTTAAGAATTGGCAAGGGAGTTTTCTACCTTTATCTTGCATCTACCTACCACTTCAGCATTTTATTAAAAATAATAATAATAATAAGGGAGAAATGTGGGATTCACATATAAATCAAGTATAAAAATCAAACGAATAATCATATCTGACTTGATTGTTTATAGTTCATGATGCGTGATCAAAACCGAAAGTTTCTGTGATGACTGCCCTTGCACTGTTCACCATGTAAGAACTTATTCACTATGTAAGAACTTGTTCACCATGTAAGAACTTGTTCGTTATGCTTCAGAAGATTGGAGACTGTTGAGAATTAGGCTTGGGGTTGATTAATGATTGTGCATTGAGTCCCCTATACAGAATTTTATTGTTGTTAACAACCATTTGATCAATAAATATGAGAGATGCCCTCTCAAAAAGAAAAAAAGAATTGGCAAGGGAATCTGCCCTAGGCCAAAAATGTTCCCTCTTTCCCTCTGCACTTTCCTGTTCTGCTGCCTGCAAGGCAGCTGCCATTCCCTGCTGCTCTTGCTTTAATGAATTCCTTCCTTACCTACACTAATCTGACCTGCTGGAGAATTCTTTCTCTGTTCTCATTCAGAGTCAAGAACCCTCCCCTCTCCAGGTTGAGGTTTCTCCTAGTGCTTCTCCTAGTGCACAGGGATAGACCTCCCCAGATGCAGCTGCCCAGCAACAATAGGATATGGTGCCAAAAGTCTGAGGGCTCTGCCCTCCCTGGCTCCCTGGACATGCTGGACCAAAGGAGATGTGGCTCTCAAATAGGGTTGCCAGATAGAATCCAGGATACCAGTTAAATTTGAATTTCAGGTAAATTTCAAGTAAATGACCAATTTTTAGTATAAGTATGTCCCATGTATTATTTGGGACATGCTCATACTTTAAAATTTCATCAAATTTCAGATAATGAATTATTTTATTATAAATATGTTTTAAACGATGCATTAGACATACCTATGCTAAAAAATGATCTTTTATCTGAAATTTGAATTTAACTGTCTGTCCTGTACTTTTATTTGGCTAATGCTGTAACTCTAAAAGGTCCCAGGGGCCTCTGCTGGCCCTTCCCAAGGCAGCCAGAGAAGGGGAGGCAGAGGAGCCCCTAGGCCAGGGCTGTTCAGGAGCTCTGGCTCAGGACAGCAGCAAAACAGCCCAGCATGACCACAAACACCACCACAGACATTAGAACTTTGTCTTCCTTACACCTGTTTTATGAGTTGATACTGTTTTTATTTCCTGCTGTGGGCAAGTGCTCGGGATTCCAAAGCCTTCATCCAGTCCAGCTGCAGCTCCATTTCTGCAGTCACCAGGAAGCCCACCAGATGTGGTGGACACAGAGCAGTTGGTCCCAATTGATTCATTGTTTGTGTTGTTTTGGATGTGGTAAGTCCAGGGTGAGGAAATCCCAGGGCAAAATACCTCTAAAACCAAAATCAGTCAAAGGGAGTGATAAAGTTTAAAACCCATTTATTGCAACTGCAGTCTGGGCCGTCTCTCTTTCCTGCCCCTGCAGAGGGAAAACTAGCACTCCCCCTAAACTCTCAGGTTCAGATAAGTTCTCCATTGCTCAGGTAATTACCCATTGATATGGAGACGAACTTTTCTCCACCCCTGAGGAACACCTATTGATATGCAAATGCACTAAAGCCATACTTCTCTCCACCCCGAACGCCCATCGATATGCAGATACACTAAAGCCAGGTGAGATATTCTGGAAATATTACAATTTTATCCACAGATGCTGTATCCACTGAGGCCAAGCCCAGGGGGGAGCTCCACTCTCAGGCCTCGGTGCCCTTGGGCCCAGGGTCCCCCGCAGCATGCTCCCTGCCAGTGCTCCCAGCCCGCCACCTGCTGCTCTGCACCCCTAAGGATCCAGGACCTCTCAGACTCCAGTGGCTGGCAGGGAGGCTCAACCTTGCTTCACAAAAGCAAAGGTCTGGTTTGAGGGAGCACAGGAGGAGCTCTGGCCTGCCTGGGGGTATCTCCCCCCTCCCTGGCCCTCACCCTGCAGACACCTGCCAAGGTGAGGCTGGTCAAATAAGCAGGAAACAGGAGTGCGTGAGTACACACATGCACACATGTGCACACACACTCATCGCAGCCCTCCCTTGAGCCCAGCTGCCTGTTCCACCCCGTCGCTGGGTTACTGAGCAGGCCCTGCGCTGTGAGGGTGGTTCTGGCTGGAAGCAAGAAGACAAGCCGATCTCCGGCTACCACCCTGCACCATTCCCCACCCCCTAAAGCCCCAGGCTGACTGCCAACAAGAAAGCACAGGGTCCCATGGCAAGTATCTCACGGGAAAGGGGCTGCCCTACCCCATCCAAAGAGGCTGGGAATTGTGGCCAAGAGACGGGCAGCTTGCAGCTCCCGGACAGCCTGGATGGGGAGAGGCTGCCCTGCCCTTAGGCTGTCATAGTCAGGTGCTTTTGTCTTTCAAGATTTGGTCACCTCCACCCCCACCTTCATCCTCCCAGTCCCGCCATTGTTCAGCTAACCCTGCTCGCTTTTATGCTTTGCCTTTCTCACTGCCTGCTGTTATACACTTGTTTGTTTGTCTATTGCCTGGCCCTTACCTCCCCCTTCTTATTCCCTGCTGTTCTTCCAGCATCTACAAGTACCTGACAAGCAAAAGACTCTTAAGATCTCTGGTGGACACTCTGATAGTAATGGCCTCTGTTGAAGAAAGCTGCCTAGCCCAGAGTCACATGGGCCCTTCGCAGGTTGGCCTACAACCTTGAACTGCTGAAGTTGTGGCATCCGGGCCCCGCCCTGGACAACTCTAAAGGCAGGTCTAGCTCAGGAGCGCCTGTGGGTTGGCTGAAGGGGCAGTGATCCTCCCTTGGCCCACTCCTGCCTCTGTTCCTGCCTTTCCATGGGACGCTCCTTAATCAGCCTGCTCCATAAACTCAGCCTCAGAGGCAGCTTTCCAGGAAGCCAGACCACAACAATACGTACTCGTGGGATGAAAGAGGAGAGAGAGAGAGAGAGGAAGAAAAAGAGCTTAGACACTTTACTCTTGGTCACCTTCCACCTCCAAAAGGCATCTCAAATTTCCCTACTTCTCCCCACATCCAAAGCTCCCACCCTCTCTTGCAGGAGCCCTGTATGGCCCCTGCAGCAGACACTGTTGATGCCCACCCCAGAACCTCCAAGGTCACCTGCAGCCATGGGAGAGGGTTGCGACTAAGGGCTTTTTCTGACAGCACAGCACCTCGCTTAGCAGCCCCTAACAGGGATTTAACCCTGCCAGGAACACTCCTCAATCAGTGAGGGCAAGAGACAGATAAATAACCATCCCCATCAGGAGGACCCTGCTGAGGCTTGTTCCACAAGATTCCTCAGAGGTCCCCAGTGGGTTTCAGCCCCTGTGGTCCATTGACCAGTACACACTCTATTTATAGGATTTTCCCTCTTTTCTTCTCGATTCCCCCATTCCCTCACTTGTGCTTCCCAAAATCTACCTGCACCAAATCTTTGACTCTGCTTTGGAGGAATCCAAACTAGGTGAGCCTCGTAATCAGCCCCCAGACTTCTCTTGCTGCTTTGAGCATCTAAAGACAGCACTGTAGACACACCCACCTTCTTTCAGCCTCTTCCATGCCACAGGGACTTTTACCTGTGTGACTCAACTTGTTCTTTCACTCAACAGCTACCTGTTAAGTGCCTGCTGTTCCAGGCATTGAGATATAGAGGCATACAAGAGGCAAATCTTTGCCCTCCTGGAGCTGACGTCCCTCTTCTGTTGTATACATCCCTTCTCTCCCCCAACACGTGTGTTTGTTTCTCTTGTCTCACTCCTACTTACCATTAAAGTCTCAGCTCCATGTCCCATCCTCAAGGAGATCTTATCTCCTGGCCCCTCCCCTGTCTAACTTGGTCCTCACAGAGCCTCCTCCTTTCTCATTACACCTGTCACCAGATTTGTCTCCTTTGTCATGTGCACTCCACAAGAACAAGACCATGCCATTTCACTCACTGGATCCTCTGCCCCTAGCACCATGCCTGTCCATGGCCCTGCCCTCAACTGTGAGCAGCTCACTGTTCTAGGAGAGACAGTTTCCAGGCTGTGTACCAGCAGGCAGTGATTGGTGGGATGCTTCCACCCCCCTCCATGTAGCCTGCCACTCCCACCGAAGGACGGCTCTGAGGAGACCACTCAGACTCCTGCCTTCTAGAACTCATGCTTTGGAATCCACCAACCTCTTTCAGAGTTGGACTTTTGCCTTATTTCTGCATGTTCAGGAACCCTCAAAGCAGCTCAGCACTCCCTGGTGCTCTGTGCATTCCAGATGGGACTCAGATAGTAAAGGCAAGCCTCCCCATTTGACACTTACTAGGCTCCCCCTACTCTTTTTAGTTTTGTTCTAGCAATAAGCCTGCCTTATCCCAAGCTGAGTGGCAGACTGTCAATGGCAACTGCATAGTGGCCCAACCAAAGGTCTTCACACCTGGCCTTCAGTGTATCAGAAGAATGAGCAAATATACAGAAAAAAATTATAGCTCACATTTATTGAAGACTAATTATATGCAAAGACCTATGTTTAAGCACTATATTGGCTTTAATACAACAACCCTATGAGGTTGAAATTTTTATTATCAATCTCATTTACTTATGAAGAAACAGGCTCAGTGAGGTCAGGTGACTTGCTCAAAGCCACACAGCTAGTAAGTGACAGAACTGGAATTTAAGCCCAGGTCCTTCTGACCCAAACTCTCAACTTCCTTCCACTGCCAAACCACTCACCCTTTTCCAGAGATCAACCAGGATCCAGACACCAAAAGGCAGGCCAGGTGTGGGCCAGGCACCAACAACTCTCCAGAAGATGGCGTCCCAAAGCCAATTAATTATCAAAGGACAATAGGCCTGATGATACACAGGCAAGGAGAAGTGGGGACTACTGCCACATATGACAGAATTGCCACCATTAGATGGTCCCATGCCTTCCTCTGAGCCTTGTTCTGGGATCAAAGCAAAACTGTGAGGCTTTGGAGCACTGAGACCCCCTTCTCTGCTGGATCCCCTTCCTAGCAGCCCTACCTGCTTCCCCTCACCTTCCCTCTAGCCACACACACACACACACACACACACACACACACACACACACACACCTCCATCTCACACCTGACACTACTCCATCGTTATGTAGAGAAGTGGTAGGGACGTGTTATCCTTACAGTTTTAAAGTGGACGTTGAAGGAGACAATACCAGAACCAAGGACCATTAGCTCCCCACTGTAGAGTATCTCAATCAGTTGTAAGGTGATTTGTTACTATTAATACTGAAAATACTAAAATTTGTGAATTAGCTATTTTTTGGAGAACTAGAGTAAATTTAAGATCTTCCCTGAAACATCATCATAGTCACTTGACTTTGATACGTCTTCTTAAGTGCAAGCGAGAGGATGGCGTGACAGCTTGTTCACTAGTAATGGCATAACTCACAGCCCATTTTGAATGTGGCACAATTTAAGTGAATAATTAGGATGGGTGTATTATTAGTAATTGTGACATTTAGGAATTCTTCTAGCACTTAACTTTCTCCCAGGTTTTTTTTTAAGATTTATCAAAGCCTGAGTACCCTCAGGGGAATATGTTCCCAGACACAGGAACATCATCCATCAGGAAGGCAACAGCTGAGAAGAGGTGCTCTGGAGCAACTGCAGACACATGAGGGCGCTTTGCTGAGACACTAGGAAGCCATGACAGCTTGTATGATGCTCCCTGACCTGGAAGGTCTCCAAACCCAGCCTCCTCCGTGAGCTCTTCCCCCACTAGTGTGAGAACTCACAGTCCTATGACAGCGCCACATAGACTACCTAATTTAGTCTGCTCGACTGCCATACAAAATACCATAGACTGGGTGACTTAAACAACAGGAATTTATTTCTCATGGTTCTAGGGGTCTGGGCAGTCCAAGATCAAGGTGCCAACAGATTGAGTTCCTGGTGAGGACTCTTCCTGGACTGCAGAAGGCCACCTTCTTGCTATGTCCTCATGTGGCCTTCCCTTGGTGAGTGCAAAGTGGAAAGAGAGAAATCTCTCTCATCCTCTTCCTAGAAGGCTACCAATCCCACCATGAAGGCTCAACCCTCATGATATAATCTAACCCTAATTACTTCCTAGAGATACTATCTCCTAATACCATCACATTGGGGGTATAGGGCTTTAGCATATGAATCCGGGGGACACAGACATTCATTCCATAACCAGTGATGGGAATGATCAGTATAAAGAATGGCCCTTGGGTGGCTGATGCAAAAACTGAATCATTCATTCATTCATGAATGCATGCATTCATCAAACTGATATTTGTTAGTACTTACTATATAACAGGCATATACTGATATTCATTAACACTTACAATATGCTCTGTGTTGGGTTCCAGTGTTAATTCAAGTAAATCTAGTTCCTGCCTTCATAAAGATTATAGTCTTCAAGATATGACCACCAGAATCTGTGAAGAAGAGAGTGCCAGGTGTCAGCATAGGTTTCCATGGAGTTCATTCATTAATTCAACAAACTTTTAGTGAGTTTGACTGAGTGCCAAGACACAGAGAAATCAAACATGGTCCCTGCCTTCAAACAGTTCACAGTCTAGGTAGAGGCAGACAGTAAATACAGTGTTGTAAGTGCTACAGAGTTGAGTCATGACTTTTGTGCATGTAGCATTTGTGCATGCATTCATACATTAAAGAGAGAGAGGAAATAATCAGATAAATAACATGGGTTCATCCACCTTTCATCCCAGTATACAATGCCTAGCACTGGCATGAGATCAGAAGGTGAAACTAGTGTGCCTAAAGTGTATTCCACTTCCTGTCACCTCTCTTGGTATGATCATTTCCCACTTCACGAACATTCATTTAAAACATATTTTTATTCACTCCAGAACCCTAAACTCAAGCCAACTAATCTAGTCATCAGCCAAAGTAACAGGATCGGTTTCATCACAAGCTGGGCTGGACTTCATATGGGCTGTGATGTACTTTGTAGGCTGGTTGCATAAACTGAGACTGTCCTGGGCAAGCCAGGCTTATGGCATCTCTATTAATGGGTGACTTAAGAGATATGTATTCACTTATTTTACACTCTGAAAAGAGCTTTTAAAAAACACAAATATAAACATATATGGTCAATTAATATACAATAAAGGAGCCATGGACATACAATGGGGAAATGACAGTCTCCTCAACAGATGGTGCTGGCAAAACTGGACAGCTACATGTAAGAGAATTAAACTGGATCATTGTCTAACCCCATACACAAAAGTAAATTCGAAATGGATCAAAGACCTGAATGTAAGTCATTAAACCATAAAACTCTTAGAAAAAAACATAGGCAAAAATCTCTTGGACATAAACATGAGCGACTTCTTCATGAACATATCTCCCTGGGCAAGGGAAACAAAAGCAAAAATGAACAAGTGGGACTACATCAAGCTGAAAAGCTTCTGTACAGCAAAGGACACCATCAATAGAACAAAAAGGTACCCTACAGTATGGGAGAATATATTCATAAATGACAGATCCGATAAAGGGTTGACATCCAAAATACATAAAGAGCTCATGTACCTCAACAAACAAAAAACAAATAATCCAATTAAAAAATGGGCAGAGGAGCTGAACAGACAGTTCTCCAAAGAAGAAATTCAGATGGCCAACAGACACATGAAAAGATGCTCCACATCACTAGTTATCAGAGAAATGCAAATTAAAACCACAATGAGATATCACCTCACACCAGTAAGGAAGGCTACCATCCAAAAGACAAACAAAAACAAATGTTGGAGAGGTTGTGGAGAAAGGGGAACCCTCCTACACTGCTGGTGGGAATGTAAATTAGTTCAACCACTATGGAAAGCAGTATGGAGGTTCCTCAAAAAGCTCAAAATAGAAATACCATTTGACCCAGGAATTCCACTTCTAGGAATTTACCCTAAGAATGCAGCACTCCAGTTTGAAAAAGACAGATGTACCCCTATGTTTATTGCAGCACTATTTACAATAGTCAAGAAATGGAAGCAACCTAAGTGTCCATCAGTAGATGAATGGATAAAGAAGATGTGGTACATATACACAATGGAATATTATTCAGCCATAAGAAGAAAACAAATCCTACCATTTGCAACAACATGAATGGAGCTAGAGGGTATTATGCTCAGGGAAATAAGCCAGGTGGAGAAAGACAAATACCAAATGATTTCAGTCATCTGTGGAGTATAAGAACAAAGAAAAACTGAAGGAACAAAACAGCAGCAGAATCACAGAACCCAAGAATGGACTAACAGTTACCAAAGGGAAAGGAACTGGGGAGGATGGGGGAAGGGAGGGATGAGGGCAGGGAAAAGAAAGGGAGCATTACGATTAGCATGTATAATGTGGAAGGGCACAGGGAAGGCTGTGCAACACAGAGAAGACAAGTAATGATTCTATAACATCTTACTAAGCTGATGGACAGCGACTGATGGGGTTTGTGGGGGTGAAGGGGGGACCCTAGTAAACACAACGTTCTTCATGTAATTGTAGATTAATGATAACAAAAAAACACAAATAATATATTTTGTTACACAGTTATTAAATATAAAGTTTTCTAGTTTTAATGTTAATTTTTTTAAATAGATTAAAAGCTCAGATGCTTATTCAAAAGAAACACAGTGAAAAGTTTCCCTCCCACAATTGCCCTCAGACACATATTTGTCCCCAGAGGCAACCAATGGCATATATAGGTATTTTCGTTTTATACAAATAACAGCACAGTATCCATGCTGTTCTACACTTACTTTTTACTCCTAACAACATACCTTACAGATAATCCTATGTTTAGATGACAAGCTTCCTTCTAATATATAATGTTTACTATTTCACCATATAGGTGTACATAATTTATTTAACCAGTCCCCATTGATGGACATATAGATTGTTTCCCATCTTTTGCTGCAGTGAATGACCTTGGTAAAACATCGTTTTGCAAATGTGCCAGCATATCTGTAGGGCAAATTCCTGGAAATGGAACTGCTGAGTCAAAGGGCATATCAGTTAAAATGCTGTTTGGCTCCTCATAACAGAAAAGCCAAAATAACGGTCACTTAAACAAGATAGAGATTTATTTCTCCCTGAAATAAAGATCTGGCAGTGGGCCATCTAGAGTTGACATGAGTTTCCAAGTGTCATAAGGGACCAGGATTCTATCTTCTTGCTCTGCCATTCTCTGCTCAAAGCTTATACAACTGTGGAGGCCTTCATTAAGTAAAAGAATGCAAAATTACAAAACTCTATTTCAAATGAGAAGAAAATCACAAATAACACATTATAAATGTTTAAAAGCTGAAATACCACAAATAAATCACAACATTTGAGAAAAAGAATATTATAATTACTCAACAGAGCAATATATCTTTATAATAGGTTATTTTCCTAGTTTTTTTGGCTATGTGATCATTGATTACTTTTTCATAGGACAAGATTTTTTAATATCTCCTGGAGAATAAATAAAAATGTAATTGAATTTTTCCTTCAGCATGGCTCATTAAAATTTATTTTTATTGTTGATGGTTGATATGCATTAAACATGTGAGACATACTATTTTTAGTAGTACCACAGGTTTTGCCTCACAGTATAGGAATTCTGATAAACTCTATAATTCATAATGCCCATCAAAAAGTATCTGCTGTGTTTTAAATGTATAAGCTAAGCTATTGAGCAGTTCCTGATAGATGAAATCTTCCATTTTAATAGGTAGCAGTGAGTACCAAATTATCCACTTACAATTTTATACATCTGACAAGTGGAAGAATATTACACAGACTAGCTTCTGGCTCTGTGCATTTTAGCCTTTTTTTCCTCCTCCACAACCAAATACTTCTGATGCTGGGCATAGGATGCATTCACATCGTGGTGTGGCCTATGACCCCACATTTTGATACAACAAAGCCAGGGGAGTTGGCACAGTAAGCGGTAGGAGTGTTCATAGAAGCCATTCCTAGAACAGGATGACGAGTAAATGACTGCAAACCATAGAAGCATATCCTGCTAAACAACAACCAAAAGCATCCCCAGTTCAACTTCCTCTTAACTGGGTCCCCAAAATTCCCATGGCCATTCCAATACCACCTAACACAAGGGAAAGTGTGACACAGGGAGAATGAGAGTAGAAATAGTCTCAACTCTTTGCAGTTGAAATATCTTCCTTTTACAAAGATGGTTACAAAAGTACATGAACACATTGCTAAGGCCCTCGTGGGGCCTTGGAAGATGCCTGTGTCAAGTGATGGGGCTCTGAAACTTAAGCTTCATTACCTGCATGGTATAATGCCCCCAGCCAGCAGGGTTCTGGATTTGATCTAATCAATCATGTACCCATGAGATTTGGAAGGTGGAAAGGAGGCAGAAGCCCTTCTTCCTTTGCCTGTGGCTGTTTCCAAGGTGCCAGTTTCAGCAGATAACGGGTTTTTGCAGTGGCCATTAGGCTCCGTATTTTACAGTCCATCACCCACTGTGGGTCTATGGGCTGTAAAGAGCAGCTATGTGGGTCCAGGAGCAGCTTTCTCTTCTTTGTTGTTTGTTTCAATGTAATTTCTATTCTAATTTCTAACATGTAGGAAAGGAAAGAATACAATGAACACCCATGTACCATCCACCTAGTTTCAACCATCATTCATATTTTGCCATTTTTTGCCTCATCACTGAATCATTTCATAGTAGATTTAAAACATCATGGCACTTCAACCCTAAGTATTTCCACCTGTATCTCTAAAGAGTAGGGATATTTCTCCAATTAACACCACCAAATTATGACTAACAAAAAGAGCAATAATCCCCTGATATCAACTAAAACTCATTGCATATTCAAATTTCTACAATTGTCCTTCAAAATATTTTTATAGCTGTTTCTTTGAAACCAGGAACCAATAAATTTTATGCAATGACCTTGTTTATTATGACTTCTAAGTCTTATCTAGGACAATTCCCCCTTCATGACATTGACTCTGAAGACAAAGGCCAGCTGTCATGTAGAATGTCCCACATTCTAAATATGTCTATTTCCTCTTGCTTTCATTTAATTATCCATAGTATTTCCTGGAAAATGAGGTAAATCTAAAGACTTGGGTTTTTTAAAGCTGGATTTATTGAGGTATAATTTATATATAGAAAACGTCATCTTTCTTACTTTACAGTTCTATGAATTTTGACAAATGCAAATGGTCACATAATCTAAAAGCTTTATTTGATTCAGAGTTAATACAGTTGATCAAAATACTTTAAAGTGATTCTGTGAACTTCCTATTGAACTTCATGTCACATCCGCAGGCACATAATGTCTAGTTGTCCCACTATTAATGATACCAATTTTGAACATCGGGTTCCTGTAGCTTTCTGATCTCTGAATGTGTTATTATTAAGTTTTCTATTGCCTTGTGACAAATTATTATGAACTTGGTGGATTAAAGCAGTACCTACTTATTAGCTCACAGTTCTGCAGGTTAGAAGTTAAGACACAGCATTGCTAGGCTCCCAGCTCAGGGTATCACAAGGCTAAAGTCAAGGTGTCGGCTGACTACATTCTCATCTGGAGCCTCAGGTCCTCTTCCAACCTCATTAAAGTTGTTAGCAGAGTTCAAATCTGACCGATCTTGATTGTCAAGGGAAAATGAAACTGATGCTACTCAATGGTGACCTGAGAGAAATATGTCTAGAACCCATAGGATTCTTTGGGATGACTACTATATGCCCATTAGTAAAAGTTAGTGGAAAACTATGGAAACCTAATACAGAACCATCAGGAGAGCACATCCTTCAGGAAGGAAGCCTTGGGTCATTATACCATATAGAGAGCCCTGAACAGCTGAATGCTGGCAGAGGGTAAAAAGAACAAGGGTTAGATGGCAGAACAAGTTGGTATAAAAAAAACAACAAAGGCTGGTTGCAAAAATGTAGTAAATATGCCTATATTCTTCCTTGTTTCATTAGGTATTTTCTTCCTCTTTCTTTCCCCTATTATTTTATTCTAAGGCATGTTAGCAGTGGCTAATCTTATAATTTAGACTTTAAGGTATCAAATGGGATTGTGACTGAACTAGAAGGGAAAGAACATCAGCCAGAGATGCACACAATGACTGAGACTGGGTCTTCCCTCTCTGGAGAGAGATTGGCTACCTTCTCATTCACACTATTTTATGTACTTATGCTTTCTTTTGGATGGAAGCATATTGCTGTCATTAATGTTGCTGTTGGAAATTTAAATATGGATAAAAGCTTAGGTATGGATGCTGAGAAACCACAGGGGTAGACCATATTCAAACTATGCACTGGCACTCAGCACCCTTTCAATCCCCTTGTATACGCTCCCTTTGGGACATATGATAAAGATCACAGGGGATAGAAATTTGGGAACTACACTTCCCAGACTTCCTACCTAACTGGCATACAAATTCAGTTTGTTTTTGCCAATGAGATGTGCTCGTGAGATGCGAAAGACTGAAGGTGGTAGAAGCCATTCTTAATCTGGTTCTGAAGGCAGCTGACACACAGGCTTTGGTCACTGTGAGTTTTAGCAGTAGCTTGCAAATCACTGCTTCAGAGCTGCAAGGCAGCTATAACTTTAGTCTCCAGATGGAAGCTACAGCTTTCCAGACCTCTTGACCACAGCTCAGGGCAGTGTGACCAAAATTAAAAAATAATGGCATAATCCTATAATCCTAACTTTTGCTCTTCCAGTCCTGCCAGTGGTTTTTGCCATCATCTAAATCACTATATTAAATCCTTTTATGCTTGAAATACCTAAGATGGTTTCTGATTCCCTGAACTCTGAAATACTCTTCACAGAGTTTATACCAATTTGCATTCCCACTGGCAAAGTTGGGGAGTGTCTATTTCCTTCGTGCCCTAAGCAACACAGTATATTACTAAATTACTTGTCTTTTGACTAATCTGATAGGTGAAAAAGGTATCTTAGTGCAGTTTTAGTTTGCATTTCATTCATTATCCATGAGGGTGAACATCTTTTCATATGTTTAGAAGTCATTTGGATTTGTTTTTCTGTGCATTGTGCCACGCTTGCTATGTCACACAGCTGCGATTACAAGGCTTAGACCCCAGGCCCCTAATTATGACCCCCATGAAAGTCACCAGAGACCTCAACATCACCAAATCCAATGATCAATCTTTGATTTTTTTCACTCGTATCACTAGCAACATTTAACAAAGATGGTCATGCCTCTTCTTTGAGGCGCTTGTTGCACTTGGCTTCCAGGGCCCATGCTCTGCTAGTTCTCCTTCTAAGTCACTGTCCTTTTTGTATGTTCCACTCATCTCCCAACTCTGCAGCACTGGGATGCCTCAGGCCTTGGTCCTCAGACCCCCTCTAGTTGTCACCCACTTACATGTGATCTTGTCCAGTCTTATGCATTCAACCATGTCTACACTGGGGGTAAAAAATTAATATCTCTAGCTCCAACCTCTCTACTCAAAATCCCCACTTGGATGCTTAAAATTCATCTCAAACTACCCATGTCAAATCAAACTCAACTCCTTCCTTCCAAAAAAAAATTAAGCCTCCTCCTCCCACAGTCTACTCTATCTCAGTTAATAGCAGAACACCATCTTGCCAGCTGCCCAGTCCTCAGACCAGACATCTTTGACTCCCCTCTCTACCTCATTACCCCCTCACCCAATCCTCAGCAACCTATCAGCTACTTTAAAAATCCACAACATGATGTCCTCAGACCCTTCATGGTCCCTGACTTATTGTAGTGGCCTCCAAATGATCTCCCGGCTTCAACTCTTGCTCCCTACAATCCACTCACAGCATGTCTGCCCGAATGGTTCCATTAAAACTTATTTCAAGTCACTCTAATCAAACACTCCACTGGATTCCCCTGTTACTCTAAGTAACGTCCAGCTCCTGAAATTGCTTACAGAGCCCTTCTTGATCTGCCCTCATGGCCAGTACTTCTCTGATCTTCTCTACTCTCTTCCCTTTCATTCACCCTACTGCAGCCATACAGGCTTCCTTGAACCTCAAATACACCAAACACATTCCAGCCTTAGGGCTTTTGCACTTGCTGTTCCCTCTGCCTCAGTGATCTCCAAATAGCTAAGCTTCTTGCTCTCTGATCTCCTCAGTGTTCAAATGCCATCTCATCAAGCAGGCCTTTCTTATTTAAAATGGTAACTTCAGTATCCCCAGAACCCCCTATCCCCTCTCCTATTGTCTCATCACAGCACCTAACATGATTTGAGCTTCTACCACCACACCCCCCAACTAGGACTGTAAGCTCCAATAGGACAAAGATTTAGGTGCTTTTATTCGTTGCTAAATCCCTAGTACCTAGAACAGTGCTTGGCACATAAAAGGCATTCAGTAAATATCTATATGAATAAATGAATGACTGAGCTAATATAAAGCCTGTGGGGCATTCACATAAATGGAAAAAGAAGATACAAATCTGGGGAGCCATGGAAGTAGATGAAATTATCTTGGAGGGAGAAGGAAAAGCTATAGATGGAAAATACTAAGTCACAAACCATGTTAAAAGGTAAGCATCTGCATAGGAGATGAAGAGTTTAGTAAGAACAAAATGAAAATGCTGTAGGACAGGTTAAGGATTAACAGTAATAGCCAACATGTAAAACACATCAGGCACCTTATATGTATTAATCTACAGCAACCCTATGAGTTCAGTACTACTATTCTTAAGTTACAGACAATTATTAAATGAGTACAGAGAGTTTGAGAACTTTTCCAAGGCCATTTGGCAAAGCTGGCGTTAGAAGCTGAGCTTCGTCTGGTGCTTTCACCATTTCACAATAACTGCTTAGATAAGAGTTGATTGGGACTGTACCTAGGTTACAGAGGACCCCATCTCCTATCCCCAATTCTGTGCTCACCAAGAAATAGAAAAAGAGCATACCTGGAGTGAGGCAAAGTGGACTTCTGAGGAGGCTGAAGCACATTACCAGAAAGAGCTCTTGGTGGAGAACCAGCAGGCAGGGGTTCTAATCCTGGCTTTGCCACTAGCTCTCAGGAGCCTTGGTCTAGTTACGTACCACTCTGACCATTCCTTGCTCATTGTGCAAAGAGGGAACCAGTTCACATCATCTCATGAGTTACTGTGGCTCAGAAATTCAACAGTCTACCATCAAGGCATAGATGCCCCTTTCCTAGAACAGCAGGTACCAGGTGTTAGGGTAAAATCAGCAAATAATTGTTGTCTGCTAGACAGACTTCTTCTGATGGAATCAAAAGCCCTAAGAAAGTTACTAGGAACTAGGGACTTGGAAAACGGGAGTTATGGAGACTGGGCAACAGAAATGCTGTCCCTCCAGGTTGGTGTTGCACCCCTTGAGGTGTGTTTATAACCAGGGTTCTTCCTTCTGGTATTAGAATTATAATGGTGAGCAAAAATGGACATGGGAGAAGCCAGGAGTAAAACTTAATTCCTGGAAACCTGGATGACAGAAGCCATGATCCTAAAAAGGACGAGTTTATAACGCATATACGTAGCTTGCTAAGGCAGCTGAAGCTTGTGTTGATTTGCACACATCCTGTGCTCATGTGCACATGCTTGTGCCCACATTCACATGTGCACATCTAAGAGTACATGGGTATCTATATATATTCACAGGAGTGGCCAGATATATCTTTAGATATTGGAGCCCGGCCCTTTAAAATGGGGGATAATGACACTGAAAATTATTCTAAGCTTTTCAAAGACATAAATGACCAAAGTGCCTCCTGACTCCTGAATTGCATTACCCAGAAAGAACTTAATAACATGTTATTATCGCTTCTCCTCACTGACAGGATTTCGGGGCTGAAAAGACAAACAAGAAGTATGTTCGTGATCACCGGCACAGTCACCTCTGCAAGCTGCGGCCACTGCTAAGCCCAGGTAAGTGCTAGAGGTGGAAGAAAGCCCGGGACTGGTAATGCACCTCGGTGCTTGGTAATGTCACAGGCTCAGCTGGGCTGTCACCATCTGAGAGGGGCAACAGGGGCCCATGGAGTCAACAGAGAACCCCATGGGGTGAAGGGCAGAGGAGAGAGACTGCATTATGGGAATCCAAATAGAACTTTACAGTTCAACTAACATCAGGCAGGTGAAACTCCTTGTAAACTGTAAAGTACTCCACAAATGTGACTGTGAATGGGAAGAGGTGTCAGTAATGGGTTCTGTTTCAGTTATTAAGGCTGTTGTGCACAGCTGACAGGCTGTGCAGTGCTCAGCTTCTGAGAATGTCTTCGGTGTGCGTGAACGGTGCCCTGGAGCTGTGCTGCATGGCAGCCCTGTTGGTTGAAGGGGGGCCAAGTTGGCCAGTGAGAACAGGCTGATGTTCCCCTCCCAGCCAGTGCTCGAGTCCCAGTGATGAACGATCCAGGGAGGTGGTCAACAATTCTAACAGCAACTTGCCAATGTTTGGAGAAATTTGCTTCAGGGAAATTAAAGGGAGAAGTCATGTTGTATGCACTTAGAATCCTGAGTTTTACAGTATGTTTAGTATATGACAAATGTTCAGAAAATGTTTACTGAAAATAGAATGGATGGATATTGAGTGAATGGAAAATGGCAACTATTGTGGTCAGTTCCTGGGGAGAATTGGTTGTACTTATTGCAAAGAGTATGTTTAGCCCAGCAGGGACAACTGCACACTCTGCCCCATGTCTCAGGCTCTGACAAGCCTCCTGTGAAGGGCCGTGGGCATGTCTGAGCTCAGCAAGGGTTTGTTCAGGATTTATGACGTGTGCCTCGCTCAGTGCTAGGGGCTGGCTAGGGGCCTGTGCAGTGGCGACGGCAGTGGGGTCAGCAAACAAAGCATGTGTCACGATTGCTGCCATCCAGGAGCTTACAATTTAGATGGTTTAGTCAGATATAAATCCATGGAGAAGTGATATAGTGCTATCAGGTGTCATGAGCCCAAATACCAGTGAGTAGCCCAGACAGCATTAGGAGGTCAGGGCAAAAGAGCACAGGATTTCTGCTCTGCCACTGTCTTTGAGCTCTTGAGAAATTTACTTACCTGTTCTGAGCCTCTCTTTCCCAGTCTGTAAGACTGAGGTAATTATACCTACCATACAATACAAGGTCCTTAAACAAAGGATTAAAACAGGTAAGTATTTAAAATGTATAGCACAGAGCCTGGCACATGGTAGAATGTAGTAGAATTTCTGGAGAGTTGGCTCCTAAATAAGGACT
Source organism: Manis pentadactyla (assembly GCF_030020395.1). Classification (NCBI taxonomy): domain Eukaryota; kingdom Metazoa; phylum Chordata; class Mammalia; order Pholidota; family Manidae; genus Manis; species Manis pentadactyla. Next base: position 24,487,598 of record NC_080029.1, read on the forward strand.
TTTCAGTCACAAGTGACAGAGTTCCAGCTGATCCCAACTTAAGCAAAAAAAAAAGAGGGAGGTGGGCAGAGAGCAAGGGCTTATTGGTATATATAACCTCAAAGTACAGCAGTATTTAGGCTTCAGGCATAGTGGGATCCAGGAGCCCAATTGATGTCACTACGGCTCTGCCTGTATTTCGGTTTCTCACACAAGCTTTCTTTAGCCCTCAAAATAGCTTCCAGCAGCCAGTTCCACTTAGCCTCGGAAGGAAGAGCCCCGCCTTCTCAGAAATTGGGAGGAGGAAAGTCCCAGGGAGCATTCTGATTGGTCCAGCACAGTCATGTAACCATCCCTGCCCAATGGCTGTGGCCAGAGAAGTAAGATTATCTAATTGGTGAGGCCTGAGTTGTGCTCCCGCTCCTGTGCTTTGGCAGTGGGCCCATGGAGGTGGCTCTACCCAAACCACGTCGAATGAGTCTCTGGGTGGAAAAGGGCTATTTTTTTGTGTGTACTCAGAAGGATTTTTAAAAAGAGCTTCATGTTCCTAGAAAAAAACATAGGAGAGCTCATATTTCTTTACGGAAGCAAAAAGTATACTGGCTGAATATTCATGCACTATATGTATGTGTGTAAATTCCCTCAGTAGCTGGCCTTAAGAAGTGGTACCTGCCCCGCCAGGGTGAGCGAGCAGGGTCTCTGCGACCCCTGGTGAGCAAGACCCAGTACTGCAGTCACTCTGGGAACGCAAGGTGGAAAGCGGGGAAGCCCACTCCGGTGGGGTCACGAGAGGTCGGGGGCTGGGCAGAAGCCCGGCGCTGGTTTCAGGGGAGACAGTGGCACGAAAAGCGGAGGGAGGCAGGGGCGAGCCCCATCTGGCTGACCTCGGGTCCTCTGTGTCCAGATTCTGTTTCTGCAGGGGCCAGGTTGAGGCCCCAGCGCAGTGTTGCTCGGATGCCTATTCCAGACACGCCCCGGGACAGGGACATCCTGGCGCCCAGGAGGGAGCCCCGGGCGACACCGAGTCTCCTCCGAGGGGACGCTCCGCGCTGCCATGACCTCTGGGAGGCGAAGGGGCCAGGCGCGCGCACAGCCCCCGCATGGCCTCCAGATGCTCCGAGAAGCCCCCTTCCCTAACTTCTCTATGTTCTCGCTCGAAAAAAAAAAGGGGGTGGGCTGTTTACTTAGCATCCTGTGGTCTTGGGTAAACAAGCATCTAATGTCAGACAGCGGAGCCAGGGAAGGAGAGAGCCGAAGACAGAAATCAAGCAGAGCACAAAATTTGCCCTCACGATCACCATTTTCAATCATTTATGATCGCCATTTCGAGATTTGTGGGTGCATATTTTTCTAAATTCTGTTTAGGTCCCAGGAGTTAGGAGAGCAGGCCCAGGGTCTGAGAGAACGGGTTCCTCTGCAAAAGGCAGTGGAGGAAATCCTGAAGAACACCTGGCATAGAGAAATGATTGTCATTGACTTTAGGGTGACATGGCTAGGGATTGCCCTCAACAAAGTCCCCACCAACACATTTTGGAGTTTCTGTTTTTAAAAATATCTACTTGGCTGAAATAGACATGTGCAGAACAGTCTGAGTTCTAAGATGACCTCCAAGATTCCCACCCCACCCCCACCACTGCACATCTTGTATAACCCCCTCCCTTTAAATGTGCTGAGAGTGGCTGTGATGGGCTGTCACTCCATGATTCATTTATATTACCAGGCAAAGGTGGAAGGATTTGCAGCATCGTTGATTTGGAGTGAACCGAAAGGGAGCTTATCCTGGATGGGCCTGGCTTAATCAGGTGAGGCCTTAAAAGAGGCCCTGCCTCTTAGATTGGAGAGACACTCTCCTGCCAACCTTGACAAACAACCATGTTGTGAACTGCCTGCAGAGAGGGGCAACTTTTGAGAGCTGAGGGTGTCAATCCTACAACCAGAAGGAACTGAATTCTGCCTGAAGGGACTTGGAAGAGGATCCCAAGCTACAGAAAAGAACAGGCAGGCTAACACTGTGACTGCAACCTTTTGAGACCCTGAGCAGAAGCCCCTGCTAAGCTGTGGGTTTCCAGACCCACAGAAAGTCAGAGAGAAATGTGTGCCATTTTAAGTCACTAAGTTTGTGGTAATTCGTTACACAGTAATAGAACAGTAATACACTGTCTGCTTAAAGCCTTGACTCATTTAAAAACAGGCTGTGCCTGATGTGAGAGAGGGAGAGAATGATTTAGAAACATGGCCTCACTATATTTGGATTATAATTAAAAATATGGACTATCATTCATTCAACAGGTATTGAGTGAATACCTATTTACTATATGCAAGGCAGTGGAATGTAATCAGGATCAGAAACCAAAACTGGAAACTTGTTACCGCTACTACGTAAAAGAATTAAAGGGAAAATGTTAAATGTTGAAATATAAAGCCTCCTTACACATTCTTATAAGAGGTTATGCTTCCCAAGGATAAGAGTTTGAGAGAGTGAATGAACAACAATGACAATAATAATATGATAATAACAGCTAATGTTATTAAGTGCTTAGTATATGCTAAGCACTTTATATTATGCCTCTTCCTATTCATTCTTTGTAACATTAAGAAGTAGGAAGTTGTTATCTTTCTTATTTTTAGGTCACAGAGGAAGATACTAGGAATAGGAAGGTAAATGATTTGCCCAAAGACACAGAGCTGGTTTTGGCAGAACCAGAATTTTAATCCAGCTCTGTCCAGCAATTTCCATGCAAACAAACTTCTGCTGAAAACCTACCGTCTTGTCTTGCTGGACCTTAAATGGTCCCTTTTGTTTTTAATCCCCTTCACTACCCACCTGCCAGAGGATGCCTCTCCCTTTCATTTTACTGAGACAATGGTGGCTATCCATGTCTGTCTCCCCAAATTTCCTCCAGACACAAATAGAGAACAAGAAGAAAAATTAAAGCTGAGCAAAAACACACCCTCAGCATAACTGGAAGAGAGAATGCCTAAACTTCAAAATCACTGTTAAGTAAAAAAAGAAAAAAAACTTCCCCAGGAGCAATCTTGCACATCCAAACTCCCCATGAGTCTCTGCTGGCAGCGAGGGTGGGCCTGCAGGCATATCTTCTGGGGGAGAAAAAGGAGCAGAAGGATGAGAAAGATACCCTTTGGCAGTTGAGTGGTCCTGGAAGCCAAGAGAGAACTTAAAAACATCAGAAATACCTCATTATAGATTCTTTAGCAAATGGAAGACTTGGTGTATTTGTAGCAGAGAAAGACGGCCCCCCTCCTCGGTGATGAGCCCCCTCCTCACTTCCTGTTCACCCTCCTCTGCCCCACCCCCACCATCAAGCATCAACCAGGCTTCTCTCTGCTTGTTGCCTGGGAAGAGAAGACTGCGGAAGGTGGATGGAGGGAATCTCTTACTGGATTTGGATTTCAAAAAGCTAACTATTTGGATCTTCTTCAGGGAATGCAATAGACTCAAAAGTAAAGGGTTTGAGAGAAAACATGAGGAGTAAGAGCAAGATTCCCTCCTCCCCTCTGCACCCTCCACTGCCCCCCACCCACCCAATTCCAACTACAAAATTTTTTTCCAGCATGGGAGGAGGGGACACATCACTGGGTCCCAGAGAAGGAGCCCTGTACCCTCTTCCTTGCTCCTATTTTAAATCTCAAGGGTCCAGAGAGGTGTGAGGTTGGAGGACACTGTGACCATTTCCTCTGCGACTATAGAGTTGCCTCTGGACTGGAGGCAAGACCCCAGAGAGAAATGGACCCTAGATGGTCTCAGAGCTTCCCCAAGCCCCAGCATGGTTCAGGAACAAAATTCCACAGAGAAGTCATGGCAGTGCTGATGGGATGGATCAGGGAGGATGGAGGCCATCACACAGGCGATCACAGCATTAGGAGGCCACAAGGGAACCTTCTCCAGGAAAGGCAGGCAGTGGCTCAAACTGACCTAGGACCAGCACAGTCCAGGGATGCCTGTGTGGCTGCACAGCATCAAAGACAAGTGGCCCCTCTGGATGTCTTGGCCCCACAGAAACCCTGAGGACTCAGGAGAGCAGGGGAGAAACGACTACAATGAAATGTCTCCCTCCTGGCTGACTGGGCCTGAGTCTGAAGTGGGGAGGTCCCATGGCCTTCCTGACCCCAGCCTCCATGTGAGAGTTAGGACACTGCTCTGGAGCACAGGTTAGGGAGCCCGGGTGGGGAGGCTAAGCGGCACTTCCTGGCAAAGTGCTCTGGCTGTGCTGCAGAGGGAAGGGAGAGGTGGGGAAGAGAAGGAGTCCCACAGCCCAGGGATTCTCAGCCTGATGAGCCGGCATCAGACCCGCTTCCATGACAACAGACGTGATTACAGCTCTTCATTTTGAGAAACAGCCCAATTGTCAGCACCCCTGTCCTTTTTTCAGTCTGGCAGCTAGATTCCTCAGTTACCCTGGAAGCTGAGGAGGGGTAGTGGGCAGGATGAAACTCAGAGGCTGTTCCCAAAGGCCCTCCCACTCAAGCTCCCAAGTGGACAAGACTGCCCGCATCCCAGGTAAAGTGGACATACAATCACCCCAAAGCCAGCCCTGCTGGCCCTTAGCGTCCCCAGAACAGAGACACCCGACAGGTTGCTCCACATGGGGTGCAGTTCACACTGCATGCCTGCCTCCCCCACCCCAGGGCATATAGTTCTTTACCTTTCCTCTCCGTTTTTTGTAGGACCCAGCAACTCCTAGGTGGAAAGGGAAGTATTACATGGATAAATCACTTAACAAAGGCCTAACCAACCCCTGGGACATGTCACCTTCATTGCTGTATGTGAACTCACTTAGTAAGCTACTTAATACAACTACTACCAGGAGAAGTAAAACATGCCCTGTCCTGTAACAAGAACACGGAAGGACAGGGAGGACGTGACCCCCAGTGCAACCTGACAGTAATGGCACTGCTCTGGGAGAAGCATGACTGTACACTCTCTGGAAACTAGGTGTTTAATAACTCTGCATTGCCTTCTCCCTCAAGGAATAATAGCACCTGAAGGAAGGGTGATCTAGCAGACCCAGTACTATGCTGCTCTGAATGTGGTCTGCAGACCAGCAGCAAAAATCTCACCTTGGGGGCATGATGGAAATACAGAATCTCAGACCCCACCCAGCCCTGCTAAATCAGACTCTGTCTTTAAAAGACTGCATATCCAGGAGTAGCAGGCCTTTGACTGCAGAGAGACAGGAAAAAGCCCAGAGAGGGTTAAGAGTAGAAAGACCCAGTGAGGTCATTTAAGAGTACCTTAGATGGCAGGTGTTCATTGCATCTACTAATTTCTTAACCAATTATTATCTGACAGTCAAGGAAAGAAAACTAGAGACCTAGAGACTACAATGTGTGACGTGGTGCCAAAACTATCCTGCTGATCCCAGAGTGTGGCCCACGTGATTTTCAGCATATAACCATTCATAAGTGAACTAGAAAGCCAGTGGACTTACCCACCTGCCACTTCCCCCACCAAATCCTTGACTACTACCCCTTGTCCCTATGAGGCCTTTCATGACAATCCTAACCCCCACCCCCATCTTCCCTCCTCAGGAGAAATTGTTTTCTACTTTATTCTCAGCATAAAGTAGGCACTCAATAATTGTGTGCCAAATAATGAACGTGTTGTGCTAGCAGGCTTTGATCAATTAGTGATTGTAATTGAAGCTGAATGTAATTAATTATGTAATTTGGTGCCGTTCAAGTTGAATTTTACTAAAATTACATCCTGAAAACGGGGTTAGAGGAAGGTTTGCTGATAGAAATTAAGGAGCTATGAGAAAAGATTCCATGTACAGCAGGTGCACGTTGCGCTGGACTCTCTGCCAACAATAAAGATTCACCTGGCTGTGTTAACTAGCAGGTTCCGATCCTGAATCCCATTTGAACAGAGTCCAAAATCAAGGACTTCACTACAGTCCCAGGTCTATGCAGTGGTGGGCACTCTCAAGCAGTGGACTCGGTCAATCGGGGGACATTCATTTGCCTTGATCTGTTTCTACAGCTGAGTGTTTTCCACTTTTCATGCCACATGAATCTCTTTTCTACTCTCACAGGTTCAGAGGTGTTCGAGCAAAAGGAACTTTAGGGCATCTTTAGACCAGTGGTTTTCATACCGATCAGACCCAACAATATATATATAGTTGTGTAGGTATATTATAGTTTCTGTGGATTTCACATCATAATATAAATCCACTTCATTATATAGTTATGTATATATATAATTTTTTAAGTCAGATTAATATGATATAGGTGGGTCACACTGGCCATTCAAACACAGATTCCACATTGCCATTGGTTATGTGTTTTTCTAAACTGGTGAACAATAATCCTAAGGAAAACAAATCATCCATCAATTCTCCTGGTGATTGCATTCCTGTAGAATTCAATGGGTATTAAAACCATGCAAAAATGCTTTGCCTTTACATGTAAAACAGAGATGGTTTGTAGTTCAGTTCATTAGAAGGATCATAAGGGTTTACTCATCAGTACTTTCACCACGTGAATATCCTGTGAGGCATCTGGAAATCACACAGGTCACAGGAAAATTCCTTGTCTAGTGAAGACTGTGCTCTGCATAGGAATACATCTAGTGTCCTTGACTCCACTGCTTGATGCCAGAAAATACCCCCAGTCATTGTGATCACTAAAAATGTCTCCACACATCTCCAAAAAGTACCTGGGGGTGGGGGGGGACCAGCACCACCCCCTCCAGAAACATTTATGTAACCCAGTCTCCTTAATTTGCAGTTGAGAAACAAGAGGGTGAGGGAGGAGGACATTTGCCCTAAGTGACCAGCCAGCCAGCACCCACAGTTCTCTGGACTCCCAGCCCAGGAGCCCTCTAGTTCCATGCTGTAGCTTTCCAAGCTGAACACTGTCAGAGGAGATCCGGCTGTTGCTCAGAAATCCTTTGGGTTCTAATGTATGGACTGAGGATGGCTTCCCACATCCCAGAAGATCAAACTCCCTGCAAAAGAAAAATTGGCCAGTATCAGAAAGGCCTCTAAGCTAGGGAATGACGTCCCAATGCCTTTAAATCAATCTGTTGAAATGAGCCCAAGATGTCTCCTCCCCATCACCAGAAAGCTAGGCATGTTTTGTCACTGTGGAGTAGTGAGCTTGTTTGTCCATGTGCATCAATGAGAGCCCTGAAACTATGCCAGGTAAAGAAAGGATCTTACTTTGAGAACAAAAACAGCAACTGGCCATTACATGCCAACACTAGTCATTCAGTAGCAGTTGACTGCTACGCTATGGTAAGAAGGATTCTAGAGTCATATCCCAGCTTGACCCAAAAGGACACAGAAATCAGTGTGTAGAATTGGCATTCATAGATCATGGTAAGGGTTGGCAGCACCATGCCAGGTATTTGCCATACCTTTTTTAGAACCCCAGGCAAATCCTACCTATTTTCCTAGGTCAAAAGTTTGTTACCTTTATCGATGATGGTCTATTTCATTCCTCTGGATTCTTTTGTTTAAAATTTGAGGCAGATGCCCCCTGCCTGATGGTTGTTGACACAGTTCAATCCTGAGATAAATTGCTACAAGTGGTATTATTAGGACCTTGCCTCAGAATTTCACTCACTCAACTCAGTACACACGAATTGAGCATGTTATTTACCAGTCATTGGCAGGCCTGTCATACTGCATATAAGAATCATCCTTTTTCAAGGTCCCTAATTCATAAAATAATATGCATCACACAAAACTCAACATTAATACCCACCATTTTCCATCTGAAATTGATGTGCCCTTAGTTAAGAGATCAAGATGACACAGTGCATAACAATTGATTGTAATCAGTGTCTTGAATGTTTCTTGCTAGGACAGCTATGTTTTGAGGAAAGTGTCTTTAGACAAATGGCTGAATATCGGTTATCTTTAAAGTTAATGAAAGTATGTAACCTAGAAAAAGACATCTATAAGAATACAAACTAGTCATTCAAAAAAGCTGCCTGCTTAATAAATACTCATTATAAATACAAAATTAGGTCAAATGCTCTTGCATGAATTGGTTTTAAAATGAAAAAAAAGGCAAAAAATAATCAGTAAGTCAAATGGATCTGAAAATATTGAAGAATACTTAATTTAAGGTGAACTGGTCTTTGGGAGAATCGATCCTTAGGCAAAAGGGTTTTCGGCAACATGACTGCGCAAGCTGGCTTTAGGTGAAATGAATAAGAGCCAGTTTGGTAGGACAAAACCAGAGGCAAGGAGGACAGGGAGGGGGCCAGATCTGAACCAGGATGGCGGTGGTAGGGAAGTGGGGGGACTGCTGAATAGAAGACACACAAGGAAGCGGAGTCTTTGGGGGGATTCCATGAGGGTCAAGGAGGGATAAAGGCTGACTCCTGCCTTTTAGACCCGGGTAACTGCTGGTGGTGCCACACGCCGAGAGAGTGAATGCATGCCGCTTGGTCAAAATGAAATTTGGGGAAATACTGGCCCAAAGAGAAACACAGAGCTGGTCTGATTAAATTTTGCTTCCATTCCAGATGGAGCTGCCAACCGGCATCACTTGTCCCAAAGAGTCGTTTAAATTCCTCCTTCTCCTCCCCGAGCACAGACACCCAGCTCATCACTGCCTCCACCTGAATAGCCTCCCTCCTTACCCAAAGCCAGCTCCTTTTGTCAGAGAGGCCACAGGCCTGTCCAGGCAGGCATCAAGTCCAGTCCATTTTGTTTCTCCACTCCTCTCCCCAACAAATGGGCGTTGAAGGAATGCATGCTACACGCATGAATTAAGGCATGTGTAAGTCACCACACAACCTCCAAATAAAAGGCCTACTATGGCCTCCACTGTCCTGCTGTCACAGAGATTGCAAGAGACAAATCTGTGTTCCTTGCCCTCCAGGGAATGCACAGGGCAGGTAGATAACAGCATGTGGATGATGGGAGTGAAGAGAAGAGTCTGGACAACTGGGAGAAAGAGGCGGCTGATCAGCAATATCAGACTGGTCTTAAGAGGTGCCCTACAGAAGGCAGGGCTTGAGAGCTGTCACAAATGTAGAAAGCAGATGGCTTGGCTATAAGGAAAAGCAGAGAGAGGCAGAGTGAACAAGAACAAGGCCAGGGAGAGGGGTGAGCCTGGTGTCTGTAAAACATCAAGATCAGCCTGCTTAGGAATTCCACAACCCAGACAAGGAAAGAAACCCTTACATGAGCTCTCAACTCACTCAACCAGACATGTGAAAATAGGGAGACACAGAGAAGAGAAGCTTCTGCACACACAGTCCAGTTCCCAAACTGGTCCCTGGTCCAGCATGGGTTCTGTGAACTGAGAGCTCAGTCCTCAGGCCACTAGGGAACACCTGCCTTTACCGTAAGTGCTCCCAGGGTTGTCTCTATCAAACTAACACTGTAATTAAAGAAAGAGCTCCACCAGCTCTCTGGGGGTAACCCGTGGAGAGCAACAAGCATAATCAATAAGAATTAAGCCTATGTCAGCCACATAGCCAGTTTCTAAAAACCCCATGGGTCATTAGAAAACAGGCATGACTACTATAAAAAACTTATCCATAAAACTGGCATCCTGCCAGGATGGCATAGGCCTTTTGGTTGATTTTGACCAGAAAATGACCTATAAAGTAGCCCTTACTCTCACTGTCTCAACCACAGTAGCAAGAACTTACTGTCATTTAACCATTTGCTCTTGTTCAGCTCTCTGGAGAGTGTCCAATCTATAATCATCTCTTTATTTTCTATCCCTGTAGGTCTCTATTATTTTCCTCTAGACTTCCTCCAGGCTTTCCATGTCCTCCAAACATGGGTCCAGGGCCCTTCAAGGTAATAACTGTAAGAAGAAGGACTCTTTGGCTTAAAAATAAGATACCCAACTTAAACCAATTTATACAAAAGAGAGGGAGGCAGATTTATGAGCTCATGTAATAAAAAAAATCAAGGATGAACCTGGCTTGCAGGAATGGCTGGATCTAGCAGTTTAAAGGATGAGGCAGGTGAGACTGACACTGGAATTTAGCAATAGTACAAAGGTAGTTATTCTCCATAGCTCTGAAAGTTGCAGAAAGGTCCCTGGAGTCCTGAGCCCAAACCAGAACCAATCTCTGTAGCCAGAAAGGTAGTCATCTGTCTATGCCCATGGTTGTGGGAGATCCTGGATCAGCACACTTGCAGGAATGGGTGTCCCTGCAGGAAAAAGTTCTAAGACTGCAAGGGGTGCTGGGTAGATAAGCTGTCCACTTGAGTGCTGTGTATCTGTTAAGACTTTTAGTCAGCATTCCACTGTCCCTTTCATGGGCACTATCTATTCACATTCACCACAACCCTCTGAGAAGGGCAGGCTATGGATAGCCACCCCATCTCACAGCGGGGGAAGTGGAGGCTCAGAGACCAAAGGTGCCTGTCCAGTAACAGCAGAACTAGGACAATGGATCTGACCTCTAGTTGCCTGGCCCAGTGGGGGTGGCACTGACCCTTGCCCAGAGAACCCAGTGCAGGCCAAAGGTACGAAGAAGATCAGGGCCTATTCTGGACATACCCTGCCATCAGATTATTATGGACACAAACTGTTACAAGTCAGAACTCACTTTTAATCAGCTCACTAAAATATCCCGGATGTTTATGGTTTCTCTCCTGAACCCCCTCACAGTCCTGTCACTTTTTCCTGATACTTAGAACAGAGAGGAAGACGTAAAAAATGGAAGAACTCCTCTATATTCCTACTGACTATGGGCAAAATGGAATCTCTGTCCACATTAACTCCCCTTACAAGGATTTCCCTGGGTTTGGTGGGGTAGGGGGTGGGGATATCCCAGTATCTAGATGAGCCCAAGAGGCTTGGTGTCTGAGGTCCCACTGGCCAGATGAGTTCTCAGCCATACAGGCCCATCCTTTGCAAAGAGATGACTTATTCATGGGGTGCCCCTGCCCAGCTGCAGTCCTGTAGGAGGCACAGAAACCTACCACTGTAGGAACCCACCAGCTCTAGACTGAGGGGGCTGTAGGAAGGAAGGGAGGGTCCAGGCTCTAGCAGGCTCAGTGAAAACAGTCCAGTCTCATGAGGAAATTGGGAAGTCAGGGTTGAGAGCCCAAGCTCTGGCTGCAGACCACCTTACTTCAAAGCCAGGCTCCACTGCTCACTGCCTGTGTGCCTCCAGCAAGCAACCTAAGCCTTCTGGGCCTCAGTTTACTCACCTGTACAAAGGGATAATAGTGGCCCATAAATCCCATAGGGTTGTCATGTGAAGTAAGTAAAACTGAATCCATGCAAAGAGGTGAGCATATGGTCAGAGCATATTAGCATACAGTCAATACATATAGCTATTATTATTGCTGTTGTTATTTTATTACATATTGATGACTACTTCTACTCAGAACAAAGCTGACCTCAGCATTCTCAAGCCTACCACAGGACTCAGTGGTGTGGTAGACGGAACGGTGCTCCTCTCTCCCCCAAAGAGGAACCTGCAAATGCAACCTTACATGGCAGACAAATGAATTTGCAGGAGTGATTAAATTCAGGCTTTGACAATGGGGAGATCTTCCTGGATTATCCAGGTGGGCCCAAAGTACTCATAAGGTGCTTACAGGAGGCAGGCAGAGGGTCAGGGTCAGAGGAGGAGCTATGACAAAAGAAGCAGAGGTAGGAGGGGTACAGCCCTGAGCCGAGGAAAGTTAGGAATCCTCTAGAAACTGGAAAAGCCTCCTCCTCTAGAGCTTCCAAAAAGAATGCAACCTGTCCAATGCCTTGATTTTTGGACTTTTGACCTCCAGACTGTAAAATACCAAGCTTGTGTTGTTTTAAGCTATTGAGTGATGAGGATCACTGTGACCTTGACCACCACCTTCAAGCCATGGATGGAGGGAGCAGGGAGCATTTGATTAAAGAACGCTCAGAAGAAAGCCTCCCCATGCTCTAAAAGCATCCCCTTCACATTTATGTCTTCATCACATATTTATCACATGTCTACTCTTGCGAATAGCCCATGGCGACACTCAACAAGGGGCTTGCCCAACACCCGGGCTCCCTCCATCCTTCTGGTGGGCTGTCCCAAGCCTGTTGGATTTTCATGGGTGAAAGAGTCTGAGTCCATTTTTCATGTTGACCACTGACAGCTTTCAAGCCCTGCCCCTCCCTCTCTCTTTTGCCCCAAGTCTAGGCAAGCCGGTAAGAAAGCCCAAATGCTGGCTCCCTTGGCACCTGTGGGAGAAGTTCAAACCATTTACCCTCTGGCCCACATGTGGGAGCCCTCATCCTGGTCCCAACCCGCCACCACCACAATAAAAGCCAGAGTCACCCCTCCATATCGCATTCACATTTCACTCCAGACCAAACCTAAGCCCTTCTTGGGGAAACCTTTTGCTAGTTATTATCAGTAATAAACTTTATTTCACATCTATCAATTCCTATGTGTCATTCATTCCAACATCCACAAATGCCTCCATAGGAACCTGATTAGCATTCAGCAGGGGATACTAGGTGTCCAAATAAATCATATTGTGCTTATTGCCTCAAAGTCACAAGATAACTGCTATAGTTCCAGACATTCAAAACCATACAACATTCAAGAAGGAACAGGAAACCACTAACTATACCCTTATCTATTTCTAAAGAAAAATTTCTCAGAAGCTCTCCAGAAGATTCCCCTTCACCTCTCATGTCATGTGTCACCTCTACCTGCAAGGGAGCCTGGGAAAGCAAGACCTCACTTTTCCAGTCTCTCAAGTAGAGGGCAGGTAAGAGCTAAGGGTGTTGGGAATAGTGTTTCATTAGCCATGGGAGCTAATAAAAATAAACAACGTTTACTGAGCACTTACCATGTACCTACTCTCCAAGAACTTCTGCAACTTCATTGCATATATTACCTAACTTGATCCTCCCAATGACCCTATGAGATAGGTACTATCATCCCCACTTTTCAAATTGAGGAATTGAGGCCCAGAGAGATTGGGTTCCTTGCCCAAGATCACACAGAACTCTGAGGGCAACAGGATTTGAATTCAGGCCAATTCTACAGCACAGGCCCTTAATTACTACCTTAAATGGCCTCCCTCAGTGGATGACAGCCACTGTCAACAAATGTTTGTCGATACTCTGATGTGCTCACATTTGGCACAAAAAGGAGCAAGCACCTAGAGGCCAGGCAGGGAGCCCCCGCCAACCCCCACTGACCATACACAGACCTGGCAGCTCCAAAAGGGAAGGGAATAGCCAGAGCCCCTGACCTCTGTCGCTAACTCACCAGCCTGGGGAGTCTGAAAGACTTCATGTTCCAACCAGCATTAGCCTTGGGAAGAAGTCTGTGCTGCTGACACTCCAGCCCTCCGACCTTCCCTCTCCATTATCACCCACCTAGAGAAAGGGCCACCAACCACTTCCACCATTTGTGGCTAGGGGTCATGGTTTGAAAGTCAATGAGACTCTGACTTGCCCCCTCTGGGCACAGGAAGGTAGCTGCCAGCTCAGGCTGGTGCAGAGGATGCCAGGCCCACCACTCAGGGGTAACTGACCAGAGGGCTCCTGGCCAACACCCCCACTGATGACTTCCATTTCTAGAACAGCAAGTGCACATGGAAAACAAAAACTCTAGTGCCAGGCCTATGTTGTGGGGGACAGGGCTCAACATCCACACTTCTGGATCCATTTGTTGTATCCATTTGTCATTCTGTTTGGGTGTATGCTTAAAGTGTTAATTTGTGGTGAGTGTCAGCATTCAAACTATACTACCCTGCCATTTTTACTACCTTGTGTTGGCATGTCTCCATTTTAAAAAATTCCTGGAAGCCTTTTAATTTGGAAATAGCCAGGCCTTAATTTCAAAGAGACTGTGCCTATGCCCACATGTGGAGGAGTTCATAAGCTGCACTTCCTCCTTCCCCAGAAGACACCAGGTAGGTGTGCGAGCAGGGTACCCCACCCTGGCTGGGGAGCTTTAAAGAATAAAAACAGGAAATCATGATGTCATGTTTCCCCTATATGATGTGATGAGACTGGCCCTTCACCTCTGTGGAATTCTTCCCCAAATCCATAACCCTATTATAATCACAAGAAAACAACGGACAAACCAAAATTGAGAGACATTGTACCAAATTCCTGAACTGTCCTCTTCCATGAAAAATGAGGGAAACCTAAACAACTCTCACAGAGCAGAGGAGACCAAGGAGACACAACGACTGAATGTGACATGGTAACACAGGGAGGACATCAGTGGGAAAATGAGTGAAATCTGAATCGAGAAGCTAATAGTACTGTACTAATGTTAATTCCTTAGTGTTACAAAGGTATAGTGGTTATATATGATGTTAATATCAGGAAAAGCTAGGGGGAAGGGTATGTAGGGACCCTCTATGAACTATCTTTGCAACTCTACTGTAATTTTAAAGTTATGTCAAAATGAAAAGTTAAAAGCAAAGCAAAATATAATTCAAAATGCCCAGCCCTCATTCAAACCTTAAATTAAACCACAATCTTGGGCAATCAAAGCTTTCCTGTGATTCCTGTGTGCAGGTAGGTTTGAGAACCTGGAGGGCTTATTAAAACAGATTGCTGGGCTTTTGTTTCTGATTCAGAAGAATCATCTCCCAGGTTTGGCTGCTGCTGGTCCAGGACACCTTCAGGGGCACTTGCCTGTATCCTTACAACTTAAAGTGTGGGCCACAGACCCACCCAGACCCACTGAGTCGGACTCTGTGTTTGAACAAGAGCCCAGGTTATTGATTTTTACATGAAAGTTTGAGAAACACTGTTCTAGAATGAAGGAGCAGGGAGAGAGGATGGAGAAATGGGAGCTGGAATGGCAGAGGTCAAGGGTTTACTACCCAACACTTTGCCGGTCTTAGCAGCCTGCCTTCCCTCCCACCTATGGGAAAGAGAAAATCGGAAGGCACATCAGAGGAACTACCAGGTCACTATTAAGCCAAAGGCAGACCGGACAGAGTGTTTTCTGCCCCCAGCAGTGCTGGCCAGGGGCACGGTGACCTGGCAGGGCAGGGCGAGCTGATAGGAGGTGCTGAGGCAGCCTCCAGAAAAACCAGGCCAGGAGCAGTCGCTGCAGGAAAATGGGCATCACAGCTATAGCCCAAGGTTTATTTAATGCTTACTCTGCTGAAGGCTGACCCCACCCCCTTTACAAAAGGGGAGAGGGCCAACTAGTCAGTGCAGCTTATAACAGGCCTCACTTCACAGGAAGGAAGGACAGAGGAAATGAGGTGAGAACAGCCTTTTTGAACAAATGGGCTTTCACCAAAATGTCTGCAGACTTCAGGCTTAGGAGACTGGGCCTCCCACAGTTCCCTTTGGCCAGTTATCAGTAGCAGCCACCCCCAGTCACCTGGCATTCAAAGCCTCTCCTTAACTGTCAAGATCCTTCTGATGCAGCCCAACATACCATTGCTCCAACAGGCCAGGCTGCAGAGAACACACCACTCTCTGTGGCTGTTTGTCCAATTAGGATCTTGCCCAATCACCAGCGCCCAAATGCAGACCCTAGCTCATCCTCATGGCTGTATCTCGAGATCACTGAAACCCCAGGGTCTTTCTGCTTGGCTCTGTTTGACCCTCCTCATATTTGCTTATACTGAGGGTAATTCTGAACCTCCTACCAAGTCCTGCCCCTAAGTGTTGGATTGGGTGCCCCTTGGAGGCACTTTGGTTCCCTGCAATGTCATTAGATGCTCACATTCTTGGAGGCCTCAGCTGTAACAGGAGGGCCCTGGGCTGCCTATAATGCTGAAAATGGCATCTCTGAACTTGGGAGTCGGCTCAGACTCTGAGGAAATTAACCTGGCAGTCAAATAAGGCCACATGCCTCATGGAAGCTGAGTGGCACATGTAGTTTTTTTAATACACAGATTTCAACATCCCTAAAAACAAAGTATTATGAGATTCTAAATAAGTGTATGTTTATTAAGCGTTTACTAAAAGCTAGGACATTTGAACTTACTATGAGCTGAGCACATATCTGAGAGGATCTAGACAGAATGTGCCAGAGAGCTGGAATTTCCCCTCCACCTAAAAAGAGGAGGCGGGCAGGGAATAGCCATGCTGCCCCAGTCAAAGAAGCCAACACCTAAGTTGAGTAAGTATCCAAGTGTTAAAAAAGGAAACACTCTTCAGAGTTGATGGTGACTTCCTGACACCCTGTCTTTGCTGGGAAAAAAAAGTCATGGGATTTTACTGGGATACACCAAACCCAAATCAATTCATGGCAAATTTCACAGGACAGAGAAGGGATCAGGGCAAAGGTACCACACAGAAACTCATCCAAGCTATCTCTGAACTGCATAACAGAGACTGGGAGAAAATCCCCTCCTATGGCTCTGGACTCCAGGGATGGCCCCGCCTGGTCAAGCAGTAGACACAGTCAACAAAGACATAGGCCAGCAGCACAGGAGGAGAAGGCACCAGGGTGACTGCTATGTAATAGAGAATCCGGCCTTTCTCCCTGGTTTCCAGGAGATAATCTCTCACTCCTTGGAATTTCTCAGTGACAGAAGTACATTTGTTTTTCATGCTGTGCCCCTTAGATCACACCCAAGTTTATACTAGATGACTCAGAATGAGCCCCACCTTCTCTGAGGGAGGGAGGGAAGAGGAGCTGCAGATGGAGTTCAATCATGTGGTCAATGATTCAATCAATCATGTCTATGTAATGAAACCCTGATAAAAACTCTGAATGCTGAAGCTCAACAAACATAGATATGCTGAGAGGGTGTGCCCCAATTCCACAGGAGAAGACTTGGAGGCTCTACATTCCAGACCTTCCTAGACCTCGCCTTATGTCTCTTCATTTGACTGATTTGTAGCTTTTATAACAAAACGAATCACAAGTATAGTGCTTTCCTGAGTTCTGTGGGTCATTCTAGCAAATTTTTGAATCTGGGGGCTGTAGGAACTCCCACATTTGTAGTCGGTTGGTCAGAAGTACAGTTATCCTGGGGACCCCCAAACCTGCAGCTTGGGTCTGCAGTGAGGACAGTCACATGGGGACTGTGTCCTGGAGCCTGTGGAGTCTACACCAATGCTGGGTGGTGTCAGAATTGCATAGCAGTTTGTAGTGCCCCAGGTCCATCCTATCTTAGGTCTCAGCGAACATCCCGGACTCCATCTGCATTTCCAGGACTTTCTGTCTCCTTTACCTATCCTCTCCCCTACCTCCACTGAAAATCCAACTTCCTCTGTAATCAGGGTTTTTGAGAACCAGTTCAGGCACATGTGACAGCTCAGGGAGCAAGTGTGACCCACCACTACAGCACTGTGGAATACAAACCGAAGCATGGGCCACCGCTTAGCAGCTGTGCTTGACTTCAGGCAAATTACTAACCCTCTCTGAGCCTCAGTTCACATCTCTGTGAGATGAGGCTAGTGGGCCCTCCCCCTCATAGGGCTGATGGTACAATTCAGTGATGTAACTTATTTACAAAGAGCCAGACATGGTCTCACACATGTGGAAGGCATTCAGTAATCACCAGCCAACTCCCCTCCGACTTTCAAACTGCCCTGTACCCCAAACTCTCCCAAACTTTCTACTATCCCTAGATAACTGTTTTGAGAGTGCCAGGCCCACTGACAACATGCTGATGGTTTAGATCCCAGGACACAAGGAAACCAACCATTAAACCAAAAGTGGAAAGCAAGTAACCATTACCTTGAACAAAAAGGACATTTATATTTACTTCAGTGGCTGTAAAAGACACCATAAAATATAATATGCAGCAGGCATCCTCATGATTAATATGAGATCTTGCAAATTATTCTCTCAGGTCCCTGGGTGCATCCAACTGGTCACTAAGAACAATTAATTCTTTCAGGAAATGAAGTGATTGCAAATAGTCTCTGGTCAGTGGAAAATCTGCTTGTATTGTGAATAAAGAGCATAGAAAATGAGACTCAAATTCAGAGTTTTTCTGCCCCTGTGAATGGGGTGAAGTAAGATTAAAGAGACTTAAGTACAATTACTACCTGTGAGCACAGGTGCTCAGTGATGGTAGGACCTGCCAAATCTGGGGTTTGGGGATGTGGAGACCACCCAGATGCAGAAGACAGAGCAGAATTTGGGGATGTCCCAGACACGGGAGCAGGTGGGTGAGCTGGGGGTGATGCCATGCTGGCAGCAGGCAATAAGGTGGAAGTTCAGAGTCCAGACAGGGCACATGGGGGTTTCAGAGGGGAACCCCAACCACAGTGACCAAAGTTTAGACTAGAATCTCCAGGGCTAGGGGTGAATGAAGAACCAAAGAGCTACATCAGGAAGCAATTAGAACAAATCAGGTGCCAGGTCACAGGCAAGGTGAGGACCCAGGAGAACCAAAATCACATGTTTCAGCTGAGCCTCTCGGGTCCTGGCCTTGGGCTTCTTAGCTTCTCTGACCACGGTCTCAGAATCCTGAAAGGTGAGAAAATGCAGGAAGTGGCCAACAGTGGAAAGCTGGTAGGATTACAGGGTTAAGGTGCCAAGCAGACCACGACGGAGCATAGGGTCCAAGCCTACTCTTACTTACCGGCCAAGGTGGCTTCACTCCCAACCTGTGGTAGTGATCTCACCGATTAAGCCCTTGCCGGAAACTGTGCCAAGGTGTTTACTGAGACACAGTACATAAAACACCAAAGGGGTCACCGTGAGAGCAGTGAGCTCACGGCTGCAGTGGAGCACACCTCAGAGGCCAAGCCACCTCACTGAAGTGTAATGCCTCTGCGGAGTGGCAGGGCAAAGAGAGGGAATCTGTTCTCTAGCCAGCTCAGAAACCATGCTCTCCTCTGACAAAGTCAAACTTCCTACACGTTGAATGTAGGAATGCATGTAGGAATTCAGTGGGATTCATGGTCCACCCTGACAAAAGGAAAGGTTATTGGGCGTGGGGGGACATTCAACCCTATGGCACACCCCTGGAGTGGGAATGCAGACTGTCGTACTATCTCCCTGGTAAAGAGAGAAACCTACTGCCTGGTACAGCTTGGGGACCCAGAGACAAGGCGTTCGGAGGTGGGGTATAATGGTGCCAGGGACAGTGACTGTGGGGCTCCAGGCCACCATGTGACAGAAACCAGGCAAGCCGGCGGAGACACAACCAAAGAATGAGGAATGTGAAGTCTGCTTGCCCGCAACAGGCCACACACCAGAAAGGAGGAGCAGCGAGTCCTCAGTGTGGAGCAGGCAACAGCCGGCAGAGCAGGGCCAAGAGCCAGCCAGCCAGCCTCAGCCCCTTCACACGCAGTGCGAGTTCATGAAGGTTGATCTGCCATAAGCGGAAGGCTTCGCTGACGGAGATCTGGGTCCTTCTGAAGAACGAACAGGTACGCTTCCTCTTGTGCCTGCAGGAGGGGCAAGAAGGAAGGAGAGAACGAGAGATGAAGAGGCAACAGCACTCAGTACCACTTAGAAAAACAGAAGGTTTGCCAGCTCACCAGCTCCCTGCCCCAGTGGGTGACTCCTGTTCATACCATTATACCACTGCCCAACAGGGACCAGAGGAGCTCAGCTATCCCAAAGGAGTTTTCCTTTAAGTGGAGAGAGCAAAAGGAGGTGTTTCACAGGGTATCAAAAGGACCATGGACCCATTGGGAACAACTTTCCAATGTTGCTCTTTTTCTAAACGTATACTCAACATACGCCAATCTGCAATCCCACAAACTCAAATACAAAGCCTTCCCAAATGTTCTGAGGGTAAGAGTCACGTGGAAGATAGGTCAGAGAGGCTGAAGCCATTATGGATTCAGCCCAGCTCAATGCCTTCTTGCACCAACAAAAGGACATGATGAAAATTGGTGTTTAGGAAGATTACCTGGTATTCGAGACTTTGTTTCCTGAACCCTCAGAGGAAGAATAAATCATGTCCAGCCTTTCCCATGTGCAGTCTATTTTGTGTACTCTAATTCGATATTTGAGAGTGGGCATGATGCATGTGCTTAACTCTCCCTTCACCAGTTTGCCAGAAGGACCCACTCCCGCCTCGGAGGGATGGGCCAGGAGTCGACCACAGTCCAGGCCTCCTCTCTCCGGTGAGAACATTCAGCCAGAGCATGGCCCTCCCATGTACCTGCCACACACAGGCAGAAGGACCCAGAACCGTCACTCTTCTACCAACCACCTCCCTGAGGAAGCACCCTTCCCTCCCTCATCAACACAGCAACAGCGCTGAGGCATCTAAAAAGATCTCTGAGATCCCAAGAGAACCTGCTGGCGACACTTTCCTGAGTCACAGCCACACCCGCAGGGAAAAGAACGCTGGCCCCACTGCCTGGCCAGTCCTGGGGAGAGAGGTCCTGGGATCAATCAGAGACAGGTTGTACATCAAGGCCTTCTGATCCCAAGCCCAGGAACACTTAGATGGGGCTGAGACTCTCAGAAAACATTTCAAACTTTACTGAAGGTATAAATAGCCTGGGAAGCTTGACCAGGAGGGTGAGGTCCTGGAAACCGCCATCTTTGACAAGTGTAGGTGGCTCTGTGGACCACCCAAAAACAGTGCCCTGAGGCATCAGCAAATTCACCAGACCTAGTTTCTGCCCCTAACTTTCCCTGCAAGGAGAGCTGTAGACTGGGGAGCTCAGGCAGGGCCCTGGGGACTGGTGGGACAAAGTGGTGGCAAATGGAACCCCTGGGGCCAGCCAGAGAGCTGGGAGGAGAGGAGAGGCCAGAGCCCACACTCACGCAGCCAGTGCTCTGATGCAGCAACGTGACATGCTGAGGAAGGAGCTGGAGCTGGCACGGGTGCTGAGGGCAGCCTCAATGCCACGCAGCAGGTCATTGGTCTTGAAGATGAGAAGCATCTGGCGCGGCACGTCGTTGAGGAGCTGGCTGATCTGGGGGAGGTAGTTGGCTGCATTGTTGCGGATCTCTGAGTCCTGAAACAGCAACAGAGAGACAGAAATGGACAGCTGGTGTGGGAGGTGAGGCCCAGGGTGGTGGGTGTCCAGGCAGCCTCTGACCTGAGGGGCTACAAGGAAGCTCCAAAAGGGAGTTCTAGCACTGCTGCCCTGGCACCCCAGAATCCTCCCCAAAGGGACTCTTAGCACCAGGGGCTTTGTAGCCTGACAAACCTGGATGGGACATCTCACCTAAATTCTGGCCCATCACTGAACGCACTACAGGAGCACATCAGTGGAGCCAGGCTGCGTTTCTGCTGCCTCTGTTGTCCCTGTCTCCCTCAGCCAAGGCCCCTGATTCCCATCCCGGAAACCAGCACTGATCAGGGCAGGAAGTCCACCTCCCCACCAACCCTTCGATGAGGCTGGAGTCGGCCAGCCTCTCAGGCCAGGGGGCCACCCTCCTGTTACTCTCCAAGGCTTCTTCCCTAGCCACACTTTCAGGCCAGGCCGGGAAGGAGGTCTGCAAGTGGGAACTGGCTGAGTCACGGCCCCCACCATCCCTTCAGCCAAGCCCAGGCTGGTAAAGCTCATAGGTCTCAGCTCCTGACCCAACCCAACTCCAACATCCTGCCCTTTCCCTGCCTGATCCCATGCCCACCAGGCCTACCGAGGGCTAGTGCTGCCCACATAGGCCTGCCACTGTCCTCCGTGCTGGAAGCTGTCTCAGCCCACCAAGTGCTGAAGTTGTGATGCCCAAAGAGCAGGATCCAAGGCTAGCCCTCAACCCAGCCTGTTGTACAAGTTTGGGGTCTGGCTTCCCACTCTTTCCTGTCCCTGAGTTTTGCCTGGCTCTGCGCAGACACTGAACATGACAGTACAGCTCTGACCCTTCTCAGCCTCCAGAGAAATGACAATGGTGATGACAATGCCAACACACACTGAATATTCACTAAGTGAGCTGTGCACAGGTATCAGCTCAGTTAATCTTTACAACAACCCTATCAGGGAGTGTATCACCCCTATTTGGGGGGGAGAAACTGAGGCACTGAGAAGTTAAGTAAGCTGCTCACAGTCCACAGCTAGTAAGTGGTGAACCAGGATTCAAACTCTAGCAGTCTAGCTCCTGAGCTCATGCCTTCACCACCAGGCTATCCTGCCTCTCAGCTCACAGCGGGACTGTGTGACCCTCGGTAAGTCCTTCCATCTTTTCCAACCCATGTCCTCACCTAAAAACGGAATGCTACTGCCCTCCACGTCCACCTCCCAGCAGTACCAAGAGGGTCATCAGAGGTAAGGGATGGGGAGGCGGTCGGTGCCAATCGAAGTCACGATGAGGACCCCAGAGTACTGCCAGAGGCTCCACCACCTGCCTGCTTTCTGCAGCAGAAGCAGAACTCTCAGCCCCTTCAGGAACATGTGTGAGCTGCTGCTGAGTTGATGTGGAACTTGAAATGTCCCTCAGGCAGCAGCTATCAGACTAGAACATCTCCACGAAGCCAGACTCCAAGAGGCCATCTCCCTCCTCAGTGCCTTCTGCCATAGCTGTAGGGCTAAGATCAAGGCCCTGCTCACCACAGACACCCACCTCTCAGCAAGGTCAGGCCTGGCCTTGTGGCAGCCCCTCTCTGCCCAAACAGAGTACATGTGCCCACCCAGGCTACCTTGCAGAGCATCTCTCAGAGGACAGCCTCCAAGGGTGGACACATCCTAATGGTGGGTATCTGCAACAGACCCTGCTGGGTGCCTACACAGCACCCCCATTCTCCTTGTTAAAAGAACCCACTATTGTTCACTTGACCCCTGGGGCATGCCCTTCAGGGAAGCAGAGCCCGTGCCCAGCCCCAAGGAGAGAATCTTGATTGATTGATCTCAACCGATGACCACTCTGAGCTCAATGCCGCTGCCAAGTGATTGTGCTTCTGATCTGGCCAATGAGACACAAGGAGGAGTCAGCTGGGGACTTCTGGGAAAGCTTTTCTTTCTCTTAAGAAATGTTGCATGAGAAGAAATAGCCCCTTATTTTCACCACAGAATGAAGATATAAAACTAGGAACTGCCATGGTCATCCTGGAGTCGAGAGAGGAAAGCCCAGAATCCTGAGACTCTTGATCTACTCAAAAACCAACCTGGACCCACCCACCTCCAGGCTTCTTATTATGGAGAGACCAAATCACTGATTGTTTAAGCCACTTCTGGTTGGGAAAATATCCTCTGTGATACCATGTTGGAGGTTCCCTAATTCTCAATAAGACTAGGACACAGAAGAACTGAGCCCTTACATCTCAGGCTGCTGGCCCGGAGTAACCAGGTTTCTTCTCTCTGGGCTTTTGTCCACAGTGAGCAAATGGAGTCCGTGTCTCCAGAACCTACACAAACACCTCTCTACCAGACCTGGTCCTAGGGCTGCAGGGACCTTATAAAAAGATGTACAAGACAGGACCCCTACCCTCCAGGTATACACCAACTAGTTAGAGTTATTTTAAAGATACAAGTAACTACTCTGTGAGGAGTATAAGGTACTTGCCCAGAAGTGATACAAGTACGAAGGGACCACTTTTGGCAAAGGTGGTGAGGAGAGGCTTCCTGGGTTGGTGCTCTGGACAGAATTATGCTCCCCAACCCCAAATCCCTATGTTCAGGTCCTAACACCAATGTGACCATATTTATAAACAAATTAAATCGAAGTTCAATGAATTCATAAGGGTAGGGCCTTAATCCAATAGGATCGAAGTCCTTATAAGAAGAGGAAGAGACATGGGAGCGAGCACACACACACGGGAAAGGCCATGTGAGGACACAGCGAGAAAGCGGCCCTCTGCATACGAGGAAGGGAGGCCTCACCAGAAACCAACACTGACACCACCTTAACCCTGGACTCCAGCCTCCAGAACTGTGAGAAAATAAATTTCTATTGTTTAAGCCACCCAGTCAGTAGTATTCTATTATCGCAACCCAAGGAGACTAGTACAGTAGCATGTACACTGGGTCTTTATGAGTGAATAAGAATGCAAAATAAAATTCTTACTTTATTAATAAAAATAGGTATCATTTACTAAGTGCCCACTGTGTGCCACATGGTCTTGTCCAGCCTGGTGGCTTTAAATACGAACTATATGCTGAGGACTCCTGAATTTATATCTTCAGCCTGGATCTTCTTTGAACTCCAGGCTTAACCACACACAGCTCTACCTGAATGCTCAAGAGAACTACTGACTACCGACTGTGTCCTTCTCAAAGTCTTCCCTATGTCAGGAAGTGGCACCATTCCCAGCCCTATGACTCACCCCAAAGAAACAGGAAACAACTTTGGCCCCTCCATTTCCTCCGTGCCACACCCCAGCCAACAGAAAGGCCTCTCAATCTTCTGTCCAGAACACATACTATCTTCCATCTGCTTCTGTCCACCTCCACCACCACTGGTGTAGTTTGGGCCCCCAAATCTCTCTGGCCGCAGCCCCACCCCAGCCTCCTAACTAATTGTGCTGTTGCTCATCTCACCTTACTCCAGAGAGGTACTTAAAACAGGAAGTCTGAGCATGTCCTTCTCCCTAAACACCTGTCAAAGGCTTTGCTTTGTACTGAGAATTCATCTGAACCTCTTCCTATGGCATATGAGGCCCTGTGTGGTGCTCCCCCACCCAGTGCCCCAAGTCCTCCTCATCCGCCATCCACCCCACTGCGCTCCAGAAACACCAGGGTCTTTCTTCCAGCAGGCTGAGTGCCTGGGGTGCCCTCCGCTTGGAGCTCTTTCTCCAAGCTCTCCCTGTGGCTAGTACCTTTCTTGTCCTTCAAGCCTCAGCTTAAATGTCAACTCCTCAGTGACATCTTCTCTGAGCACCCCCATTACTTACCACCATGGCCCCCTGCTTGTTTCTTCCCTGGCGCCTACAACTTGCAGTTACTCCACTTACCTGTTTATTCACTTGTTTACTGTCTGTCTCCCTCAACTCCAGTGCAAATTCCACGAAGGCCTGTCTGCCTGTTCATCACCAGATCCTCAGCATGTAGTCTGGGGTCCGGCAAAGATAAATGTTTGTTTAATGAACAAACTTCAGGAACTACGGGGAGGTACTGTACATGCCTTATCAATAAAGCAAAAACTATCATCCCTAATCAACAAAGGAAGGAGACTGTCTCTCTTCTTTTGAGGTGACAAGCTTTAAAGCTACTTAAGCCTGTAGCAGTTGGTGGTCATTTTCACCACCAAGCTTGCTGGGGAATAATGTCAACTTGGAGGAAAGCAGAGCCAAGAGATGATGAGAGGTGGCCTCCTCATGATAGTATTTGAGACTCTGGATCCAGTCATTTTTTTTTTTTTTTAATTATTATTTTTTATTGAAGGGTAGTTGACACACAGTATTACATTACATGAGTTTCAAGTGTACAACACAGTGGTAGAACATTTATATACATAATTCTAGGTTCCAGCTATCACCCTACCAGGCTGTTACAATATCTTGACTATATTCCTTATGCTATACATTACATCCCGGTTACTTATTTATTTTACCATTGGAAGTCTGTCCTTTTTTTTTTTTTTTTTTTTTTTTTTTTTTGTGAGGGCATCTCTCATATTTATTGATCAAATGGTTGTTAACGACAATAAAATTCTGTATAGGGGAGTCAATTCTCAATGCACAATCATTATTCCACCCCAAGCCTAATTTTCGCCAGTCTCCAATCTTCTGAGGCATAACAAACAAGTTCTTACATGTAGAACAAATTCTTACATAATGAATAAGTTATAGTGAACAGTACAAGGGCAGTCATCACAGAAACTTTCGGTTTTGCTCATGCATTATGAACTATAAACAGTCAGTTCAAATATGAATACTCATTTGGTTTTTATACTTGATTTATATGTGGATACCACATTTCTCTCTTTATTATTATTATTTTTAATAAAATGCTGAAGTGGTAGGTAGATACAAGATAAAGGTAGAAAACATAGTTTAGTGTTGTAAGAGAGCACATGTAGATGATCAGGTGTGTGCCTGTAGACTATGTGTTAATCCAAGCTAGACCAGGGCAATAAAACATCCACGTATGCAAAGATTTCTCTCAGAACGGGGGGGTGAGGTTCTAAGCCTCACCTCTGTTGATCCCCAATTTCTCACCTGATGGCCCCCCTGCGACTGTGCCTGTCTTAGGTTGTTCCTCCCTTGAGGAATCTTACCCGTCTCTGGCTAACCAGTCATCTTCCGGGGCCATACAGGGAAATGTGAAGTTGGTAAGTGAGAGAGAAGCCTTATTGTTTGAAAAAGTTAGCTTTTTACTTCTTTGCATATTTATGCCCTGTGGCTTCTATGCCCAGCATTTGTCTTGAGGTATCTTTACCACTTGGAAGAATTATGATACTCGGTAAATTTGATATGAGGCACGAATTCTATTTAAGGGTTGTAATTAGGAAGGAAGAAGAAAAGCTATAGAAGTAGCAGGCGGAAGAAAACATGGGAAGATTGATTATTTCTTTGATATATCTTCTTGTAGAGTAACTTCAGCATGTATAGGTTTTAAGCTACTACTTAAATTGCACACACACATTAACATAATAGGAGTATAGTTACATAACCAAAGCATATCTGTAATTACCAGCCATCTGCAGTGAAACCAAGAAAACCAGTTAGGCACCTTAGGCATTTGTGAAAACTTATCTATGATATGGTGGATATTGTCCAACTGAACTAGAACAGTCTGAGAGAAATCAGACAAATTAAAACAACCCATTCCTGGGGACTGTTCACATGCCATATGTTCTTTTAACAGTAAATAGTTTTTAGTTGTAAGACTTTGGAGCGCTACAATTTGTACTTCTCCAAATTCTTGGTTGAGTTCCAACAGTATAGATCCAGTCCAATTTTGTTGTTTTACTGTATGCACAGGCCAGCTTAGATATCTCCTTCCTCATTCCCATGGCAAGTCCAGGAACTGGTGGGATGAGTGCATCTACAGCTGTAGCAGTGCGTGGATCTTTGTTGGGGTTTTTTGATGATCATCTTCTGGCATGAGTCTTCCAGAGAGTGCAGATGTTGGAAGTTCTTTTTCATATCGTATCTTAGTTCATTTTCGGGGTAGCCCAATTAGGCTTTGATCCTCTGTATAAACACAAACAGACCCTTTGCCTACACTTTTATATGCCCTTTATACCCTTGTGTAGAACTCGTTGGAGGTTACCA
This sequence comes from Manis pentadactyla, assembly GCF_030020395.1. NCBI lineage: Eukaryota > Metazoa > Chordata > Mammalia > Pholidota > Manidae > Manis > Manis pentadactyla. The sequence goes on from NC_080029.1 coordinate 24,514,522, forward strand.
CACAGGAACTGCCCTTTTTTTTTTTTTTTTGCTATCACTAATCTACACTTACATGACGAATATTATGTTTACTAGGCTCTCCCCTATACCAGGTCTCCCCTATAAACCCCTTTACAGTCACTGTCCATCAGCATAGCAAAATGTTGTAGAATCACTACTTGCCTTCTCTGTGTTGTACAGCCCTCCCTTTTCTCCTACCCCCCCATGCATGTTAATCTTAATACCCCCCTACTTCTCCCCCCCTTATCCCTCCCTACCCACCCATCCTCCCCAGTCCCTTTCCCTTTGGTACCTGTTAGTCCATTCTTGAGTTCTGTGATTCTGCTGCTGTTTTGTTCCTTCAGTTTTTCCTTTGTTCTTATATTCCACAGATAAGTGAAATCATTTGGTATTTCTCTTTCTCCGCTTGGCTTGTTTCACTGAGCATAATACCCTCCAGCTCCATCCATGTTGCTGCAAATGATTGGATTTGCCCTTTTCTTATAGCTGAGTAGTATTCCATTGTGTATATGTACCACATCTTCTTTATCCATTCATCTATTGATGGACATTTAGGTTGCTTCCAATTCTTGGCTATTGTAAATAGTGCTGCGATAAACATAGGGGTGCATCTGTCTTTCTCAAACTTGATTGCTGCATTCTTAGGGTAAATTCCTAGGAGTGCAATTCCTGGGTCAAATGGTAAGTCTGTTTTGAGCATTTTGATGTACCTCCATACTGCTTTCCACAATGGTTGAACTAACTTACATTCCCACCAGCAGTGTAGGAGGGTTCCCCTTTCTCCACAGCCTCGCCAACATTTGTTGTTGTTTGTCTTTTGGATGGCAGCCATCCTTACTGGTGTGAGGTGATACCTCATTGTAGTTTTAATTTGCATTTCTCTGATAATTAGCGATGTGGAGCATCTTTTCATGTGTCTGTTGGCCATCTGTATTTCTTTTTTGGAGAACTGTCTGTTCAGTTCCTCTGCCCATTTTTTAATTGGGTTATTTGTTTTTTGTTTGTTGAGGCGTGAGAGCTCCTTATATATTCTGGACGTCAAGCCTTTATCGGATGTGTCATTTTCAAATATATTCTCCCATACTGTAGGGATCCTTCTTGTTCTATTGATGGTGTCTTTTGCTGTACAGAAGCTTTTCAGCTTAATATAGTCCCACTTACTCATTTTTGCTGTTGTTTTCCTTGCCCGGGGAGATATGTTCAAGAAGAGGTCACTCATGTTTATGTCTAAGAGGTTTTCGCCTATGTTTTCTTCCAAGAGTTTAATGGTTTCATGGCTTACATTCAGGTCTTTGATCCATTTTGAGTTTACTTTTGTATATGGGGTTAGACAATGGTCCAGTTTCATTCTCCTACATGTAGCTGTCCAGTTTTGCCAGCACCACCTGTTGAAGAGACTGTCATTTCCCCACTGTATGTCCATGGCTCCTTTATCAAATATTAATTGACCATATATGTCTGGGTTAATGTCTGGATTCTCTAGTCTGTTCCATTGGTCTGTGGCTCTGCTCTTGTGCCTGTACCAAATTGTCTTGATTACTATGGCTTTATAGTAGAGCTTGAAGTTGGGGAGTGAGATCCCCCCTACTTTATTCTTCTTTCTCAGGATTGCTTTGGCTATTCGGGGTCTTTGGTGTTCCCATATGAATTTTTGAATTATTTGTTCCAGTTCATTGAAGAATGTTGCTGGTAGTTTCATAGGGATTGCATCAAATCTGTATATTGCTTTGGGCAGGATGGCCATTTTAACGATATTAATTCTTCCTAGCCACGAGCATGGGATGAGTTTCCATCTGTTAGTGTCCCCTTTAATTTCTCTTAAGAGTGACTTGTAGTTTTCAGAGTATAAGTCTTTCACTTCTTTGGTTAGGTTTATTCCTAGGTATTTTATTTTTTTTGATGCAATTGTGAATGGAGTTGTTTTCCTGATTTCTCTCTCTGTTGGTTCATTGTTAGTATATAGGAAAGCCACAGATTTCTGTGTGTTGATTTTGTATCCTGCAACTTTGCTGTATTCCGATATCAGTTCTAGTAATTTTGGGGTGGAGTCTTTAGGGTTTTTTATGTACAGTATCATGTCATCTGCAAATAGTGACAGTTTAACTTCTTCTTTACCAATCTGGATTCCTTGTATTTCTTTATTTTGTCTGATTGCCGTGGCTAGGACCTCCAGTACTATGTTAAATAACAGTGGAGAGAGTGGGCATCCCTGTCTAGTTCCCGATCTCAGAGGAAATGCTTTCAGCTTCTCGCTGTTCAATATAATGTTGGCTGTGGGTTTATCATAGATGGCCTTTATTATGTTGAGGTACTTGCCCTCTATTCCCATTTTGCTGAGAGTTTTTAACATGAATGGATGTTGAACTTTGTCAAATGCTTTTTCAGCATCTATGGAGATGATCATGTGGTTTTTGTCTTTCTTTTTGTTGATGTGGTGGATGATGTTGATGGACTTTCGAATGTTGTACCATCCTTGCATCCCTGGAATGAATCCCACTTGGTCATGGTGTATGATCCTTTTGATGTATTTTTGAATTCGGTTTGCTAATATTTTGTTGAGTATTTTTGCATCTACGTTCATCAGGGATATTGGTCTGTAGTTTTCTTTTTTGGTGGGGTCTTTGCCTGGTTTTGGTATTAGGGTGATGTTAGCTTCATAGAATGAGTTTGGGAGTATCCCCTCCTCCTCTATTTTTTGGAAAACTTTAAGGAGAATGGGTATTATGTCTTCCCTGTATGTCTGATAAAATTCGGAGGTAAATCCATCTGGCCCGGGGATTTTGTTCTTTGGTAGTTTTTTGATTACCTCTTCAATTTCGTTGCTGGTAATTGGTCTGTTTAGATTTTCTGTTTCTTCCTGGGTCAATCTTGGAAGGTTATATTTTTCTAGGAAGTTGTCCATTTCTCCTAGGTTTCCCAGCTTGTTAGCATATAGGTTTTCATAGTATTCTCCAATAATTCTTTGCATTTCCGTGGGGTCCGTCGTGATTTTTCCTTTCTCGTTTCTGATACTGTTGATTTGTGTTGATTCTCTTTTCTTCTTAATAAGTCTGGCTAGAGGCTTATCTATTTTGTTTATTTTCTCGAAGAACCAGCTCTTGGTTGCATTGATTTTTGCTATTGTTTTATTCTTCTCAATTTTATTTATTTCTTCTCTGATCTTTATTATGTCCCTCCTTCTGTTGACCTTAGGCCTCATCTGTTCTTCTTTTTCCAATTTCGATAATTGTGACATTAGACCATTCATTTGGGATTGCTCTTCCTTTTTTAAATATGCTTGGATTGCTATATACTTTCCTCTTAAGACTGCTTTTGCTGTGTCCCACAGAAGTTGGGGCTTAGTGTTGTTGTTGTCATTTGTTTCCATATATTGCTGGATCTCCATTTTGATTTGGTCATTGATCCATTGATTATTTAGGAGCGTGTTGTTAAGCCTCCATGTGTTTGTGAGCCTCTTTGCTTTCTTTGTACAGTTTATTTCTAGTTTTATGCCTTTGTGGTCTGAAAAGTTGGTTGGTAGGATTTCAATCTTTTGGAATTTTCTGAGGCTCTTTTTGTGGCCTAGTATGTGGTCTATTCTGGAGAATGTTCCATGTGCACTTGAGAAGAATGTATATCCCGCTGCTTTTGGATGTAGAGTTCTATAGATGTCTATTAGGTCCATCTGCTCTACTGTGTTGTTCAGTGCTTCCGTGTCCTTACTTATTTTCTGCCCAGTGGATCTATCCTTTGGGGTGAGTGGTGTGTTGAAGTCTCCTAGAATGAATGCATTGCAGTCTATATCCCCCTTTAGTTCTGTTAGTATTTGTTTCACATATGCTGGTGCTCCTGTGTTGGGTGCATATATATTTAGAATGGTTATATCCTCTTGTTTGACTGAGCCCTTTATCATTATGTAGTGTCCTTCTTTATCTCTTGTTACTTTCTTTGTTTTGAAGTCTATTTTGTCTGATATTAGTACTGCAACCCCTGCTTTCTTCTCACTGTTGTTTGCTTGAAATATGTTTTTCCATCCCTTGACTTTTAGTCTGTACATGTCTTTGGGTTTGAGGTGAGTTTCTTGTAAGCAGCATATAGATGGGTCTTGCTTTTTTATCCATTCTGTTACTCTGTGTCTTTTGATTGGTGCATTCAACCCATTAACATTTAGGGTGACTATTGAAAGATATGTACTTATTGCCATTGCAGGCTTTAAATTCGTGGTTACCAAAGGTTCAAGGTTAGCCTCTTTAGTATCTTACTGCCTAACTTAGCTCGCTTATTGAGCTGTTATATACACTGTCTGGAGATTCTTTTCTTCTCTCCCTTCTTGTTCCTCCTCCTCGATTCTTCATATGTTGGGTGTTTTGTGCTGTGCTCTTTCTAGGAGTGCTCCCATCTAGAGCAGTCCCTGTAAGATGTTCTGTAGAGGTGGTTTGTGGAAAGCAAATTCCCTCAGCTTTTGTTTGTCTGGGAATTGTTTAATCCCACCGTCATATTTGAATGATAGTCGTGCTGGATACAGTATCCTTGGTTCAAGGCCCTTCTGTTTCATTGTATTAAATATATCATGCCATTCTCTTCTGGCCTGTAGGGTTTCTGTTGAGAAATCTGACGTTAGCCTGATGGGTTTCCCTTTATAGGTGACCTTTTTCTCTCTAGCTGCCTTTAACACTCTTTCCTTGTCCTTGATCTTTGCCATTTTAATTATTATGTGTCTTGGTGTTGCCCTTCTTGGATCCTTTCTGTTGGGGGTTCTGTGTATTTCCGTGGTCTGTTTGATTACTTCCTCCCCCAGTGTGGGGAAGTTTTCAGCAATTATTTCTTCTAAGATACTTTCCATCTCTTTGCCTCTCTCTTCTTCTTCTGGGACCCCTATAATACGGATATTGCTCCTTTTAGATTGGTCACACAGTTCTCTTAATATTGTTTCATTCCTGGAGATCCTTTTGTCTCTCTCTATGTCAGCTTCTATGCGTTCCTGTTCTCTGATTTCAATTCCATCAATGGCCTCTTGCATTCTATCCATTCTGCTTATAAACCCTTCCAGAGTTTGTTTCATTTCTGCGATCTCCTTTCTGGCATCTGTGATCTCTTTCCGGACTTCATCCCATTTTTCTTGCGTATTTCTCTGCATCTCTGTCAGCATGTTTATGATTCTTATTTTGAATTCTTTGTCAGGAAGACTGGTTAGGTCTGTCTCCTTCTCTGGTGTTGTCTCTGTGATCTTTGTCTGCCTGTAGCTTTGCCTTTTCATGGTGATAGGAATAGTCTGCAGAACTGGGACGAGTGACGGCTGGAAGGACTTCCTTTCTTGTTGGTTTGTGGCTCTCCTCTCCTGGGAGAACAGCGGCCTCTAGTGGCTTGTGCTGCGCAGCTGCGCGCAGACAGGGTTTCTGCTTCCTGCCCGGCTGCTATGGAGTTAATCTCCGCTGTTGCTGTGGGCGTGGCCTGGCTCGGGCAGCTACTCCAAAATGGTGGAGTCGCGTTGGAGCAGGAGCTGCTGGGAGGCTATTTATCTCCGTAAGGGGCCTCCCTGCTCCCTGCAGCCCAGGGGTTAGGGTGCCCTGAGATCCCGGGTTCCCTACCTCTGGATTAAGTGACCCGCCCTGCCCCTTTAAGACTTCCAAAAAGCACCCGCCAAAACAAAACAACGACCACAAAAAAAACCAAGAAAAAAAATTTTTTTAATTAAAAAAAAAAAAAAAATTTTTTTAATTAAAAAAAAAAGGTGGTCGTTCGTTTTTCTTTATTCTCCGGTGCCAGCCTCAGGCCTCTGCTCACCGGTCTTTCTGCCCTGTTTCCCTAATATTGGGGTCCCTGTCCCTTTAAGACTTCCAAAAAGCGCTCGCCAAAACAAAGCAGCAAAAAAGCAAAAAAAAAAAAAATGGTCGCGCGCTTTTCTTATGTCCTCTGTCGCCCAGCCTCCAGTGCCTGCTCACTGTTCTTGCTGCCCTGTTTTCCCAGTATCGAGGGCCCTGCACTCTGGCCCAGATGGCTGGGGCTGGGTGTTCGGCAGCCCTGGGCTCCGTCTCCCTCCCGCTCTGCCCGCTCCTCTCCCGCCGGGAACTGGAGGGAGGGGCGCTCGGCTCCCGCGGGGCCGGGGCTTGTATCTCACCCACTTCGCGAGGCGTTGGGTTCTCTCAGGTGCGGATGTGGTCTGGATATTGTCCTGTGTCCTCTGGTCTTTATTCTAGGAAGGGTTGTCTTTGTTATATTTTCATAGATATATGTTGTTTTGGGAGGAGATTTCCGCTGCTCTACTCACGCCGCCATCTTCCGCCCCCTGTTTCACCTGGATCCAGTCATTTTTAAAGCCCCCTTCCATAGGCAGCTTATGGGGCCCTTAGGCTCAAAGAGGTGACAAGAGCTATCTATCCAAGGTCATGCCACTAGGAAGAGCAGGTGCCAGAACTAGAATCCAGGTCTTTCTGACTATACATGCAGGCCCCTGTCCCTTGTGATGAGAAGGGACTTGAGCTGAGCCTGAACCCGTCTGCATGTGCATATGGACAAGTGCACATGGTCTGGCAAACTGACAGACTGGGAAGACAGTCAGTGCCATGAGAGATTGAGAAGTCAGGGAGGGAGCTCACCCTGAGCCAGAAGAATGAGCCACCTTGCAGGTCCCTGCCGAGGGGGCAGAGGGGGGTATGCATCCCGGGAGGGCTCGTCTCAGCCCAGACTCCAAGGCACTCTTGTCTAGAGTCAAGGGAGAACAAGCTGCAAAGGACGACTGGAAAAGTCACTTCCCTAAAAACCATTGGACACCAGGACAAGAAGCACTGCCTGAGGAACTGGAGCGTACCCAGCGCCCCCACCAAGTCAGGTGCCCTAGAGGAGCCACACAAGGGAGACAGTGCCCAGACACAGGAGGGGGTGCCAGCCTGTTTAGGAGACAGTCCCTGGGCTGTCCCACAAGTCCTGGGGGAGAAGTTGGCAGAAGAACCTACAAGCAGACTGAAGCAAAAGCCACAGAGATCTGGATGACACAGTCAACAGGACCCGTCCCCACTCCGGGTGATGAGGCTCTGCAGGATACAGCGGAACACAGTTCCCTTCCCCTCAGTCCATCGATGGACACTGTTTCTCCTCTGCTCTCTTTCCCACCCAGCATACCTCCAATTCTGCCAACCACCTACCCCTAGAGCCCACCAGTCTAGAATCTTAGACCCTGGGTTGGAAGGGGTCCGAGGGCCATCCCTGCCTGCCCCTTGCATTCGGGAGAGGGCAGGGCCGGGAGCGGCCCACCTACCTCAGTGGCGGTGACTGGTGTTTGGCCGATGCCCCTGTTGACCGAGTCCCACGACCGGGCTGTCAGCATACAAGCAAACAAGGGGTAGAGGTGGCCCGCTCCCAGGCGCTGGCTATACTTCCTCACCCTCCTCATGTCAGTCCAGATCAGCGACTGCCAGAGGCGGCAATAATCCAGGCGAAACTCTTCCGTGAGCACCTGTGGCGGGGCAACCGCAGCAGAACCTGAGTCACCTCTCCCCGTGAAAGACCTGGTCCCCGACCCACGTGGCCATGGTGAAGGGGGGCGGTGGATGAAGACCGTGGCTCCTGCACAACCTGTGCTTCTGGCCCAAAGTCCAGCCATCCCTGAAGGTCCAAGTTCAAAGCCACTATTTGGCCAGCCTTGGTCCTGAGCAGCACAGACTACCAACTGCCCACCAAAATCACATTCCCCGCCTCTCTCCTAGTTAGATACGGCCCTCTGCCTGAGCTTCAGTGAGACAGAAGCTCCACTTCCAGGCCCAGCTCCTGAAAAACTTCCCACGCATGCTCCCCCACGCCCTACCTCTGCTGCTGGCAGATGGGAGGCCTGGGAGGCAGAGCCTCAGTCAGCCCCCGCCTTCAGACTCTTCCACCCACTCGGCATCGGGATGTGAGCAATGAGACGTCTGTGTGCTGGGCCATCATTTGCTTGCAGCCTGTGTGTGACACCAGCTAGCCTACCTTAAACTAATGTACCCACCATCACTGAGCTTCTCAGAGGAGGCCAAGATTTGGGCTGTGGGATCAGGGCCCTGAGAGGAAGAGCAGCAGACCATCAGGGAAACCTCCCCTGGATCATCTGTCTCATGGAATCAAGCCAGACCCTGGGTTCTGGGATTGGCAGTGAACTTCCAGCTTCTAGGCAGGAACTCATGGTTCATCCCAACCAGCTCTGTGCTCCAAGCTCCAGAGGACAGAGTCCGGGGCCATCCAGCCTCTTATCAGTTCCCATCCCCTTTTCCACTATATATCACCTCCTCGCTGGAGCTGAGTCAGCCTCCCCCTGAAGGCCCAGGTCCTCGAAGGGCAATTCATGTCCAAGGGGCTGGGCTAGCCTGGGCTTCCCTGGGTAGCAAGGTTTCTTTACAGTTGAAAAAGCACCTTCAAGTATGGAGGCACATGTTCCCATGTACTCCTCACAATAGCCAGTAACAGAGGTATCATCAACCTCACTTGATTGAAGGAAGCTGAGGTTCAGAGAATTTGTTGACCTGCACAAAATGATAGCTCTAAGGGTAGGGCAGGGCCCTCTCCAGCTCCCTTAGCTATCTGGCCCCCCAACTCCGTGGCTGATAGGGGAGTTCAGCAGGCTCTGATACCTGGCCAGACCAGACCTGGGGCTGGCTGGGTGTGAAAGACCTCTACTACCTGGTAGAGCCCATGGTCCAACAGGACAATCTCTGCCTTTTCTGTGCCCGGACGTTTCCGCACCAGCACGTTGCCTGGGTGGGGGTCACAGTGCACAAAGCCATTGACAAAGATCATCTCGCTGTACATCTTGCCCAGGTGGCTTGAGATCTGAAAGAGAAGGGAGGCAGGTGGGTGGAAGTGGTGCCCCATTAACACCTATCACAGACTTCCACTCTGGTCCCTCAACCCGGTCACTTTCACGAGCAAGTCCAGAAGCACTGGGTGGACCTGAGCAATCATGGTGGAAGTGACGGCTTCAGATTGTGTAGTTCTTGAGTTTAAGATAGAAGCTGAGTGCCAATCCAGTTCTTAATTTTAGCCACACATTAGAATCACCTGGAACTCAGAAATGTTGGGGATGGTACCCAGGCATGAGTAATTTTTTTTAAGTCCCCAAGGTGATTTTAATGCATGGCAAGGTAAAAGAAACACTGCCTCTGTGTTTTCTGAAGGCTGTAACTCCCACCTCCCATGCCCACCCCTCCATTCTTCCCTGATTTCTCTCCCCCCTATTGTCTTATCAATCCCTCTTCATCTTTTACCCCAAAGCTGAAATGGGCTAGAAAGCTGGGGTTGTGTGGACAAAGCTAGTGAGGATTAGGAAGAGGTGACCCCACCATCCTCTGGGGCTGCCCAACCAACTCCAAACCAGGCCCAGAAGGACCAAGTCACAATCTTCCTGCAGGCGCCTTTCTCTACTCCCCTCCCTGCCAGAACCCAATGCTAATCTGATTTATGATGTCTGCACAGAAGAAATGACACTGGAGAGACCGTTTAAATCATCCTGTCACTGCTGCTCTCCCTGCTAAAGCAGTCTTCTTATCTCTACTCCCTTTTTATTAAAACTAAAAGCCTCTTCACAGCTAGGGAACAGCTGCTGAATAGAGCCAGACCGTGGCCCACAGATGGTCTGCCAATGGGTTTCCGTGGGACAAAGGGATGCTCAACCTAAAGGCTGATGCCCCAGGACACACACTGCCCTTGGCATTCCTCTCAGCCTCAGGCGGACCCCATGGTCACTAACAAACATATCCTGGCCAAAGGAGAGGAACTGGGGCCCAGGGGTGGGGAACAAAGGATCAGCATCTCAAAAAAAAGATTCAACTCCAACTACAAAGTCCTACGTGACCAGACCCAGCCTCCCTCCCTGGTCCTATCTTGTACCATGCTGATACTCCAGCCACATATGCTCTCCTTCTCTTCTCCATTAATCCCTGTGCCTTCCTACCTCAGGGCCTTTGCACATGATATTCCCTCTGTCATGAGCATTCTTCCCATCTCACCTTCACTTGGTTCACTTCTCTCTTCCTTCCCATCCCAGCCCAGCAACCTTCCTGGGGAAGCCTTCCCTGACCTCCCAGCCCAGATGAGGTTCTCCTGCCATAAACTCTCATAAGACACAGCCCTTTCCTTTCATGACACCAGCATACTATCTGTGCCATTATTTGATTAATGACCATGTAACCCCACCACCTAAGCTCCCAAGACAGCAGGGACTGGCTTTATTTTGTTAAATAGTTTTATTGAGAAATAATTTATATGCAATAGATTGGTTTATTATGCACAGAATTGCCTGTAACAGGCTAAACATGTGACTAGAGGACTAAGCCTTCAACATGAGTGAGACCCTTCTCTCTGCATTCTTTTGAGATGCTGAGGTTCCCACCTCTGATGCTTACCCTAATACCACTAATCTGCTCTGAATACCAATCAATTATTACTGACCCTCCCAAAAAGTCATCAAGAATAACCCTACTTTAGTAACAATATCTGACATCCTTATAACAGCTCTAAAAGTAGGTACAATTCTGATCCCCATTTTGCAGATAAGGATCTGAGATTCACTGAGGTTTAACTTACCCAGAGCTATATGGCTACAAAGAGGTAGGAACCAGGACCCAAACCAGATGTGACTCCACAGCCTTCTAGTAGCCACTACTCTATACTGGCTCACACCAACTCCTGCACTTCTCCATTAAGCTTTGCAACCTTAAACAAGTTGATTTTAAACACTCGCTTCAGTAAAATGGAAATAATAACAGTGCTGCTCCCCAGGGCTACTGCTGGGGTAAAAAAGCACATCACAGTACTTGGAACCTAGTGACCTCTCATAAATGCCCCTGTTGTTACTGGTTGCCCCTAACACTCCTGGGAGGATGGCAGACTGGGTTTCATTGCACCTTTTTAAGAGATGAAGAAACCATCGTATAAGAGGTTCCCAAAGTCCTGACATTTATCTGATGTCACACTGTGCCCTGCTAGCATGCCAGTTCTCCAGCTCCTGACGTCCTTGGGTAAAATGAATGCCCATACTCAGTGTCTGTTGGCATTCGGAACAGGACTTTGACCCACATCAAGTTCTCAGATTCAGGTTGAGCTGTGGGAGGGTCCCACGACCACTGCTGTTTCTTCGGTGAGGGGCCCAGCCAGAGCTGATTCTGGAGAAGCCAGCGAGTCCCCACTCTGCACCACTCAGAAGTCGTTTTGTTAGGCTCTATGGAGCCATGTGCTGAAAGGCTGCATTTGCCAAACCAATTGCAGTTATTAAGTAATAATTCATTTTTATTTGTCAAGGACTCATATAAGGTCCAATCAGGGCTCCTGATCAGCCCAAGATAAGCAGCGCAGCCAGACTGAGCTGACAGAATTCCAGCCAAAAGCAGAGAAATGACATTTCATTTAGTCTGGGCAGACCTGTCATGGGGAGATGTATGATTTCCCTTAAGCTTTCTGAAATATTGCTAATCGCTCTGGGCCCCCTTTTACTACATTGAAAGATGGACCTTAGGGGTCTGGGACTCAGGATGGGGGAGCCCTTGCTCATGAGCAGTGAGCTTCTGGTAGCCAGGTCAAAAACACACCAGAACAGCATCCCCCATTTCAATGCTCCATCTAGCTGGCCCTACTTGGGTGTCTTTCCATTTGGGGGCTTCTCTTAATGTTCACTTTAACCAGATTTCACCAGCATAGACAGGTATGGAAGGCAGAGAGGCAGGAGGGGGAGCTAGGCTATGCTGCCAGCTTCACTCTGGACCATCGAGGTACTGCCACTTAGGGTATGGATGACCTGGTGGACAAGTCATCTCCCTTCTCAATCTGGGTGTAAGTTCCCTTAGCTGTAAAGTGCGACTAACCCCATCTGCTCTAGTTCCTCACACAGCAACCTCAAGATTCAAGGTCAAAATACAATCACATATGGGAAAGCACTTTCTATACTATAATGTGCTTATATACTATGTAAGACACACAGACATGTTTTTTGCAAAATGTAGAGCTTTAAAATATAAACATGGAAAAAATTTTACCCAGTATCACCATCAAAGTGTAATTTTCAAAAGTTAGTAACACAACTCTCATACAAATTTAGAATGAGCATGTCAAACACTTTAACTCATCAATGAGGAGCAAGTAAGAAGGTAGAGTTGATTCAAAGAGAATTTTGAGGGACTAGGTATTTATTAGCATTTAATCAGGAATAAAAAACTAAGATTCCTAGATTAGATACAAAACTGGTTATTGTTATACAGAACAATAAGGAAATCATAACCTTTGCAGTTATGTTTTCCACAGGGCAAAATTACTTGTATCTCTACCAGATAAGATCTACAGGTTGACATATGACTTCAGTCTGAGCCCTTAATTAATTGTCAATAGCAAAGGCAAACAGAAGTACCTTCCCTCAGATGTTAAAAAATCCTTGGGTGGGCCTCTTGAGCAATGCCTAAGAATGACTTTGAAAGGACACGCTGTACACTCTTGGCCTTATTTCTAGATTTGGGGTAATTTTCATAACATCTTTCAACAGTTGCACTTAAATCCCTGGGAATTTGCCCCTAGAAAGGCAGCCATCCCCTCCTACTAGGGGCACTAAGGGCCCCAGGAGAACCTATGGCACACAACCCTGTCTCCCAGCCCTTCCGTGATACTTGAGCTCTGTCTCATGACTGAGAACAAACAATTTTAAGTAAAGCTGAAGAGCACATGGGGATGCGGTACCTCTCCCAGATACTGACTTCGTTTCCTTCAGCAATATGCCCAGAGTGGAACTGCTGGATCATATGGTAGCTCTATTTTTAATTTTTTGAGGAATCTCCATACCATTTTCTATAGCAGCTACATCAACGTAAATTCCCACCAACAGTGCACAAGGGTTCCCTTTTCTCCACACCCTGGCCAAGAGTTATCTCTTGTCTTCCTGATGACAGTCATTCTAACAGGAATGAGGTGCTCTCTCACTGTGGTTCTGGTTTGATTAGTAATATCGAGCACCTTTTCATGTACCTGTTGGCCATCTGTACGTCTTCTTTGGAAAAATGTCTGCTCAGTTCCTCTGAGGCTGCCCCTTGCCCTGTTGATGGTGGCATCTGTATAAAGATAAGGGAGCACCACCTTTTTGTAATGGTAACAGGCACCGTTCCAGGCACTTTCCATGAACTTGCAGCCCCCCTCTGCAGCAGACGGGTGAAAGAGGCGAGATACAAAAAAGGGGAAGAAGCTCGGTCACCCCGGCAGGAGTCAGTGAAAGCAGGCTCTGAACCCAGGTGGCTGGGGCCCAAAGAACAACCGCCTCATTGCCAGACCATCCTGCCTGTCCACTCCCAGGGAAGCTCCTGCCTGGAGGACGGGCCACAGGAAAACCCTCGGAAGGCCCCCATGGCATCCAAGAAGGCATTCCACTGGGAGGAGAGTCTCAGTGGGAAATCCAGGACTGTCTGTCTAACCAAAAACTCACTGGTAACTCAAGCCATGGTATAAGTCTTTTCTGAAAAGAAGCCAGTAACAAGTCTTTCAACTAATCCATGTAAAAAGAATGTGCTACTCACGTTAAGCAATTCAGTAACTATGCAATGCCTTTATTCTCTAACAGTCGGGAGGGGGAAAAAACAGGAATCTATAAAAAGGCTGAGGAAAGAATTAATTTAGTAAATAAAATTTAAATCAAGCAGTTATTTTTGGATTTTTCTCAAAACTGGAATTGGCTGAAAGCACTTTAATTATTCTATAATTGCATGGATTAATTTATTCCCACACCCAAGGGAAAATCTATTTATGTTCTTGGGGGTTGTCATGAGGGGAAGGCCAAGATTTCTGAAAGAAACAGCAGGTTAGTGTTGCAGGATATCAATAATCACGTGAGAAGCCCAAATATAAAATAAAAAGAGGTTAATATACAACATCTTCACCCTTCCTCCAGTTTCTGTCCAGGCTTCTTGAGGCACAACAGCCTGAAAGTCCAGACCAGACCACTGCCTGGAGCATGTTACTCTCTGCCCCCACGCCACCCCCAGGAACCTCCCTGGGGTATATAAACCTCTGATCACGAGATCAAGTCTACTCATGGAGTGTGTCAAGCCCACTAGGAAACACAGCATGAAATCCCTGAACATGAAGGCACTGGGAATCTCCGCCAAGAACACACAGTACCAGGAGAGGTAGTGAGGAAGAGGGGCCAGGTTAATTACAGGAACCGGGGAGTTTCTAGGTGCTTGGGGGAAGCTTCTCTATGTCGGGCTTGAACTAGGGCATCACCTGGGAGCCAGGGCATGGGGCACCACAAGGCCAACCAGGCTGCCTCAAGGCTCCTGTCCAGGCAGAGAAAGGTCACAGCTACCAGAGGGACTGGGCTCCATGGGTCGTGACTACTGGAGGACACAGTGAAGGGAGGAAGAGCTAGTGCCATCTGACATCCCTTACCTCGGGCAACAACTCACTCCAAAGAAGTATTTCCATATCCTTCCACCTTACCTGGGTTAATATACAAGGTGGGAAAGGGTTTCTTCCCCACATGATTCCCCCTTCTGGCAAACATTTTACAGCTAGCACCACAGAGTGGGCTGAGGATTGGAAATCCAGCGCAGTAACAACATGTGTTGAGCTCGTACTGGAAGCACTGTGCCAAACACTTCACATTTCAATCATCAAACACTCCCACAGGTTACTCTCTGTACCCCACTTTACAACAGGAAGCTGGGGCTTCCAAACAGTGGCTGGCATCACCAAGGCAGCAGAGCTTGTAAATCACAGAGCCACCATCAGAATCCAGGAAGGCCAGCTCCACTCCTGACATCTCTGCTGTTGAGGAAACAAATCCCCAGGAACCCGTTTTGTACATCCAGAGCCTCTCAAGATTTGGTCTGAGAAATTAGGGAGGGGTGGATGATGGAAGAAGAGATTTTCTTCTAGTGATTTCTGTACCCAGGGTCTTCATGCCTCTTTAGCTTCTCTTCCCTGATGTTCTGAGCACCTTCTACCACAGAGCCAGAGAGGCCCAGTAAGGGGGAGGTGATGCTGAGCAGACACCAAACATCACCCCGAGGTGGCGTCGGGGGACACTGGAAATCTGGGCCTAGCTGCAGCAAGGCTTATAGCAATGAGGAAGGAGAGTCACCATATGATCGATCGATGACCCCTTCCCCGCAAGACTTCATACTCATGGACAACCGAGGTAGTGCACAGGAGGAGAGCAAAGAAGAGTCTTGGAAATCAAGGGAGGAAGACGAGCCTCTGTGAATAATAACCTCATGAATTAGAAATGACTTTTTTTAAAAACAGAACTTCACAGCCTGCAAAGCCTACGCAAAGATCCTATCAAATATGTATTGTTATCACTATGACTGTACAGATAAGGAAGCTTAGACTCAGAGTCTAAGTAACTTACCCAAGGGCACCGGACCAATAAATGGTAGAGCCAGAAACAAGCCCAGGTGCCCCAACTTTGAGCCCCCACTGCAGCACCCAGCCTAGTGGAGCCTTGTCCAGCCCATCTTCTGTCCACACCTCTATAACAGCACATATAGGCAGTGCCCACACATCGTAGGGGCTGATAAATGTTTGCTGAAAGATACATTTGAGACCCTTTCACTGCTCCTAGAGTGATACAGAATGGATTTTAAAACCACTGGAAAGAAGAAACATGGCAAGGGCTTCTGGCTCAACGTGGCAGCCTGAATCCCTGCACTGACCCCACTCCCTCACCAACCCCACTAAGATGAATCTAATGGAAAAGGTGAAGACAAAGACCCGCCCCGACAGAGAGCACAGATGGGCCTACAGTGGCAGACAAAAAGAGACTTCTTGCTGGGGGAGCAGACAGCTACTGAGAAATGACTTAGCAGGCCAGACAACAGGGAGCTGGGAACGGGGGACCTTGATGTTTGCAATCTCTGAGCCCAGAGTGGCTGGGCAATGGAAAGCCCCTGGCTCCTCAGAAAACAGGAGCTGGAGGTCCTGAAAAAGGAGGAGCAATGGAAAGACTTTCAAAGTAAGAGCTAAACTGAAATCCCTTCCCGACTCTGATAAAAGACAAGATTTTACCTCTGGAGAGGTAAAAAGAGAGGCTCTGGAGGCCATCCCACATACCAGAGGGCCACCCCAAGGACTGAATAAAAGTATACACCACTGGGAGCTCCAGGCCCTCTCCCCACAGCTGCTCCCAGGCTTCCAGAACAGACAAGCTGGCATCTGTTGCAAGACCCCCATCCCTGTGTCTACCCCCATTTTTCAAATAACTGATGTCTGCCCACCAGGCCTCCAGTTCCTGTCCCCATCTCCCACAAAGTCTGAACTTTGTTACCTTTCTCTTAGCTAATTTCACACAAATTCAATTGGGCCTCAGCCAAGGAGGGGTCTTAACCACACACTCACTAAAATCCAATTAACCTTCGATAAAGGTCTTGCAATCAATAGTCATCCTGTGTTTGAGGAGGCTCCATCCAGCCTGGGAAAGCACGCTTCTGCACGACCTTTACTTTTAATGAAATCAATGACAGTCATTGTCACCAGCTCTTAAAAGTGACTGGCAAATATGATCAACTGGGTCAGGGCCTCAGAAATACGCTGCTGCTGGGCTACAGACCCAAACAAATGAGGGCTCCTGCAGGCTGCTGGCTCCCCAAGGCCTCATGCTCCCTGGCAGGTGAGCCCACCTGGGCAGGGCTTAAGGTCAGAGGTGCCTGGTCCTCCAGCCTTGCAACAGGTGGTTCCTGAATTTCAGTCAGTGTCTGAACCACTTTGTTAAAATGCAGATTATTACAACCCTTCCCATTCCAGATTCTGATCAGTAAATCTGGGGTGGGGCCCAGGAATGTGCATTGTTAAATAAGCTTTCCTGGTGATTCTGAGTCTTAGTTCTCAGCAAGCCAAGAATCAATGCTATGTAAATTATCCAAGCAGGACATACCCTTAGAACCCAGGTAACCCAACGCCTTCAATAAGCAAAATTGAGGCTCAAAGATGGGGAGTGACTTGTCATGATCACAGTCAGCCACTAGCAGGGCTAGAACTTGATCCCAGGTCTCTTGCCTCCTAACCTGGCAGGTCCCTACCTAAGTTGGTGGAGAACTGACTACTTAGACTGGTCTTCAGGTCCTCACAGGCTAGGCCCAGCTGGGCCACGACGCTGTAGGGTGAGGGGAACTCTCCAAAGTGGAGTGGGGACAACTTAATAAGTGGTGGGAAGAGTCAGGGCTGTCCCCACCCACCTCAAGAGCAATTTCTTCTGCAACCATGTCCCGCTGAGCCTCACCTTCCAGCTAAGTCACCAGCTTGAAGCAGCCAAGATGCTAGGAGGCACCCTACTGGGGATTTGGGTTGAGATCTCTGCCCCTTGTCTCTCCCTCCCCAAGGAATACTCACAGCCAGGCTGTCCTGAAGAGGAAGAGGCACTCCAGCAATGAGTTTGCTGGGTCCCACAGTCTTTGGGAAACTTTAAAACTCTGTTCAAAACTTGAAGTAATGTGGAGTCTCTCATATGCCAAGCACACACATACACATCTTCCAGGAGGCCATGGCTTTGGTGTTCGTTGGTAACGGACATAATAGATGCTTTTTGCAAAGTCGGGTCTGTCCCTGGTCTACTCCCAGCACCACTGATGGTCAGTGACAGCACAGTAGAGTACATGGCCCACACCCCATGGCCCAGCCTGATGTTTCTGTGGAAGTATTTAGTAACATCATCTCAGAATGCCAAAGAGCTTCCCAAGTCATGCAAACCCTAGAAGCCAAGGGCAGGGGATCAAGGAATTAAAGACAGTATGGTATTACTGCAAGGATAAACCAAGAGACCGATGGAAGAGAACAGACCTTTAGAAAAGCCCCACAGCTGATTGATGACAAAGATGCCAGACCCAAAAGACTATATACTGTATGATTCCATTTATATGAAGTTCGGTAATGATCAAAAGTGATATGTGGGGTAGAAGTCAGATAGCAGTAGCTCTGAGGGGGATGAGGGTAATAAGGGAGACTGCCAGAGGACTAGAAATTATATGGACTACACAGTATATCCATATGAAAACTTACAAAGTATACCATTAAGACCTGGACCTTCCATAGTTACCTTCCCTTTCTGGTCTCTGATTTCTTATCTGCAAAATGGAGACAATAAGACCTCCCTTATAAGTTGAAAATGCAGAAAGGCCTTGGCACAGGGAGTCAGGCAGTTGATAAACATTAATGATGAAAGGAGGGAAAGGAGGAAAGGACAGGGTCCAGGAATTATAATAATAATGAAAACAACAATAGTGATTAATTAGCTACCAATCTGGAGCACTAACCACATGCCAGGTGCTGGGCTAAGCATTAACTTACCTAATCCTCACATCTCTATAAAAATAGAATAATGATTGAATAAAATGGATAAAACCACCTTAATGTAAGCTAGAGAGAGAAAGGGCACACTCAGATAGTGCCCTGGGTGCTGACAAAGCTTCTCAGTCAGTACTCCAGCTTCCCCCAAGGAGCCAGTGGTGAGGCTGTCAACCAGGCGGCCCCTGCAGCCGTCCCCTGCAGCCTGGGGCACATCCCTGCGAGGGAGATGCAGCAGGTGGAGGAGCCAGGGCTTTCAAGTCATGCAGACCTAAGTTCAAATGCCGGCTCTGCCCCACTAGCTGTGTGATGTTGGGAAAGTTGTTAACCTCACTGAGCTTTAGCTTTCTCATTTATAAATAGGGTTAATGATATATCCTTGGCAGGACAGCTGTAAAGAGTAGAGCATATGAGATTGTACATATCACATGCCTGGCACAAATCAGTTGCCTATAATAATTATTATTGTTATTACTTCTCCCAAACCACTCCTATAAGCCTGCACAGCTCTGCATGTCCATGAAAACACTCTGCCTGGGCCCTGCCTCACAGAGGCCAAGCCAGAGCATGAGGCCTGAGGGAGCCATTCTGTACAGAGGGCTGTTACAGAAGGGTGGAGGCAGGAGTAGATGAGCCCAGGCCCTCAGAGGACACCACCCTGCCCCACTCCCACAGACCACTCCAGACCAGCTGCCCCTCCTCCCAGGCACCTCACTCAGCCATGAGCAAGTGACTACATTACAGCACATCTTTGCTGGCATTTGTCTTTGAAAATCAAAGCTGCCTCAGATTAAACGCCATTCCAGCCCTGGGCTCACTGGATCCAAAGCGATTAATGGATTTGGGAGTGCTCCTGGAATGAAAATCCCACGGCAGCTGGTGGTAAAGGAATGTCAGTAAGCTGGTGGGGGTTGAGGGGAGTGTGAGGCCTCTGGGCTTACCTGATCAGCAAGCAGAGACCCTGCTTCAAGGAAGATCAGGAAATGCCTGACGTCACCTCCCCTCTCCTCCCCTCCCTCAACACCCACTGAAGCCAAAGACTTTGTACTTAAGTGTCCTGGTGGGCAAAAGATCCCTGGCTATTTGCAGGGACCCTGCCACCAATAGTGGAAAAGATAGGCAAGCAGGTCTTTCTCCCTCCTCTGCAGGAAGCGCTGCCCTGAGACGCTCCGTAGGCCCATCCTAGACACCAACAGTGAGGGAAGCAAAGTCAGGACCTCAGGAAAGACATTTGCTCTCTCTCTGAGCTCCCCCACCCCGCCATCTATAAAGTGGAGGGTTGAATTAGAACAGTAGTTTTCTTACCCTGCCCCCAGCCACCTCTATGCAGAATGGGTCCAGGAAAGCCCCACAGGCAGCTCAGGCGATGGCAGAACTGCCCTCGCTGAAGCAGGGTGGGCCCTGTGCTGTCCAGCCACCCCACCCAACCACACACCACACACGGCCTGAGGCCCCCGGAGGGTTCCAGGAGCGCCATTCCCTAAGTCAGGGGACAACAGCTACCCCAGGAGGCCAAGGCCAGCCAGGCTGGCACCTTTCTCAGCCATGCACCTGGCAGTAGCCCCATCTACTCAGATGCACCCCCTCTTTTCATGGAGTGAGTAGTGGAGTCAGAGGGACTTGGGTTTCAGTCCCAGCCCTGTTAGCTGTGTCACTTTGGGCAAGTTACCTTCTCTCCCTGAATCTTTGATTCCTCATCTGCAACATGGAGCAATGAGACCTCCCTCCTAAGTTTATTATGGTAAAAAAGGCCTAGTTCGGGAAGTTAGGCCTTCCATAAACATTAATGGTAAATGGAAATAATGGAGGAAGGAGGAAAGGGCAGAGCCCACAGATAAAAATGAAAACAACAACAATCTTGCTGCCATTTTGGAGCACTAAGCACGTGCCAGGCACTGTGCTAAGCACTATTTGTACACTAACTCACATGGTCCTACAATCCTCTTAGAAGTAGGGGCTATCATCATCGCCACTGACAGAGGCCACACAGGCACCTAGAAACCTGGGCTCACAACCTCACACCCTCCTGCCATTCCAACTTGCTCATCTGCTGAGCCAAGGTATGACTTTCTCCTCTGGGCCATGACACCACTGAGACCACAGGCTCATCTTTGGGTGTTGCCTGGGAGAGGAGGAAAGAGCATTTACCTCTATTGGGTTTGATCCCTTCCATTCCTTCCTCCCACCCAGCTGGAGTGACAGATTATGTCACTGCAGTCCTCAACACCCTTCAGTGACTCCCCAGTACACTAGGGTCATGCCCAAGGCCTTCACCATCAGCCCCACCCTATTTTTCCATAGTCCCCTGGAAACCCTGACCTGAGCCCTGGTAACCCTCACCGTTCCCTTCCCCTTCCTTGCAATGCCATCCCTGCCCCCAATTCCTCCACCCCCTACACACACACAGGCAAATTTCTACTCATTTCCTGGGGAAGCCGACCTGTGACAGAGAAGAGCACGCCTCCCCACAGCCCCCTGGATTTTCTCTCACCCTTTCTGCTGCCTAAGAGATAGCTCTAAGGCTTTTGCTGTGTGTCTAACTGCAGTGCCAAGCTGTGAACCCCTTAAAGAAAGGAACTATGTCTGATTCCCCTCTGAAACACCCATTACTTAGCACATAATAGGGACTATAAGGACAATGAAATTGTTGAAAAAGTACAACTACATCCCTACCTGTGGGACCCCATGGCAACCCAGGAGAAGATGGGGCACAGTCCCCAGCCCACTGGCCTGCTTTCCCTGAGACCAGTGGGGTGGGACATGGGAGACAGAAGCCCCCCTTCATCCTAGCTTTATGATGTGGGAACAGTAGGCTACTGCTGTCCCCTTTTCACCTGCTACTTTGAGATCTGGGGAGAAGCAGGGAGAGGGGAGAGCAGGAAGGAGGAGGAGGTGTGTCCAGACCCCACAGGGACAGAATGATGAAGTCGCGGGGATTTTACACTGTAGTCCTCTGTGGCTGCTCAGCTCTGCGGGCCTCAGATGGTGCAAGAGGACAGATGGCAATCACTTGTCCGGGCAAGATCTGCAAAGAGGGGTCAGCATGTGGCTGCTGCGTGCTGCCAGCCCCAGCTTAGGAGATGGGACAGAGGCTTGTACTGATGATCTGGAGGATGCCTCATGCTCAGTGATCTCATAATTCTTCAGACAACAGGCCCCTTTCAAGGCAGTGAGACCTCACCTGGACACACTTGCCCTGCTGGGCAGTCCCAGCGAAGCCTGTGTCCCCTGCACCGCAACTGTGAGCTCTCAACCTCACCTGGTTGACGTCAATCTTGTTCCTCTCCATGTAGTCTCTGTCATTGACCTGCCCACCATCCACAAATTCCATCAAAAGGACCCGCTTGGTGGACAGCTCCCAGTAGATTTGGGGGACCTGGAACAGGAAAGGGCAGGTCAGAAGGGCCTGGGCAGCTTGGAGCTGGGGGCGAGGACCACAGAGCAAGCTAGACAGCACAGCTGCTCCCCCCAGGAGCAGGAGAGAAGGCCTCAGAGGGACCTCAGTGGGGAAAGCAGGAGGCAGGCCAGGAGAGGAGCGCACACACTGCCTCTGCCAGCGAGGACCCAGCCGTCTCCCTAGAGACTCTCCCATGTGGGGGCCAGAGAATGGCTTCTGCCCTCCTCAGTGCCTTCCAGGCACAATTAAGAACCGAAACTGAAATTGGTACTTAGGGGAAAATGTATGCCACCCCTCATATCTGAGCCAGCATTGGCATTAAAAGCTATTTCCCTCTCCCCAGGCCCTCCTCACGTGAATCTCAACACTTTGTCTCAGTTTCTGTATCTGTGCAATGGGTGTATTATATGGAACTTTGTATGAATGCATGAATGTATGTTTACTGGATGATAATTTTTCAGTCAGGAAGTCATGAGTTTGCTCACACCCATTTCCTCCAAGCCCCCTGCGGCTGACAGTGATGCATTCTAACTCCCTATTCCCAACCCTCCTCTTCCCCACAGACAGGAAAACCTAAATACTTTCCTTACCTGCCTCACATACCCATGGTCACGTGACACATTCTGGCTCAGGAGACATAAGTGAAAGTGTGCTAGGGGGTCTAGGAAAGTTTTTATTTTCCTGATAAGAAGGGATTTTTGTAGATAATGCAACTCTTCTCACCTTTCTCTTCCTACCTTGGAAGTGAATATGATACCTGGAGCTGCAGCACTTATCTTACAACCATAAAGTCCAAGAAAGTCACAGGGATACCAGCCCTGATACTGTCAAAGCACTGAGACAGCACCAGCAGGCAACTGCTGCAAGCCTTCTCATCACATGAGGAAAATAAGTCCTTTTTGTTTAAGACATTTTAAATTGGACTGTCAGTTACCTGCAGGCAAATGGATTCCTCACTTACTTGCTCTCCCACCCCCTGTGACTCTGAGAAAACCCAACAGCTAAAAAGAGAACAGATTTCCCCACCAACAGGCAAGAGACCGAACTGCACCAGGGCAGCTAGGCTGCCGTGTGAGTGAGCGACACAATCGGTACTGTACCACCACAGCCCAGGGGGGGAGAATTACCTGGACAGCAGCAGGCCAGGTTTTCCCGACAGCCTGATGGACTTGCTTCCACTTTCAAATGAAAAACAAGGGCAGCTATTTCAGGTGTTTAGGGGAATAAGGACTTTTCTCATCCTGACCCCCAAAACTAATCAGGCAGGAAGCTAATGGCCCCTCAAGTCAAGAAACCTGTTTCCTTTCCTAGTTCTGCTAACAACTGCTTTGTCTTAACCCAGCCACTTAAGTCCTCTCTCCCTCGGTTTTCCTACTGTGAAAGGAGCTTGCTGCTGCACCACCCTGGTAAGGGTCCTAGGGTAACTGGGGCTGAACACAGAACTGAAGATTCTCTGGGACCCCTGGAGCAAAGCTTCCAACTGAACTCCAGGTGTGGTTTGGGTTGTTACTTCCCTGCAGTTTTGCCATTTGAAAAATGGCAAAATAAAAGAAATCCATGACTCTCTGCTACTTTGAACTTAAGACTCAGTTTTGCTTGGCATTTTTTAGAAAGTATTCTGAGTGCTGGTTTGCTGTTGTTGTGGCTTCCAAATGACAGGGACATATTTTGGGGTTAAGTTCTTCCCTCAGCCTGTTTGGAAACCTAAGCTTGGCAGTACACAGCTGGGACTCTGGAGACCCAAGTCAGACCCCCATCTGAGCCTGCCTGGAGCAACCTGGAAAACAGCCATGAAAACCACAGGACTCAGAGAGAAAACCCAAAGGCCGGACACTCTCGGGCTTGTCAATCAGGGTCACGGGTGTGCTGGGCTCCCCCTCTTCCATCTTGTCCCCTCCAACACTCCCTCCAAATGAAACCATCCCAGGCTAACAACAGAATGTTCCCCTTGCTTCAGGTGCTTTGATCTGAAATGACAGAAATTCAAATCTGGGCAACAGAGGGGTTTGTCATGGACCTCAGCGAGAACTGCAATTCACCTTGGCTAGAACATGGGAATGACTAAAAATTGCAAAATTTGGCTTGACAAGGGGATACAAGGTCAAGTGACTTGACCCTAAATCACCATGTGGGGAGGAGGGTTGGCATGCCTGGTGAAATTCACTTTATCCCAGCACCCACCATGACCATGCCTTCCTCTGCTCCCTCTCTCAAGGAAGGGAAAGATGAAAGAGAAATACTTTAAACAGGCACTAAGAACCACTCCAACTCCCCCACCCTCCCAAACAAAACTAAACCCTGGGAGACCCAAGGGCAGAGTGCCTGCTGACCCCACAGACAGGGCACACCCTGGCCATCAGGGCCTCTGGGCCTAGGGTCCATCTCCCTGCCACAAGGCAAAGGCCCTGCTCCTGTGGACTCCACCTGCCCCCACTCTGGGGCCAATTTCCACCCCAAGAAGAAGGGCACAGATTACGGAAAGTTCCAGACCAACACCCCAGGCCTCAGTCTCAGCGTCCAGCCCTGACTTCATGCTTCCTGCTCCTGTGCTTTGTGGGCACCCCTGGGAAGCAGGCCCTGGCTTGTCTGGGCCAGCACCCACCACCTGAGCCCAAGGGAGCAGAGCACAGACCTGCAGTCAGAGCGTCAGGCTAGACCCTGACTCTGCTACCTCCAAGCTGTGTGACAGTGGGTAAGGTTTATGACCTCTCTGCGCATCAGTTTCCTCACCTGTAAAATGGTGATGACATTTACAGTGAAGAATCCCTACTTCCTACTAGTATGTGTGGAGTCCTGTGCTCGGCACAGCACCACACATGTAGAACCTGCTGAGCGAACATCAGCTGCCGTATGACAGCCATGTAGAGTTTCACATGATGCACAATCAGGGCTGAGATGTAATGGCACACACAGCTCAGCATAACTCACGTCTGCTCATAAATTATTATGAAGGCAGAATAGCACAGTGGTTTAACGTGCAGGCTCCGGAGTCAGGCTGCCTCCATGCAGAGCCTGCCTCTGCTCTTTACCAGGAAGCTGTGGACAAATAGTTTAATCTCTCTGGGCCTCAGCTTCCCCACTGCTGACATGGGACGAATAATGGCATTTCTCTTGTGGGACTGTGTAAGGATTAAACAGTAAATACATGTAAAGCATTTTAAAAAATGTCTAGCAGGACAAGCATGTAAAAAACATTAGTCAGAAAAATATATATAAATATTAGTCAGTATTATACACCTGTGGTTCTCAATCGCTGAGATTCTTGGTAAGCTATGGTACTTCTCCAAGCATGTACATATCCTCAAGGTTTGCCTCCAATTTCTAGAGAGTCCCAGGCTCCTGACCTCACACTAAGAACCTGGAGGGACCCTGCTCAAGAGATGAGCTCTACATCCATCTTCACCTCCATCTACACAGACACACTCCTCTCGTCTCTTCCAGCCCCAGACCGGGTGGTCACAGGGCTCTCCCTCCTACCTTGTCCGAGCTGTCTCCCAGGCCAGTCACAAACTGCACTGCTCGCCCTGTTCCCTCCCCACAACATACACACACACTCTGGTGCCAAATCCACAAATGCCCTGGTCTTGACTGTTCAGCTGGCTGGCCTCTCACCTTCTCCTAGTCTCCCCAACACCATGTTTGCATTCAGTGCTTGCCTGAGGCTCTGAGATTTATAGCATAGGGCTGAGGTTATTAAAGCCCCCCTGGAAGATGCCTCACACACTGAGAGGTAAACTCTTTGCTGAGGCTTAATTACACACAGATGTTGTGATGGGATGCCAGCATGCAAAAGCAATCTATCTCCATTTTTAAGAGCTGAACTGGGTTCACAGTGCAAAATTCACATCCTACTTGTTATGTGTTTAGGCAAAATTAATTACTCAGGAGCTTTCCGTTCCAACACTGTCTTAGGGATGGTGTACAGGTTTTAGAAGCAGCAGTTCGAATTGTTATATTAATTATTTACCCATTTGGCATCCTTGTTTAAAAAATTTGTTATTATTATTATTATTACATGTCTTGGTCTGGCAGATGCTAGCTGGCCCCAGTCAGGGGACAATCTTGCTGTTTCCATGGGAACAGCAGAGGAGATGGTTCTCTTTGTCTGGCTTATCGTTCTGGTGCTGAGGAGCACCCCTGACAGTGAAGAGGCAACAAAATGTCCTTAAATGAGCACCAGAGTTGAAGTCAGAAAATTTGGGTTATAGCCGTCGCTCCTCTACTCTACATCTGCCATCTGTAAAATGGGATGATAGTTGGAAGGATTCAATGTCATCGCACCTTCGTAGATTCAATGCAGCAGAAGAATCATTCAGTACATACTACCCACCCCTTCATATAATCAGCACTTCTTGGAAGCCCCCTTGAAGCTCCTCATCTGGATAGAATTAAGCACTTTCTCTCAGGCATCCATAGAAACACAGATAAGTCTCTGTCCTAGACAAGCATGACCAACCTATACTGTAACAACACATTTCTAGTTTGTCCCACACTAGATGGAAAGTTTTGCTGGCTGGGAGCCAATGATACCTTACTCATCTAGGTACCCCCCAGCTCCTAGCACAGCAACAGGCTCAGGAAATGTGAAATAAAGGAGCCAAAGAAACAGGCTATGCAAGAGGAGAACATTATGCTAATTCATTAATATTAGTACTGGTCTGAGAGCCATGTAAGTGTTCACTGAACTGGTGGTTTGAACTTCAAGGCTGGACAGTGTTACCAGACCCAGTCTGCACATCCGGATTTATAGGCACAAGAGGATCTGTACCTCCAGGTCTGCGATGGGGGCCAAAGAAAAGCCAGTCAAGCATAATATGGGGGCATCCAGACAGACCTCTCAACTCAGAGCTCAACTTTGCCTACGGCAACACCTTTCAACAAAATCAGTGTGTCAAGACACTACACTGATATCCACAGCTGTGTTTTTTTTGCCCCATGATCTGAGCTTTAGGATTCTCAGGGGGCTAGTGCAGACCCTCCCTCAGTTCACTACATGTCTGCAATTTGGACAGCAGAAGTATAAACACTACCTCTATTTCTTAAGATGCTTTCAGAGGCCACATGAATACTTCAGTTCAGAGCAAAAGGCCCTCCCATTCAGTGTACAGAGGAGGGCACTGCTTGACTGCTGGCTCCGGAACTAGCACGCAGAGCTCCTAGGGGCTCTGTGACACCCCCTCCCATGTTCTCCAGGCCTCCTGAGTGAAGACAGATGGGCTGATCTCTACCAAGAGCTAAAGCCAAGCTCTCTGTGTAGACGACTACCTGAGGGGCCCACCCCTTGCCCCATGAAGAGGTGCCCCTGGTACAAGGGTCCACACCCTGCTAAGGACAGGACGTGGGGGGAGAACAGCAGTGCTGGCATGCTTCTCTCTCGGTCCAACCCCATGTGCCCTATCGGGAACATAAGGACCATCCTCAAAGGCCAGCTCCAGTGCCACCTGCTTAACAGAGCCTCCCCTGCCCTGATCCATCACAGGAGTCCCTTCTTCTGAATCTTCAGAGCACTTACCAGCAGGACCTCACACAAAGCTGCCACTCTGTATCATGTGATACTCTTTCCCACAGTAAGCGTCTTCTATTACACAGGCAGTTCTGCTCTAATACTTGAAAATGCAAATTTGTTCCAGTCAACTGATAAGTTAGGGAACAGTTTGACCATGACACAAATTTTGCATTTGCTTATGTGCACTATCATCCACAAAAACACCATGTGAATGCAGAAAACTATCCCCAGCTGAACCACGTACCACATAGGAATACACGAAACACGCACACCTCAAACATCACCACGTGTGTTATAACACATCTGGCATTACTATTTTCCTTCCTGTTTCAGATGCCCTCCTTCCACCACCTCACAGTAACTCACAAGCAGCAACCCTTTTGATGCCCACTTCCACAAGCATATGTCAAGGCAAAGTGCCAAGTGTACTGTGGTCTTATGTATTTCTCAGCCATTCAATGTGTAAAATCATGCTATTTTCATTAGGTTCCTATCTTCTTTTATTTCCTGTGCCACAGAGACATTTTTGAGTGTTGTAAATCTAACACTATTTTCCCCATAAGCCTTGTGACTTCTGTTGTGTGGTTCTGCGTTCTAGGGAGATTTCTAGGAACACCTATGTTGTGTTACAGCAGAACTGACTGTATATTGAGCTAATATAACATACATGAAGCATGAGGAACAGTGCCAGAGCCCAGGAGCATTAGTGATCATCATCTTCACCATCATCATCAATGTCCCCATCCCAGGCTTCATGGAAGCAGTGACCACGGCTTACTGGCCCTTGGGTAACACTCAGCATCTTGTAATTGTAGATCATTCAATAAACATCTTTTGGATTGACTGACAGGTCAACAATCACATTTGGTATTTCTTTGTAACCTTGCCTTCAAGGGCTTTAATGTGCATTACCAGGAACAAATCATTCATCCTCATAAAGAAGACTCTAGAAGGAGATGTCCCATATCATGTCCTACAAAGGGGGATGCTCAGGCAGGGACCACATCTCCCCTGCACTCTCCCAGCAGACCATCATGCCCTCATTGCCCTGCCCTCCTACCTTTAAGAAATCGAAGTGCTTGAGCATTTGGGCCACTTTTTCAGCGTTCCTCCCTTCATTGAGGAAATCCAGCTCCAAAGGCAGGTTCTTCTTGGCTTCATCCACCAGCCACATGAACTCAAACTCTGGAAACAGCTGCTTCACAGCCAAGACAAGCACCTGAAATC